>NC_066879.1:10685073-11285073 GCF_022985175.1 Labeo rohita | reverse complement strand
AAATGGTGTCTTTGACTACAGTATTCCATAAAAACTGTTTGCATTCTGATTTTGACATCAAAAGGCACAAAAATACTGTATATATATATATTTTCCCTCTTATTCCATGGATTTTACCCGTTTACCTCCACTGGTTACCAGTGATTTTCTGCAACCACTCTGCACGCGCAGCTGCAAATGACGTCTACTCAAAATTGGTCTATAAAATGTGGCATTACTATAATTTATAATGTCACGGGGGCGGAGCAAAGCGACAGACACAGTGGGCGTGACGTCAGGCCTCGGAGAGGCTTTTATTAAACAATAAAACAAAGTGTCCAAAAAGGGGGAAAAAGTGTCCAAAACAAAAGGGGGATCTGGTGTCCTCGAAGTGACGGGGTTCCGTGAAGGAGGGGTAGTGTTCCAAAAGGGAAGGGTCCAGGTAAGGGGCGGAGTCCGGCGGCCGCACGCGCTCCCCACTCAGGTCCGGGGTGCGAGGGGCGGCGGCTTCTCTAGCGGCATCGTCCTCCTCCACCTACGCGGCGCTTCTGGGGGATAACACGGCCCGGCATCCTGGCCCGTCAGCCGTTACGGGTGCGGTCCTCATCCGGACCCGCGGGGTCCGGCAACTCGTCCTGCGGCGCTGGTTCCCTCTTCACCCCTTCCTGGACCCACGAGGACACCAGCGTGCATGCACGGGGAAGAGACCGGTCTCCTGAGGAGAGGCGCGCTCGGCATTTTAACAGCGGCGGTGATGAGGCTTCATTCACATCAGGTGTGCCTCATCACACGCCGCCAGACCTGGATGTTTCGGCGCCCCTCCTCCTCCCACACGCCCACTCCCGTCGGGAGCCTGGTGAAGGGCGGCGATTACCGACGGGGTGCAGCTGACAATAAGGGGGGGAGGCAGTCGACTCGTCACATTCCCCCCCCCAAGCGACATCCCCGTCATCCGGTCGCCGCCCACGCAGGAGTGCTACCTTCCTCAACCAGGCTCCAGCGGTCGGAGTGGGCGGGGATTCCTCTCCGGGCGACTCCCTCTCGCAACGCCACCGGACCGGGGACAGAGAAACCGGAATTTAGTCGACAGCCTCAACCAACCGCAGGGTAAGTGATATTAAATGAAACAAGTCACTTACCCCTTTAGCGGCTGGGAGGCCGTCACCGTCGTCTCTCCGTCCTCCGGGTCCGAATCTCCATTGACTTCTCTTGCGAGCGAGAGGGGGTGATGTCACCAGGTGATTCCCACTGCGCTGCCTAAGCTCCGCCCATGCCCGCATTCTCCACCACTTGTCACGGGGCGGAGCAAAGCGACAGACACAGTGGGCGTGACGTCAGGCCTCGGAGAGGCTTTTATTAAACAATAAAACAAAGTGTCCAAAAAGGGGGAAAAAGTGTCCAAAACAAAAGGGGGATCTGGTGTCCTCGAAGTGACGGGGTTCCGTGAAGGAGGGGTAGTGTTCCAAAAGGGAAGGGTCCAGGTAAGGGGCGGAGTCCGGCGGCCGCACGCGCTCCCCACTCAGGTCCGGGGTGCGAGGGGCGGCGGCTTCTCTAGCGGCATCGTCCTCCTCCACCTACGCGGCGCTTCTGGGGGATAACACGGCCCGGCATCCTGGCCCGTCAGCCGTTACGGGTGCGGTCCTCATCCGGACCCGCGGGGTCCGGCAACTCGTCCTGCGGCGCTGGTTCCCTCTTCACCCCTTCCTGGACCCACGAGGACACCAGCGTGCATGCACGGGGGAAGAGACCGGTCTCCTGAGGAGAGGCGCGCTCGGCATTTTAACAGCGGCGGTGATGAGGCTTCATTCACATCAGGTGTGCCTCATCACACGCCGCCAGACCTGGATGTTTCGGCGCCCCTCCTCCTCCCACACGCCCACTCCCGTCGGGAGCCTGGTGAAGGGCGGCGATTACCGACGGGGTGCAGCTGACAATAAGGGGGGGGGAGGCAGTCGACTCGTCACAATAATAATATTATTATAATTTTATTTTTCAGTTCATCTGAATGGATGCGCAGCGTACCTGTATTTGACGAACCATAAACTCTAGTGTGAAGGCACACGACTAGCCGTAGCTTTGTCTCACACACACACAAAGAAAGATACAGAGCAAGAGAGTCTTATACCATGCAGAATTAACGCGCTACATGTAAACAATATTCTTCATGGTATTTTCCTGTCAAATTAACAGAATTCTTCAGTTTTTAAGAATTGTTTCTCCAGTAGTAAGCAGAACTAATGTGCAAACGGCAATCTCATTGGCTGGCGCTCACCTGTTATCTTCCCTTTTTTATTTTCAGTAAATCAGTTAGAGCGAACGCAGACAACGTGATTAATATTCATGAACCCAGCAACTAATTTATCCTTAGTGCGTTTTATATTGTTATTAGTAGCAGAATTCATAGTAGTTTTGTTATCTTATCTGTATAATATTTAGTTTTTTCCCTTTTTTTATAGAAACACTAAATTACAAATAAAAATCTTAAGCACCACTACCAGTCCTAAGTTCAGTCATCATGACAAACGTGCGTTCATACATTGTTATTCTAATTACTAAAGTTCTAATTACTAGTTTAATGCTAAATTATCAAAAATTTACTAACCAGTGGTGAGTTTGTTGCCAAGGTGTCTGAAGAGGGTTGATAATATTTACAATAATTTATTGAATTTGATAGGTGTCTCTCACATTGTCCCACAGCAACATTAAAATAATGTAGATTAGTGTGCAGTCTTTTATAGTAATAATTTATTCTATTTAGTGTCCAATTCATTCATTTAACATAATTAATATTGGGGACATTCTAATTATTTTACATACACAACAGTTACTTTCCCTGGTAATTATTTACTTTTATAATGATGTAACTCAGTAACTATCTCAGTTACTATTTGTGAGAAGTAACATGCCCACCACTGTTGATCAGTGTGGTATTTTTAGTTGAAACTTCACAGACACAGTCTGGGATCACCTGAGACTTATATTACATATTATAAAAAGATGCATAATAGGTCTCCTTTAATTAAGTACAGTAATACAGTAATGGGAATTAAACTAGTTAATTGTCTTGAAAATAATGTTACTATTATGTACGACTACAAGTGACTACTACAATATTTTGCTTTGTCATTATGGTCATTATAAAGTCATTATAATATGTTTTCATATTCTTTATACTTAATATAGTTTGTTGTTGTTGTTATTATTAAAATTTTATAATTTCTTATGACGATTGCTTGTGAAATGTACACACACGCACACACATACACTAATGTCACTATGGGGATATTTAATTAATTAATTAATTAATTAATTAATTAATTTTTTTTTTTTTTTTTACTGTAAAAACTGCATTTTCTATCCCCTTACCCTATCCCTACATCTAGACCTTTCACTCACAGAAAACATTCTGCATTTTTAGATTTTCAACCCCCCCCCCCCTTTCTGTGCACTTTCTGTGGCTGCTACATGTGCGCGGTTTGTCAGACGCACGACCCCCCAGTCACTCTCACAAACTCCACAACACGCACTACATCACAACATCATCATTTCTCCCAGTCAAACACACAGCGACCGCATCCACGAATACACGAGCCGGCGCGCTCCTTCTCCAGACAGTAGTGTGATCCGTGAGGCCGCCCGTGTCTGCGGGCGCTGACAGCTCAGCGTTATCAGTGCAATTGCGCGCACTGTCCATCACGCGGCAGTCTTCAGCCGCGCGGCTGCCAGCCATAAAAAATCCACATGCAACCCGCACGCCCCATCCGCACTGTCTGTCTGCTCTTTATCGCACTCTGCACCTTGGAGGGGGGTAGAGTAAGCGCGCTCCCGCTGAAAGAATGGACTAAATCCCTCCTTTGATTTCCCATTTTGGAAAAAAAAATCCTGCAGCTAGACAAGCAAGGACAGGCAGGAAAGCAATAGGAAAACCTTGCGAGCAGAAATAAGGTTGATTTTTTAATGAATTTGCAAAAACGCAATTTTTGTTATATAAATACCGTTTTGATCCACACAGTGAATGTGTTTTCGACGCCCCGTTTTTTCTCTCTCTCTTTTTTTTTTTCCCCCCAAAAACATACATTGCACAACACCACACTCTAAAAAGTTATTTGGCAACCCAGCGCTGGACAGAACACATGCTGGGTTATTTTGACGCAGCTGGTTGGGATAAATGTTTTTTACCAAACATGCTGGGTTATTTTATTTAAGTCAACTATTGTTTAAATACAATTTAAATATATTCAACCGTTCTCTGTAATTGCTTTTTACCGAAAGAGCGCTAATTCTCAGCAGCCCTTATTTATTTATATAAGGGCTGCTGTTTGCCGGGGTTACTGCAAATTTAGACCGCGGTCTCGCGTTTCACTCTTAGCTGAAAGATGAAGCGACTGACTCTAAAACCTGCCTATAAACAAACAGCACTGACATTAGAGAACACATTTTAACATCAAATTAAATTAAACTCAGTATCATAGCGAATAAAATCCATGTAATGTTATTTTATGCAAGGCAAAAGGCATTTCCAACCTGCGTAACAACCGCCGCTGACTCAGCTGACTGTCTCGTCCTTATGTTGCGTTGTGTAAAATAATATAATTTACAGCACAGTAAAGACTTTATAAATGAAATAAAATGTATACAAACCTTTTTTCGCAGAAGTGCACCAATTTCGGTGGTGCTGAGAAGCACTCTCTCTGTAGAGGACTCAAAAAGCCCGCGCTCTGACTATCACTCAGCAGCTGGGTTGTTTCGTCAGAGACGGGCTTGACCCAGCAGCTTAGTTACAGAAGAACTACCCAGCACCTGGGTAAAAATATTAAAAATAGCTGGTGTTTCCTGCTTTAGCTGGGAGACCAGATGGCCTAACTAAAAAGTGCCTAAAACCTTCTAAAACCAACCAACAGGAAAAAGTAAACTTATTATTAAGCACAAAAATCACCATAAAACCATGATTTTAAATAATAGATTTTCAATCTCATTTTTGGAATTCTGATTGCAATACTTATATTTACATAATATATTGGCAGCAATGATATCAGATCCTTGCTGTGTATCTTCAATGTTGTGAAATATGTGAAAGCGCAAATTGAATTAAAGGGTTTTACATAACTTCTGTTCCTCACATAAAGCATCATAAGATTTCAGAAGACATATGGTCACACTTTTGTTGCATGGAAAAAGTCCTCACGTGCTTCAATGAGGAAAAAAGTCCTGTGTGGGTTCACTCATTTCCTGCCTAAATTATTTTGAGTGATTCCTACTATGAACTTCTAAAGGCAGTAATTACAAAGCACTTGACACATTTCTTTCGAGCTTTATTAATGTGTCACACATGACATCATGCATATGTCTCAATCTACTAGCTTATCATCTGGAGTTAAACATGTCCTAATGAGTCCATTTCACAGTCAAGCCGTGAGTAAATTTTTTCCCATCAGTTTGATGCCAATGGCCCCTGTTTGGCCCAGTTCTCCATGATTTATGTTGACAAGTCAGATGTAAGGGTTGAAAAGACATCCATCTTCCCTGGAGAGTCCAGGAACAGCAGCACAAAGAGAGAGGTATGGCTCCACAGCCGAGGAAACGCGCTCTCATTTCCATCCCAGCCTCAAAGAGTCAAAGATCTCATTCACAGCGACAAGATTCATCTTTGTTCCAGAGATTAAACTCTATTTGATGGATGCACTTTCTTTACCCATGTGAACGTGGAAGGAGTCACAAAACAAGTCCCGTCCTGGCAGTTTTGATCATGGATTCTAGAAATGCGTCTGGCATGTGTAATTACATTTGAACTGTTAAAAATGGAACAGTTTATTTTAAAGTGCCATAGTTACACTCTTCATGTACTGACTATAATAACAGTAAATGATGCATAATTACACACAACTAACTCTAAATCAAACCCTAACCCTATAGTAAGTACATGCTAATTCATAAAATTAATAATAAAATAATAATAATAAATAAAAAGTCACTAATATACCTTGGTTAAACCTATGTTAAACTATGTTTTATGCGTATTACTGTAAAAAATATTAAATAAGACAGAAATAATGAGAGGTTTTATGAATATGATAACTGTAAATGTAATATATGAAATATATTGCTCTGTATCAGGAGTGAAATTGCTATATATGTATGGGTATGTATATGTATATGTATGTATATGATACCTACAGACCATATATAATTTTCACGTACATTCTCTGGGTAGATGAAGAGCTAAAATATAAGTTATATAAGTATATGCAACTTAATTAAAATAGCACATAAAAAAAAAAAAAAAAAAACATCTGTATGTTTTCTTATACAGTTTTTAAATATATTACATCTTTTATTTCTACTTATATCAGCATGTATTGACAGGTTTTAGGATGAATAAACATGTATATGACTGTATATGACCAAAAATGTATTACACATACATAAACATACATATTTATAGGGGCTAGAAATACATGTTAATATATGAAATTGTCCCGATTTCTAATAGGTTTCATATACATGTTTATTTCATATGACATTGTATTTCATACTTGGAAATTTAATATATGTACATATATTACATTTGTGTATGGGAACACTGTGCACAAAAATTTTACTTACCCTATCTTGGTGAACAATTTTTTATTTATTTTTTGCCATATCACTGCTGAGGCCTCAGGGATTTCGGTATACATGCTTTTTTTGGAAGATGTTCTGCGAGCTCATATCCCATCAGTCAGCAGTCTCAGGATCACTCTGCTAACAGACGTCTTTAATGTCACACTTGATGCATTTGACAGCTGCTCTGTAAGGAAGTTATGGAAATGCTGCATGTCTCTGCTCACGTCATGATATCATCTTCCTGTCATGTCAAGCCAGAGGATGCTGTGTTCCGGATGCATTTCCTAAAGGGCTGAGAGGAGAGAGATAACGCTTTAAGGTTGACTAATCACAGCCATATTTTCATGTTATAAATCTTTCTCAAAACTGTCTATATTAAAGTATCCAAGTTAACCTAGAAATTTTCAGATTCCATATTTACTCACTGAAAATATAGCTCCCAAATCTCATTTGCATGCATGCATTTTCAAATGTGGTGCATCAAGAATCACAAATTTGGTTAAATTTGGGAGCGATGGCAGACGGGAACTTTTTGAGGGAATAATGTTACATTTTTTTATTGTGCTATTTTTGTTTGCCGTTTCTGAGCTCAGCAGCATCTGTCCCTATTCACTTGAATGGAAAAACAGGTCTAAATAAAACAACTGGAGTTAAAGATGACAGATTTCAGTGATTATCTTAGGTTGGTTGGTGTGAATCTGTGTTGGACTGTAGATGTTACTTATGTCTTTATTTTTTATACCAGTGACATGTGTTCTCCATCAGAAAGAGCCTAGATCTTTCTTAGGAGACTCCTCTTAAGAAACACACAAATGCTGGCCAAACAGTGGCATTTTTAAAAACCTAAAAAAACAAAACAAAAACCCTGACTGCTTCTTCTTGACATTTATGTCTCTATGGCCCCATAGAAATGAAAGAGCTTCATCGTAAAGTAAATGTGCAGTAATGTGTTCTATCCATCTTGCTGACAGGTGGAGCCCACATAGATTTCCTTCAGCTACAGCTGTGAAATGAGAATGTATGCTTTGCACCTTCTCAACCAAACACATAGACTCTTCCAAAAACTATGTGGTATATATACTCAAATTCATGCAGCAGTATTATTTTTCAACCAATCCCTCAACATTTTATTCATTTGTATTCTAATACACCATTTTGAGGCTTGCTGGAAGTACTGTTTATCATATTTTAATGCTTTTTTGATCTAATTCAGTGGGTTGGGGAATTATTAATATAATTTGTTGGTGATTAAACGTTTTTGTCATAATTCTACAAATCTAAAAGACTTCGCATTCCATAAAATTACAAAATAAAAACACTAGTCCAACTCATCATTTTGAACTCTATATAGCTTTCGCTGTCTGTTGATACTGTTATTCACGAGTTCACGCTTACATATAATTAGCCGGAGTATAGTAATGCATATTTGGCGTGCTGTCCGGGGAAGGGCTCCGAGCTCGGGAATGGCCCGAACCCAGAGAACCCCCTAGGTGTAGTGAGAACTCGTGTGAGGAGTGAGGAGATGGGGTGGTGATGGGATGCTGATCAAATGGATAGAGGCAAGTTCAGCTGTACTTAAATTGTAGCGTTGATTAACTTGAGTGAACTCCTCTTGTGGTAATTAGGCTAGGTATCTGACGCGCTCCTCCCGAACCTTGTTAATAAAACATCATTTATAGATGAAATGACACCAATTTTTATAAAACATAAAACCTATATCTTTGGTGTCTAGGCTCTATTCCTATGAGTCACTAATTGTCATTGGTTAGTTGGCATGTGGACATATTTATGATCCAAAAAAACTGTACCCAAATTTCTTGCCCAAGCAAAAAAAACGATGTACTGTTGCAGATATTGATTACAGAAAATCACCTAAATGCAGCTGACGCCAAAGTGACTCAGCTAAACTGAATGAACAAATAGTTAATACACAGCTGTATATTATTCAAACTTACTGTATAAAAACAAATTTGGCCTGTAATACCTGTAACCTTTTGCATGACCTTTTGGTTGTCAAGTCAGTGGAAATGCAGGCTAGTTCACAACAGGCTCCCAGATCGCACCGGCTGTGGCACCAGCAACATTTTATTGAAAAACATGGGTATGGTTTACAGCATTTCCAGCTCTCTGCCAACCCTGATCTTCCTCTGACAAGCCCATACAAGGAGAAGCCTAGAAAGGTCATGGCTAATAACAGACACACTCATAGTTAATTGCTCTCAGATTTGCACAACAGGCATGCTGATAAAACCAACCAAGGGCTGATTATACAGACAATTCTGTGACTGAAATTTCTAAATATCTGCAGAAATGAATATAATTATAGCACTGAACATGTTCAGTTGATAGGTAATGCAAAATGACATCCAACAAATAAAAACTGTGTAGTGGGTAGTCTAAAAGAAATTGTGAAATTTCCTTTTCTAAATTTAGCAAATAGGAGATACAGACAGGCAATCAAAATAATCAAAACTCCTTTAAAACTCGTCATTATATACTCGGTGCAATTTGTTTTGAATCATGTAAAAGCATTGACATTTAATGAACTAAGCCAAGATGTCCTCTCACTGCCCTTTTAGAGGTGGATACAGCCAAGGAGGTCTATTAGAACTGGAAAACCTATCCGTTAGCCTTCCTATTCATACGAACGGCAGTTGTTTTGCTGGTGCAGGACCACAGGAAATGCACATCTATACCACTTAACATAGAGATGGTGCCTGTTCCATCGCACAGGAGGAAAAAAGTAATGTCCTAAAACTAAAACAAGCCCATTCTTGTCTTAGGACATCTTTTATCAACTTTTTTGATCCACTTCGAATGTTGACTACTGTATATATATATATATTTCTGCATACATATAAATATGACCAAAAAGTTAATCAGATTTTCATACGTCCTAGAAGTTGACAAAGAGAACCCAATCAAACAAATGAGATGAAAATATATAGTTTGCCATTTATTTATTGAGAAAACTGATCCAGTGTTAAATATTTGTGAGTTGCAAAAGTATGTGATTAGCAGGATTAGCAGTTAATTTTAAGGTGAAATTAGAGTCCATTTGTTCAGATGTGTTATCAATCAATAGGATGTGTATGCCCTGTTTTAATTAAAGAACAGCAATCTATCAAAGTCTGATCATGTTTGTGGAAGTGAATCATGGCATGAACAAAGTAGATCTCTGAGATCTCTGTTGCTCATCCGGCTAGAAATGGTTACAAAACCATCTCCAAAGAGTTTGGACTCCACAAATCCACAGACAAGACAGACTGTTTACAAATGGAGGAAATTCAAGACCACTTTTACCCTCCCTAGGAGTGGTCGACCAACAAAGATCATTCCAAAGCAAGATTTATGATAGTCTGCAAGATGCAAAGGACCTCAGGGTAACTTTTAAGCACATAAAGGTCTTTCTCACATTGGTTAATATTAATATTCATGAGTCCATCATCAGGAGAACACTGAACAACCATGGTATGAATGGCAGAGTTGCAAGGAGAAAGCCATAAAATAAACAAACAAAAAACACTGCTGTTGGTCTGCAGTTTGCTAAAGATTATGTGGACAAACAGCCTAAGAACCTTATTCCATCTGTGAAACATAGTGGTGGTAGTGTCATGGTTTGGGCTTGCTTTGCTGCATCTTGGCCAGAATGGCTTGCCATCATTGATGAAACAATGAATTCTGAATTATACCAGCAAATTCTAAAGGAAAATGTCAGGACATCTGTCCAAGAACTGAATCTTAGAAGAAAGTGGGTCATGCAGCAAGACAACGACCACAAGCACACAAGTCATTCTACCAAAAAATGGTTAAAGAAGAACAAGGTTAAAGATTTGGAATGCCTGAGTCAAAGTCTGGACCGTAATCCAAGTGAAATGCTATAGAAGGACCTGAAGCAAGCAGTTCATAGGAGGAAACCCACCAATATCACAGGGTTCAAGTGTTTCTGTACTGAAGAATGGGCTAAAATTCCTACAAGCTGTTGTGCAGGACTGATCAGTGGATAAAAATTAGGTTATCTGTGGTTATTGATTTAAAAAAGGGTTACACCTGATACTGAAAGCAAAAATTCACATACTTTTGTAACTCGCAAATATTTAACACTGGATCATGCTTCTCAGTACATGTATATCCATATATCCATATTCATATCCATTCTACAGAAATCAATGTTTTTTTTTTTTTTTTGGTTAAATACTTAAGATAAGGTCTGTGTTTAAAACAAGCTCAAGATACTTTCAAGGTTTATTCTAGAACATACTGGCGGATGGCGGTTAATGGTGGAATGGTGAAGTCATGTAACTGTGGTGTAGTTCATTAATAGCCTACGATTAGCTTTTACTTTTGTTTTTGTATTTAGGCTTCAGAATTCACGAAAGTAACAAAACATAACCCCCTTGAATTAAACTTTTGTTGGTCACAGAGCTTTTTTTTCAAAAGAAAATGGAAAAATCCTTAAGTTTAGTGCAATTGCCACTTTAGTGCTCAGAGTTTTAAAAGTCTGTATTATTATTAACACTAGGCCTAAAACTCCACAACAGCGACAACAATAGTGCGAACCATTTGAAAAGAAAATGATTGATAGCACCCCAAATATAAAGTTTTTTTTTTTTTTGTAAAACATATATAGCAGCAGGTAGGCCTTAGGATACCCATGATGCTACATAGGACAAGCAATATGGAGAATAGATGGATAATTGTAGCACCAGGTTTTTTATTCTGCTTACCTATCTTGCATGCTGTCTCACAATCATAAGGCTGTAGACACCCCTTTGGCTACAGACAAGTGATAGACTCCAGCAGTGATAGCACAGGCCTCTTGCAGTCACAAACACATCTCTAGGCGTTAAGTGAGAAACAGCACAACAGTGCCAGCTGGGCCGAATGAAAGCAACAGGCTGGTTCCCCATGTGCCTGGGTGAAAAACAGTGCAACAGCTTGGCTTGTGACCTTGGCCCGTTGTGATGTGCTGTTGTCAGATTTCCAGAGCTGTAGGGCAGAGGTGTGTGTTCCTCAGCTGGGACAGGGTTTGGGTTACAGGGATGGAACTGTCATGACTCAATCTTTTATTTGATGTTAGACCTTGCCTGAAAGGATATCAGAAAAAAAAATTGTCAGTCATGACCATATCAGCTAAAAACCTCTTGCTTGCAGTTGGAACCCAGGTTTCCTTTCAAATACCTTTATTGGTTATTTTTACTTTTGGGTTATAAGGATTGTGACACTCATAAAGGAATAAACAATACCCTTATTGATTTACTAACATCAAATTTTGGCATGTCCTATTACAGGCATTGGCTCTTTATTTAAATGACTGTCCATATTATTTCCAGTTATGCAAGTATGGCTCCAGTGTGCAGTATTTAAAAGAAGGAAGACTAAAGTCCAAAGTAACTGTTTGTAATTTGACAATCAATTTGAAAAGGTTTGACTCACACAATGGTTTCATTTACAGATGAAATGACACCAAATGTCTACCTAGAATGCAGTTGTGTTTAAAAGATACAATACAGTTTATAAAAAGTGAGAGAATATTAATAGACACTATCTTGGATAGTTTTGTTTTAGACACAAGCAGAACTGTAAAATGATTTGGATTTTATGTTATGTCTGTAAAATAATAAATACTTATTTCATTTGGAATGGTAGAAATTCTGATCACATAGTTTCTTTTTGTGTCTTATTTTAAACAGATGTTAACAACATTTAAATGAAAACTCTTTTTTTTTATATATATACGTTTAGTCAAAACAGAGAAAACAAATATTAGAAAGACATGTCAAAATTAAAGGAATATAGCTTTAAAAAAAAAAAAAAGTAGTCCAGTGAAGTTCTCAGAGCCTGTATGCCAGAAATATTTAAGCACCTAATCTATAAGTGTATTAATACTGCATACTTAACACTTCCTGTGCAATCAAACATGAACTTAAGTTTTACAGTGTGTGTTCTACTTCAGTGTAACTCTTAATTAATTCTATTCAATTAATTATGCTGCTATGACAAGAATTAATTAAACATACTGAACACAAACATAGCTGGACTGTTCATGCAGAAATGGACATAAGAAGGACATTAGATTACCAGTAATTTTAATTAAAAAAATAAATATATAATTAAAATAACTACAGTACACAGTAGTATCAGTCCATGTCAGTTTGAAAAGAAACACTAAATAAACTATTCAAAAATGTGTAAAGACTTGTGACAATCTGATTTTTTTCCAGTCAGAATCAAATTGTAACAGTCAGTTTTCTTTTAAAAATCCTGTGTGCAATATATGTTTCATGGTTCTGTTACTGTTCCCTGTCATTGTATGTTGACCTAGTTTCCTAGTGTGGACCTGTTACTAATTATGTTCACCTATTGTTCAGTTTCCTTGTTTACCCTTGTGTATTTAAATCCGGAGTTCTGTGTGTTCACTGTTCCATGTTGTTGGTATCTTATGTGGTTGTAATATTTCCTGATTGTTCCTGCTAAACAAATTAAAGAAAGTTTCTGTTGTATTTACTGTGTTATGTGCTTGCTACAGAAGAGACTTCTTAGATCTAGTATGCTTTACAAGCTTCCCATACTGCTCCCTGTGTGCTTTCTATGTTACCAGCTTGAATGAGAGGTATAAGGCACACCTGTCCAACAATGGTCCTTTGAGGGACATTTGCAAATTATGTGGAGTTGGGGCTGGCTACCTGTGGATCCCTGGTAACCATCTGCCTTGCGGATGAGGCCAATGCCAGCCCTACTCTGGACCCAGATCCTCACTGCCCAAATTTGTAAATATAGAAGACGATAGCCCTGAATCTCTAGTGCAGGGATAGGCAACGTCAGTCCTGGAGTGGTGATGTCCTGCAGAGTTTAGTTCCAACCTTGAAAAAAAACCTCACCTACCTGTAGCCCTAGTAATCCTGAAGACCTTGATTAGTTTGTTCAGGCGTGTTTGATTAGAGTTGGAACTAAACTTTGCAGGTCATCGGCACTGCAGGACCGACGTTGCCTATCCCTTCTCTAGTGTCTCCACTGGTTACACCCAATAACGAATCTCCTTTGACGGTTCTAAGCTCTCTTTATTCCTGTTCGTTGCTCCCATTCCTGCCTCCTCTATCAAGGTCAACCAGTCCAATGGCCCCATCTAGGCTGGTTCCCATTAGTCCCTCTGCTCCTCCTACTGTGGCACCCCTCATTGGTGTGGATCTGCCTCTGGCCTTCAGGACCCCAGCTCCGCCTTAGTGGCTCAATCCACTAGCTTCACCTCTGGCTTCTTTGCCCCTCCGGCTCTGCCTTGCTCAGGTGTCACCCTGGTTTTACCATGGGATTCCAGGTTTAAGGACATGCCTTAACCCTCCATCTTTTTGGCTTCACCATTGTCCATGGTCTCTAAGGCCCCACTGGTCTTCCAGGTTACTCTCACTACCTCAGTCACCTCAGCTGTAGGCTTTGCCTTGGCCCTCTGAACCTGAGGTGTCACCCTGGCATTTCGGTTCTTTGACTCCAACTAGGTCTCCGAATCCATCAGCTCTGTCTCTGTCAGCCATCTCCCCTGGTCAACCTGACAAGTTTCAAATACGACTTCTCCCTCCCTCAACTCTGCCTTATGTCGAAAAACTCCCATCTAATACCCTAACTGTCTTGAGTCAGAATACACAGAGTTTAGGGAGAGAAAGGCAAGATGAGCGTTTGTGATTAAAAAGTATTTCAATTGTATTTTATTTTTAACCCTTTGAGCGGTACGGTCCCACATATGGGATTCTATTTTCTGTGCCCCTGGGAGTACGGTCCCACATATGGGATTTAGAACGTTTGGTGACGTCACGCAACTGCCAAATTCAAACTGTGTTTTCTCGCGTTGGCTGGCGCTGAGCCAGAGAGAGATGCGCGCTGCGCTTGTCATATAATCACAATTGTTGAGTGTTTTCAACGACTTAACATTTATTTTAGGTTTCAGGAATTTAAATACACATAAGTACTAGTAAAACAATACATTTAGAGTTTGTAAAATGCACACGGATGTCTATGGAAGCAGCAATAACAATCCATTCAAGTATAATTTGCCGATCGTGTTTGATTTATATCAGATACACATAATGTAAATAACGATATAATTCACTCCATTCCTTTCCCAGTTCACCAGCTACTTGCATGTATTTCGGGAGAAACCGGTGAATTTACGTGCTGTAAATCCGGCTGACAGGAGTCTCTGAATGGCAGCGCGAACAAACATGGCGGCGCCCATCTCACGTTATAGATCACGATCCAGATCATTTATAAAGGTTTTCAAAATGGCAAAATACACTCACTTACACGTATTCGTGAATCGGAATATCAGATAGTTGAAGACATGGTAAGGAAGTGTGTGAATATTTTGAATAAAAAAGGAAAAACGAAATAAAAGCGATACGTCTGTCATACAGCGCTATAGTGGCTGCGGTGTCAATCATGACGCGTCGCCATGGAAACAATAAAGTGAACGTTCTAAAATAACGGTCGCCTAAAAAAAAACTCACTCTGGGGGGGTCCAATACAATATTGTAAACTCACCAGTGAAAGGGTTAATGAAATTAACCGATCGTTTCGCTAGATAAGACCCTTCGTCCTCGGCTGGGATGATTTACAACCACATTTTGGATCGTTTGAAGCTGTATTTAAACTGCCTTTTGGAAGTTCAGAATCGGGGCACCATACCAGTCCATTATATGGAGAAAAATGCAGAAATGTTTTCCCCAAAAAACATAATTTCTTTACGATTGAAGAAAGAAAGTCATGAACATCTTGGATGACAAGGGGGGTGAATATATTATATGTGAATCTTTGTTTTGGAAGTGGACTTCTCCTTTAATAGTGGTTCATTACATAATAATTGAGAGTGGCTCTCTGTCAATGATGTAGATGTCAAAATAAAGCCCTTAATGGTGTGCTTATATGTGCTAATGACAAAGAACCTGTCAACGACATGAATTAGATAACTAAACTTCAATACAAATGTGTTTGATACATCTGATTCTGGGCTTCTTCTGAGAGATAATGATGTGAAAATATGTAATTTAGTATATTTGTGGACTTGATGTGCCATTTTAAAATAATAAATGAAAATAATGCCTGCAACCATACAGCTCCTTTTACACACATTTACACAATGTTTTCAAAATGGTTTGATTTATGCTAAAAACCCGTAAAAGTAAAGTAGTCTTTTTTTTTTAGTTCTTACTTTATTATTCAAGAGCAGGTAAAAACAAAATCTTTTGTATAGCTCAATTACATGCACTCACTCAGTAATGTAGTCAAAGATGACCTTTCTTGAATAGATTGTAACAAATTTGATACTGCAAAACTGTTTTAAGCTTTATCATAGTTCTTCAGAAACTTGTGCCAAGTGAAGAAAGACAGCAAGTGTGGAGAAACATGCCAAAATTTATGTGTGGCATTTCAGCACCCCCAAACTCACAGAGTACATCTTTTACTCTCTATTCCTCATTTGAAAGCCAAATAGGAATTCTTTTGAGAGAAAAGACTAGTAGCTACAGCATAGCAGAGAAAACTGGCTCACTGTGTTGTGAATGATAAGCTTTTGATGGGTGAGAATCTTTGCTTTGTTGTCGGTGAATGAGTTTTGGTGGTTTTAGTACATAACAGCTGCCAAACTGCAAGTTGGAAAAGACAAATATGTGCTCAGCATCTGAAAAAAGAGCATATAGACAATTGAAAACAAGTATTCAATATACATTTTGCAGTTTGTGCTTACAAAAATTGTTTTTGAAAAAATAGCTTCACTACTAGGAAACACTAAAGGCCCCGAAATAAGCTGAGATCTCTCGACTGCTATGGCATGGGGTTAATCTCATGACTAGCGCTGCTGATTTGAATTACGCTGCTGTTTCCACCCCTGCTTGCCTATTCACCCAAACCCCTTTCCTTTGTCACCCCTCAGCTATCTTAGTGTGCCCTCTTTTGGGACTTCTTAGCATCAGTGTGTGTCTGGGTAATTATGCTCAAGCCGGGACAAAAAGCGCATGGCACTACACATTAGCATAATGATTTACGAGGGAGGTCACGCAAGGCAAAGCGGAGCGGAAATTAGCTGCTTCAGGCAACTGGCAGCAACATCATTATGTTATGCAAAAGATGCCTGACGCTAATGCCTTAATAAATATGCTGCGTTTAGATTTATACATGCAGTGTTATCACTGGGATAAATGCAAATAAAAAAATGATTTGAAAAGTCCTTCTTCAGAATGGACTTTGCGTGTAAGGCGTACGATAGCATTTCTAAAGTGCGCCAAAGCTTTCTCGCCATTGATGTTATGGACCCAACGGCCGTTCTTTTATCGTGTTCTGTAATCTTCCTATCTATTCTGGACCGAGAACTGATTTAATCTTGAAATATCACTACATAGAGCATGCACAAGAATATTTGCAGTTGCAGACAGTTTCAGGAGCACAGCACAGCAAATGCAGAAAAATGTCAAAATATTGGAAAGTCTCTGGCATAATGAAAGTACTGAAACTTCATAAATAACATCATCTAAGCTGACATTTAAATTTAAAATGAAGCACCATTAGCATTGAGTCCTTGCAAAAGGCTCAGCTTGTCTGAGCTATTTTTGGCCTCCTCATTCAAAATAGCCATGTGATACTCTTGCTGATTGCATTACTATGTAGATTGATGCAATTGCCAACTTTGCCAATTGCTGATTTAATCCCTTGTGTATTTATTTCATATGAAGGTGCTGTGAGAACCTTGGCTTATTGAGATGGCCTGTGTTGTGGGGAATTTCTTCCTGATTTTCCAGGTTTTAAAGATAGTCATAATGATAAAACAGTTACTGTTCAAGACTACTTTGCTGTCATGTCAATTATGCATTTTGTCACCTTCTTTTGTGGACCTTTTTTTTTTTTTTTTTAGAAAAAATACATGACTTTTCAGTGAAATTATTACTTTTTGTTTGTGTATGTTTGATGTGTTGGCTACTCCTGACACACTTCAGCAAACATCAAAATGTCCCTTTGAGTCACCTGGTGGTAATTTCGCAAAGACTGTCAAATGTGACGAGTTTGAATTTACCAGTGCAGCAGCAGTAAGCATGATGGTTGACTCCTGTATGTTGATCCTCACAGTTACTAAAATGACTTTGCCTTCATTGGTATATAACATTGCATGACACACTTCATTTGGCATGTATAGCTAAGTGTCTCATATTCTATACCATTATTGCCATGTTTGTGTTCAAATTAACAAGCCCTTTGTGAATTCCTGGGAGGTCTTGAAGAACCATTAGTATAATTGAAATGCTAACATATCACCTACATTGCCTTAAGCAATAGGAGAACTCAAACATTAGATGAACTGTTTTAAAAATCGATAAGTGTGTTACTTGCTGAAAAACACTAATGAAGTAAACAATTACTGATATTACTGAAAATGGAAAGTGCAAATAGAAATTCCCACTTCACTAGCATTAAGAGTTGAACAAGACTGTTTTCTGGTTTGAAGATTTTAATGTCATACATGGTTAAACTCATGTTTGGGGCATAAGATCACAAAGTAATTGCTTTGTAAATTTCATTGCCATGTGATGGTTCATTAAGACAATCACTTAGCAATTCATAATGCAAACATTTTTAAAAACCCCAAACCCCACTGATGAGAGAGAGGGTGAAAGAAAGTTGGGTGGGGGAAGGGTTTATTTGGCCTTAGAGAGATTGGGAATTAAAGTCGACACTCACAGCTACAGTCCTCAAGAATTGGTGACCATGTCCCCTCAAAGTGCTCTGCCATGTTCCTAATGTTTTCACAGCCGCAGGATTACTGGGACACTTTGATGTTTAATGTAAAGCTTTGGTTAAAGTACCTCATGCAGAGTAGAAGAAATCATTGATAGTTCAAGTCTGTTTCCCCTTCTTCTGCAACATTTCCCAGTACGTTTGAGTCTACATCACCATTAGTTTATTAAACTGTTTACACACATAAAATATGGATTACAGTTGTTTTGATTATAGTCTCAATGCCCATTCAAATAGCTATAACAAAATACCAGTGTCTACACCAATGGATGATAATGTTCTGTTAATTTTATTTGTTTATAAGCATGCACTGCAACTGCAGTGTTGTCTGCAACTTTAAATGCTTCTTTAAGTAATTCTGATGAACTGTTTATGTTTTTATGTTTCATCAGCTGGACAAAAGAAGAAAAAAAAAAAAGAAAGTCTTTTCAACTATATACTATTTCTGTCAGATAAACAATGTCACTTATTATATATTTTCTTATACCAGGTTATGTATTTTCTAATTTACTTTATTTGTGGTAATGTTTGTGGTAATTTAATAGATACAAATGCTCTATGCACTGCGTAGTGTTAATTGTCTGGCTACTTCTGCACCCCAGTTTCACTCATAGGATCAAAAAAAGTGTCTGTCTGTCATCTGGTCAGGCAGGATCAGCTTTATTTTTCCATAGCTTTCAGTTCTTTACAACTTAAACCCATGTAGAGGAATGTTATTTTGTTGAGGAGATCCTCTGCTGTGCTAGTAACATAATGGAGCACAATTATCGGAGGAAGAAAAGCACAGTGGCACTGACAAATGTAGCTTTTCCCATGCATGAAACATTATGCTCCTCCATCAGGGGCTAAATAACCACTTGTTTATCTGCCTGAGGAAAACAATAGATTTCCAGGAACCTCTCGTGGTATATGGCACATGGTATATGTTCCATGAAATCTAGGCTAAAGAACTCCTGACATATTTTGTGAATTTCAATTAGCTGTGGTTGTTGTGAAGGCAGGCATTTGTACCTTGGTTGGCACTGCTCAAATAGGCACTAAAGATCTTTATAGAGACCTCAAAGCATTTTAATCAAGTACAATAAACAATGAACAAAGGCTTTTTAGTTTTTAGATAATTAAATCTGAACTTGTCCACAAATATTTTTTAAATCATCATTCATAATTAATCATACACGTAGTCTTCATAATATACCTTTTATCTTTCACATCATTCAGCAGATGCATCAATATAGCAAAATAAGGGTTTCTACTGAATTATCAGTGCTAAAGAGATCCTGGAAATCATAATGATATCTTTGGAAACAGTGGTATATGAAGAGTTCAGATGCAAAACCAGCTAAATCCATCTGACGTTTTTCTTTAAAATGAGCATTTCTTTCTGGCTACTTTGTATAGGTTTCTATGTCAGTACTGGCACTTCTGATTGGGCTGAGGCTGAAATTTTGCGAGTTTGAAGGAAAAGTATTTGATGGATGTATAATATGTGTCAGGAGCATTCACTCAGTATCATTATCTCATTTTTGACCGAGATGGCTTTTAGCTGGTTTTGCATCTGAACTCTTCATATATAGCTGGTATTATACTAGGATAGGATAAATACTGATGCAGAAATTATCATTTGTTTCCTCCTGCCCATCAAATGTCATCTTGTGGCACAGGAGAAATCATTTTTAAAGACCATCTGAAAGTATATAAATCAAGCATGCACAACCAGCCTGAGCACTGGGTAGCAATTTATTTAGCTATTTCCTTGTTAGAGTTTGCAGATTGACCTGTCAATTCTGATACACCCATATTGTGCTGACAGTTGTGTGTCAGGCCTAAAAAGGAATACTTCTAAAACATTTTAAGTTCTACTAAAAAGCTCATATTACACTCCCTGTGGACAGACTGGCAGATTAGAATGTCCTTTTAAAAACAGAAAACAATTACCATCTGTACAACAGGTAGAATGGGGAATACCCAGTCGACTCATGATCTGTACAATTATAGACATATATAATCTGTGCCAGAGGTGATCTTTCCATTGCACTTGTTCTTTCTTAGCTAACATTTGGAGCATCTGCATAAGAGTCTGGGTGAATCTCTCAGCTGGGTTTCCTTGAGGGTGATAAGGGGATGTTTCTGAGTGACACATTCCACCAGTTGTCAGAGAGTTCGGAAAATATAATTTTCAAACTCCCTGTCCTGGTCATGACGTATTTGCCAAAGAGGAGCACAGTGAGGAATGTAGCCATTAAACAAGAAGTCAGCCATTCTCCATCTAGACATGTTTCTTGTAGGGTAAGCTTCAGAAAGTCTCGTAAAATGATCTACAACCTCTAGCATATACTTATACACTCCCTGATTTTGCTCAAGGTGCAGATAGTCAATGCAGACAAATTCCATTGACAAGTTGGAAATTACACATCCCATGGGCACTCGGACACAAATCATTGCTGTTTGCTTTGATGCATGGAGACTTTTTGATAACTACTTCCCTCTTCTTCCCTTTTCATATGCGGCCAGTAAAGCTCTCTTTTCATTAAGTGGATTACTCTTTCTTGGCCTGTGTATCCCTTCTATCATACAGGTACTCCAAGGCAAGTTGTCTATGCGTTTTCTGGCAGAACAAGCTGTTTACTTTTGGACACCCACCTATAAAGGCATCCATCTTCTAGAGTCAGTTTGCTACACCCCAGGAGTTTCCTGGCTGGACCTGTCACCCTTCTTCTTCTGACTTCATCTGGCATCTCATCTGACTCTTTCATCTCCATTGTTGTAGAGATCACTGAATCCTCACTTCGAGCTCTGTTAAATTCGGCCTTATAGTTGGCAACAAAGGGCAGGGGATGACTGGTCCATGTCTTTGTGAACCATAGTGACTGCCACAATCCAAGACATCCTTCTTTTGGCATGGGTCACATCCCAGACCACTCATATCAGCTCTGGAGGCAGGACCAGAGTGGTCTGCATGGAGGCAGGACCTCCATGCATTCTCCGACATATTTCTTCCACCCAACACTGGCCTACCACATTTCATTTTTGAAGTGTGTCTTTCCACTTTGCAGTTGGTGTATAACATAAATGGAATGTTGAAGTCTGGGTACGCCAAGACTGGAGGTTTTACCAACATGTCACTCAGCGTGTTCAGTGTTTTCTGGTACTTGGTGGTCCATTCAACTGGCATTCAAGATGGCGTCTGTGGATTATTGGTCTTTCTTTTTACTGGCGCATAGTTGCTCTTGGCTGAGTCTGAATTAGTTCATATATTGGTTTTGTCCAATGTGAAAAGTCTTGTATGAATGGGCGATAGTACCTGAGGAATCATATCTCACCCACTGTCTGGGGTCTGTGGCTCTTGAGCAACATCACTGCTTCAAGATCACAAGGATCTCTTTTCACTCTTTGGCTGACACTCAGTGACCCAAATACCAGACTTTATCCACTTCATCCACCCTCTCTTGTTTGTTTTTCTCAAAAGGTTTATCTTCAAAGACATCTATTTGTTGTCCACAGAATGATCCAATTAAAATGAAACATTCCACACGTGGTTGTTGCTGTCCTATCAGACTGCTGACGGCTATATACTCCTGCCTGCCTTTCAGACATCTCAGCCTGGATGAAGGAACTGCCCCTACAGTTCAACCTTGCAAAGAGAGAGACGGTCATCCAGCAATAACATCACAGTTCAATTGGCCTCTATAACATTAAAAGCAACCAGAACAGCAAGAAACCTAGGCATAGTGTTTGACGACCAGCTGAGATTTACAACCCACATTTCAGCCCTGTCGTAAAGGTTCATGCTTTACAACATTGAGGAAAATCATCCCCTTTCTGACTCGACTATTGCAATGCTGTTTTGGCACAGCCTTTCAAGTATGCTCCATTTGATACCTCAAACACAGGCACTTGACACATGCGCACTAGATTCATCCTCGTCCAGTGTCTGCATTTTTTCCCTTCAAAAGGAAAAAAGTGTCCAGATCAGCCACTGTGGATCCAGTGGAGATCCAGTGTAATGATCACCAGCTGGAGATCCCTGGACATCCACCAGAGGACCCTCCTCCTCACTCCATTGCCACTCTGTCCCGGACTCAGTTTTCCATATTTCCCTTCCTTCTTGTCTGCTGTTTGCCCCTCTGCTTTGTTTGTTGTCATGGTTCCCCTTGTTAGTTCCCATGGTGTTTAATTAGCTCCTCCCCCTTGTTACCTTATTATTCCATTTGTCTCTCCTTTTGTCTCTCCATTTTATACCCAGTCTTTTCCCCTGTGTCTTTGCAAAGTCTTATAAGTTTTACACTGCATCTCTGGGCATTCTTCCTGTTTTCTGTGTACCTTGGTTTTTGGACTCTTACTCTATTTCTTGCATTACCCTGTTGCCTGCTATCTTGTTGTTTAGTCTGATTGATTGCCTGTGTTTTGACCCTTGCCTGCTGTTTGATTATGGTTCTGGACTGTCCTAATCAACACTGCATTTGGATCTTCACTCTCTTCAGTCTCGTAACAACATCACACAAAATTTTGCTCTGGCAAACTGTCTGGCCATAAAATCATGATTACTGGTAAGTAGATGCAACATTTCTCTGGAACAGTATATTGATTGTTTTACTCCTGAGTTCTTCCTCCTACACCATGGGCTATGACTCAGCACTTCCTAGTCCAGTGGTCCCAAGTCTGGTGTTCTCGTGGTCCCAAGTCTGGTTTTCTCAGCACTTCCTGACTCAATGGTACCAAGTCCAGAGGTCACGGAGGTCCTACCACTATCGGCTGGATTTCATGTGATGGCAAACATTACCTAGTGTCTTTGGGCCACACACTTCCCCTTCTCCTGAACTATTTGTGCTCCCTGTCATGACTACGGAGACCATCTCTGAATTCTTTGTGCTCCCTGTCATGGCCACTGAGGCTGCTTCTGAACTCGCTGTGCTCCTCGTCTCAGCTTTGCCATGTTGATTTGTTCCACTGGCTCAGCTATGGTGATCTTCTGCAATGAACTAGTCTGCAAATCCACTATGGTTTCCTACTCTATCAGCCTTACTATGGTCTCTATCACCACTGGCTCTCTGACTCCATCTCTCAGACTCCTCTGACTCCACCTTGGCTCTTAGTTCTGTTGACTCTGGGCAGGCAGGCTGACAAGAAATTCTCAACCTCAACTTCCTTCTTGTCTCTCCTGTTTATATATTAAGATATATTGGGACTCCAGATAGTCAACCACCTCAAACAATTTTTATTGGTATACTTGATGCAACACACTAAACATTTTTACAATATTATTACCTGCAATCCATAGCCTCGGGTAAATGGCTCATGAACAAATCATTCTTTTAAACTTGTAACAGAATAAACCATTTAACCAAATCAGAACGGACCATCTGAAACAGTCTGCAGTTCAAGATCTACAAGTTACTCAATCAAAACTCACTTTTGGAAATGCCTGAAAGTCACTCTGACTTGAAATGAGCCAATATAAAAATGTATACGATCCTGTGGTGCTGATTTTTGCCAACTCATGAAATCAGGAAACAGCATGAACGTATTGGACCCACTCACTTTTACCATGTCTAATTCAGCGTATATGTCTTTTCACATTTCAGAGTACCGTCAGTCGAATTTATTCCACTTGAGGAATGCCCAAGTAAATCAAACTCCATTTTGTGTTCAAGCTACAGCCTTGACTTCTGAGATTCTGCTTCCTCAAATCCATTCCGCTCATTCAGAGTTCATATACTCCATACTCCCATAAACTCCATTCTGTATTTTCACTACTCGTGCCTGCTGCACTTGGCCAACACATTGAGGTAAACAAAGCATCTTAGCATATCTGCTGTTCAGGTGGATCTGGATGTCTGGTCACATACGGTCACTAAACAAGTTGGTATTTAAGTGAATGTTCATCATTTGCTTACCTGTTGCTTTTAAAGACATCATGTAGTCATTGTTGCAGCATTAAAGTACAGTTACACTTAGACTATGTTGTTATAACACTAATAGTTATCTGACATTTTTGCTAGGCTAGCTAGCTAGCTACAGTACATCAATCAACCTGTGTTAGCAGCTCTTTAAATCCTGGTCAAATAACCCTATAGTCTATTATCTAAAAGAATTAAATTGAAAATAAATATGTCCAGTAAAATATGCCAATATGGAAATGTTGCATTTGGCATTAAGCAGCAAAGCGGAGACACAGGTAGCACACAAACAGATAGGCAGACACAGGCCGTGAGAGACAGGGAGTCTGAGGTAAGTTTGATCAGCAAAATGAGTCCATATATTAATGACAGTACTTTAAAAGTCTCTTCTGTCTGTCATCCTCCATTCCTTTATCCAGCATTTAGCTTTTTGGCTAGCAGCTGACCCATCCAGCAGCGTGTACATGTCATAAGATAAGACAGCCTGCTTAGGACAAAACACAAATCACATTCTGATAACTCAGTAATGCAGCGTTACTTGGATAAGTAACTGTAATATAATTACTGTTTTGGAAAAGTAATCCTTCTCCATCCCTAATCCATTTCTTGTTACTGGGGAAAGTAATAATATTACAGTAATGCATTAGTGAGTAACACGTTACTGCCCAATGCTGATTATGACAGTGGTATTGCTGTTGTGTACAGTAGTTTTGGGTACCGGCAGTTACCCAGAAGTATGGCAAACACTTTTTTTCATTTTTAACTTTGCCTGCCAAGGTCCAGCTCTGCATGACCATGGTAATGATAAAGGAACCTAAGGCAACTTCTGCAACTGAGAACAGAGGATGACGGTGTGTTTAAAGTCTGGCTCATAAAGCCCACCAATAATTATACCAGCACTGAAATTCAGATTTAGATTTTGAATCTCATGGCTAACTCTGTCATTAGGGGAACTGCAAATATTGTTCAGGGGTTGCCCAACCTGCAGTATTCCATTATAATTAACGGAACCCAGGATGTGTCAGGGGTTGAACAAAAGGCCATATGTATCCATCATGTGGATCATAATCTTGTCCCTCATGAATACTTTATAGGTTATAGGTCTATATGATGTGTCTTCAGTAACAGGAATGGATTTGGTTGAGGTGGCAACTAAAGTCCTCCTGAGGTTAAGCTTCGAGGGCAATCTTATGATGGAGCTGCAAACATGTCTGGTCAAAGAAAAGGAGTTCATGCAGTGCTCCGAGAAAAGCAAACTCTTACTTTGTATGTCCAGTGTGGTCCTCATTGTGTCAATCTTGTGACTCAAACAGCCAGTAGCTCATCCCCTGTTGTGTCTGATGCACTAAATTTGGTCCACAAACTTGGCACTCTTTATCACCAGTCTAGAAAAAAACAAGGCCATTTTTTAAGAGATTGCCCAGTCTGAAGCAGTGAGTTTCAGAACTTTAAAGCCCCTCTGCCCTACACGATAGCTTCAGAGGATGACCTGTCCAGGCAGTTATAGGGCAGTATGAAGAGGTATTGCTTAGTCTGGAAGAAATGGCTGTATCTGGCTCCTCTGACACCTGTAGAACCGCAAGAGGACTTTGGGAGAGTTTTCATTAAGGTCACACTTTGCTTTGTCTTCTTGTCTTTGAAGCTCTCAAACAACTAGAGTGCCTCAACTCATCTCTTCAGAGCAAGTCTGGAAGTGTCGCAGGGATGCTTGCATGGAAAAAAAACAAAGGACCAAGCCAGGACCAGCTAATAACCAGCTTGGAACCAGCTCAAACCAGCTACCATGCTTCAAAACATTTCTAACCAGCGTATGCTGTTTTTTTTAAAATGTTTTTTTAAAAATGGGGATGTACAGTTTACCAAGCGCTTTGACCGCAGCAGCTTTGATACCTTTAACGAATTGGAAAGGGTGCTAGTCGATGGAAAGGTTGAAGAAGATGTTGTCAGCCTTTACCCAGGCAATGTTTAAATTTTAATTTCCATCCAGCACCATCACTGATGTAGTAAATGGTCTCAGAGCTATGCTCCTAGAAGTCCATGCCCTCTGCACTCAAGTAGAGTCTTTGGTTAGACTCATTCTTGTAATGCCATTCTCCTGAAGCCAAACAGAGTTTCAGTGCCTTAAGAATAAGTCAAAGTCGTCTGAACAGTGTGGGTGTCTGCCACATCCACCAAGACAAACTTGATCAAACTGACATAAAAGAGATTTGCCAGCTCTTTATCTCTGCAAATGAGAGTAGAAGGAATGTCTTTGGAGCCTTCATTTAGTCACAAACCAATGCAATGGCTTATAAACACTTTTCAACCTATATTTAATTGATTACATTTTAAATGGTAGGTGCATGGTAGGTTATTTCGGAAAGGCTAGCGATAGCAAGCTAGCTTTGAAAGCAAGATCCCCATGATGATCCCCCTCAGATTACCTCATGTCTCATTCACTGGTGAAAAAAAACATTACAGTACAAAGCGCATAAAATTACAATAATTGTGCATTTCTTTCTTGCTGGAACACACTGATGCTTCAGACTGAACATTTTGACTGGATGAACATTTTATGGCCCTACTCATTTTTGAAAGACAATATAAATACATAGAAATAAATTTAGACCACTTAACTTAGAGATAGCTATCGGGATGTAAAGATACTTTAAGCCAGCATAACAAAAAATGTTTCTGAAGACAATCACCTATTGGACCTTTAAGGATCAGATATTTATTAAGATAATAATCCCTTAGTAGTCCCTCAGTCAGGGAGTTTTTCCAGTGTTCAAAGTGATAAATTGTATTATTTTTTGTAAATACACCTTAAGTGTGATACTATTACAGAGTGAAGTCGTAAAGTGGGCGGATCCATATGCAAGCTTTTATTAAACAAAGGCAGAGACATGATCAAAAAAAGGCAGGGTCAATATCAGCAAGCAGATACAAACAGGGCAAGACACAAGAGTAATCCAGGGACAGGCGAGGGTCGACAGACAGTCAATAGTTCAAACAAGGGGCGAACAGAGTCCGAAATGGCAGGACAAAGGATTTAAATTCAATACAGGCGATAAATCCAGGGCAGGCTTCAGGCAGACAAGATGAGATAATCAGGCTAGGATCAAGACACGGAAGACTACACTAGAAAACAAGACTTAACTACTCAGGAAACTTGGAAGTGGCTTCGTAAAGTTGCTATCACTCGGACAACGATAAACGCAAGACAATACTCGCCCCTGAATGATAGTGATGTCCTCGTATTTATACTGTGTGTGCTTGGCTGTGGCTGTGTGCGTAATCAGAGAAGTGGAGCATGGGAAACATAGTCCAGGGTGCAGTGCAACAGTCTGTGTAGTGTGAGTGTCAATATGATGTCAAGGTGACCTCTGGTGGTGGGCAAACCGGACAGGACTCGTGACAGATACGTCCCCTTTTCTTCTAACAACACTAACCTCCAGTTTCACAGACAAGGCTTATGCCTAATCCCAGACTAGAATGTAAGTCTGAGATGTTTCAGCTGAAAGAAACTTGCAATGACTCTTTTACTATATGAAACCACACTGTTGTGTGTTAATCTTTAATGAGTCTTGGCAATGTCTTGCTAAAATTAGCAGGGACATCTCTGAAAAAGATGATGCCTTAATGGCTGCATTATGCAACATTTTTTCTCATGCTGTAGCCAGACAAAAGTATCAAAACACATGTTATAAAATCGGACATTTCCAGTTCTTGATTATAATTGGCTAAGATGTGTTCGATGCCATTGTAATATACTTTCTAACCACACAGTTGTGTCTTAAGACTGCAGCATGACATTACTGTGCCATCTAGTACTGGTTTCATACATTTTGCTGCATGTCACTATGGATTAATCGTTTGATTTGTTGTTCAAAACAACTTACTAGACTTTTGTTGCTGTTTTACTTTATTTGAAACCTTGCCAGGTATGTGGCAACCATTTTAGACTATAAAAGCAATTGTTTGATTAAAAGGCACCAAAATACAGGAAAGGGCATGTTCCCCAGTAAAAAGAAATTCCCATCCACATTTTGTATTTATTTATTTATTTATTTATTTTTGCTTCCAACTTGGGAGCCAGTTCTGACTCGGGCTGAAGACTGATGAGCCACTGATATGTGCACGCGCATACTTGTTACATCATTGTGTGATTATGTAAACAAACTGGTGAATCGGTTATTCGAAACAATTCATTGAATTTAACTTTAATAGAAGCAGTTCATCGAAAAGAATCAGACTTCTCCATTTACCTGAGGCTCTGGATACAGGTAATAACATAAGTAATATTAATTTTCTTGCACAGACTGATTGTTTCACTTCAGAATACCTTAAAAATGATGTCAGAAGCCATAGGTATTCTTTTTGTGTTGCTTTTTTGACGTACAAAGGTGATGGTAGACACTGACTAGCATTTTATGATCTATGATCTTTTTTGTTCTAATAAAGAAAACAGTCACATACAACTTGGATGGCTTGAGGGTGACTTAATTAAAAGCAAATTTTCCATTTTTAGGTGAGCTATCCCTTTAACAAATGACAAATAAGTTGTCTTAAGTTGAACAGATACTGAAATATTTCCTCCCTGGAGAAAGTGCCTCTTAGAAGAAAAAATCTATATGCATTAGCAAGACAACCCAATACTTTTGTTTTCTCTTATATATCTCAGCAGTACAAAACTCCTTGTCTTTGGTTCAAGTGGTCCTGTTGCAATGCCCTTGCGCCTTTTCTCTGTCAGCTTCAATCTCTCAAAAATTCTTGTTCAAAGTAAAAGAGCTCTTTCTGCCAAGTGTTTCAACTGAGGGATAAATGCATTTTATCTTTCACAGAAATAAACCATAAAGAGTCTAACAATATTAGTAGGTTACTCACATCTGATTAACTGATGATTGATTGATTGATTGATTGATTGATTGATTAATTAATTTGTGAGGTTAGGGTGAAATGGTTAAAGGGAACACTGGATATGAAGACTTGTATAGCTTAAAATAACGTAAATAATTATGTCTCTTACTAAAATATTTAATAGAAAACCCATTGCATTATTTAAAAAATCCACATCGTTTTATACATATTTTGGACTATGGGGGGCGCCATTATTTTGATTACATAGAACGTTTGCACTCTGTGAGCTACTGGCACTGAGCTATGCTAATTTTTGCCGCAACACAACTTGGAATACATAACTCGAAAAATAAAATATGGATATGATGACCACAGCTACTGAAAGAGCTTACAGGTGACGATGGATATAAACATAGACTCAAACCGAATGTCATACCATTGATTTTTTCCTTCCCACAAAGAGTCTAAATGCCCTGCTAATTTGAAATCCATGCTGAGAAACTCCTTTAGAGGCTGCGGCGTCATGACAAGCGTCGACATGCTTGCTGTTGTCTGCTAAAAGTCTTAAAGACATCAGGGCTAAAGTGGAAAGAACACAGATGTATTTTTATTTGTCCGCATCTTCCCATTCTTTTCTCCTCTTCTTATCGCTAAGAAAGCAGTGAAGACTTCCATTGCTTCTCATGTTGCCCTTTGACTAAAAATTTCAATCAAAAGCCACACAACGTGGTATCGTATCTGTATTTTGTTTTCCAAGTTGTGTTGCGGTAAGAATAGCAACAGATAGTGCCAGTAGCATATTGCATGCATGCAGGGCTACAGCTAGGGTATCCATTTTAAATTTAGCTTTTTGAAAATCCCTTCCCTCATGTTTACTTTACTATTTACTTTACTTTTACTTTACTTCACCTCATGTTCACTTTACTATTTCATTACCTCTTTATCAGTGTGTTGCTTATTATCTACAGTTTGAGGCATTGGCCTTTTACTGTAGGTGCTGCCAATGATTGGGTCAAAGTCAAGGAGAACAAGCCCAGTCACAGAACCAGACTGAAAGGAAGTGAAATTTCCCACTGTACAAGGCACTTAAGTGTCAATAGATTTTTTTTTTTTTTTTTTTTTTTTTTTTGGGCCCTTTGATTGAAGATAATTACCTCAGTGATTTGAGTGTGGGCAGCAGGGGCTGGCTGAAGGGCCATTACCACCCGCTGCCTTTCACCATTTGCTGGGAAAGAACAAAGAAACCACGAACAGAAACCATGGTCAACCCAACCTCAGTCTAAGGCTGAGTGATGTGAAATCATTTTCCCTCATCACCTGCCAGGAGGTCCAATCACAAAAGGACTAAGATGATGGGCAATGGCCCAGGGAGCCTGATTGGACCTTCAACAACAATAAGCTACTCAACAACACTGAGTTTATGTTTAGTCTCAGCTTATGCATAACATATATGTGTCAAAGATTATATGTGTGTATGAAAACACTGTAATTTACTGAATATAGAATATTTTCAGTACAACAGTATAGACAGGGACCAGGGGTTGTCAAGTCCCAAAACTCACAACAAAGCAGAAATAAAGTATCAATAGAATATTATGCATGACTCATGCACTGCATTTGGTCTTAATTTCCAGTTAGCTTTATGTCCTGTCATAAATAGTAAACACTCAAGTACTTTAAAAAAAAAAAAAATAGCTGAGCTCCCACACATTTTTTTTAGATAATTATGGGCCATTATTCAAAACATAAACCATAAGATATGTCCACCCTGTCATGGACATATATATATATATTACTGTTAAATATGTTTAATTGCAATATTAAGATCCAAATGATGTTTTATGAAAGGTTTAATGTCTCTTTCCTAAACAGGGTTATTTGTTTGTTTTCAAATTATAAATACATAAAAGATTTTATGTAAACCATGTGTTTTTAAAGTCTCATACAATTTGCACATACATTTTTTTCTTATATTGAGAAAACTGTGACATTTGGATGCAGTTTTTTTGTTTGCATGTTATTGCCCCCACACCTAGTTATTTAACACACTGGATTATATAGATATGATTAAATTATTAATTAAAAATGTAAAAATTAAATTTAAAATATCAAGAGGACAGGGTGGACCAGCACATGACGGGGTGGACACATAAAGCAGAACACACAAAGCATGACAGAATATGACAATGAAGCATTTCTTCAACTTCAAAAAAATAATAATAAATAATATAATTCATTTCAGTTTTTAGCAAATTTAACTACAAATCAATGCTTTAATTAGCATATTAGCTTACAACAAACTGTGACTAGCTAAATAGTTAGTCTGGTTGTTGAAGAGAATTTGGTATATTTAAACTTACATATTTTGAAAATACTATATTCTAATCACTCCCGACATATTTTATGCTGACAGGGTGGACATGTTAGCTTAGCTTATGAAAAGCAAGTAAGCTAACTGCTTTGTCTGTTAAAGAGTCACCAACTTACTCACCTCAGCCATTGAAATTCCCGCCACTAAACAGACAAAAATCTGTTGTACAGATGTCACTAAAAGGGATGGCCTTTTCTTAAAGGGGTGGATTCCCCAATACGACAGGGTGGATAACCATTCAAGGGACATGGACAAACACTTCTTTTTTTTATTAAATAAAAATATTGTTTTTATTATCAAATGGTCAACACACTCAAATTAAGTAATGTCTAATTTAACAAAATATTAATAGGAAAACTAATTTTTACAATTTTATGGTTTTACTCTCATTCAAATTAAATGAGCAGTGCATGGGACATAGCAAAATAACACACATCCTCCTACACAAAATTTTAAAAAAGTATAAAGTATAAAACTTAGCGTAATATAACACACCCTTTCATAATATTTTTTTTGTTAAGTTATCATAGCAAATGAGTTATTTATGTACAGACACTACAGAGATACTGACCCACCTAAACTTTTGAAGCAAAAGTCATTAAAATATAATCACAAATATGCATATGTGTAAATCTGTCAAAGACAAAGGAGAAAACTGAAACAAAAATTCTGATTTTCAGGTGTGAAAAAAACATGGCAATGAGTGAATAATGACATATATATATATATATATATATATATATATATATATAATTTATATGATATATGATAGAATTCATAACATGACTTTTTATATTATCTCTTTTTATATTGTCTATTATTATATTTTTTTTTTCCCAAAATGTAGTAGAAATATGATATCATTCTCCAACAGGTTTTCTCTTACATAATATTTCCATCCAGACTGTCTATAAATTACCAGCCTTTTGTGTTTAAGAAAAATACAAGATATGCTAGCAGCAAAAGTCTTTTAAAAGACAACACATAGCTTTTATTCTTTCACATTTACTCCTTTTTATGGTATACAGGATCCAAAACCTTAGAATTCGGTCACAATACCTCTTAAAATCGAGGAATGCCTGTGGTGAGACTGGAAAGAGGTTTACTCTTTTGGAACAATACTGCTGAACCATTAAGACCTTTACAGTAGATGATAAAGATCAGTTATATTATGGTCTATGTAAAAAATTACAGATGTCAATTGATTTATGTATGTATCAGTATATGTGTCAGTATATCAAGTAATTAATCACAATCAATTACTTGATTTGTTTCCATCTCATTGAAAATAAGACACTGACTTTCACAGCAGCCTGTTGGAATATAAGCTGAAAGATGTCATGGTTTCTCAAATCTGAAAAGCACAACAACAACAAGTGGGCAACATTGATGGACCACGGAACAAAGTAACCCTTTGGGGAATCACCTGTTGTAAATAAATACATTTTCTTGCTGGTATAACAGTGCCAAGCTTTTGTAACATTATTATTATTTTTTTTAACAATTATGTTTTCAATAAGCCAACACAACAATTTATAGAGCAGAATTTGTTTATGTACGTATTTGAAGAAAGGTGTATGAATGATTAGGCTTTTCATTCTTTCTTTCTTTTTTTGTTAAGTAAACTAATCCTTTAATAATTCAGTCCTCACTCAGCAACAGTGGTTACGAGAAGTATGACATTTCTGATAAACTTGTTTCTCGTGTGAAATTAAATGTCATTTGTGTTTTTTAGCCTCATGTGACATCTCCCCGTGTGTGCATTGGATAGATGATGTAAGATCTAAAGAGCCATTTGTACCGCACACAGTCTTTGGCTTCCACCCCCACTCTTTTAGACATGCTAAGCTGCTCTGCCTCCAGGCAGCCTGTGTCTGGTAGCACTTAATATCCTCTCAGCAAAGAGCCCTATCTCGGCCCATTTTCACTAAGATCTGACACAGGCTCTTGAATGCCGCTGATGCCATGGTTTTCTCCACACTGGATCTTGTAGCACATGGCATTTGAGAATTCATTGAAAGATTATTGGGGAAAACAAAAAAGGCAGCTGCTTTTGGCAGCCATGAATTCAGTGTCATAGCTCAGTCTCCCGGCCACAGTAAACCAATGAGAGAAGAGCGCTCTCAAGCTGAAAATACAACAATGAGAGGCTATAGATTGACAGGGCTGATTACAATCAGAGGGTGGGGGGGAAAGGCCCCATCTTTGTTTGCAGTCTACATCTGCAGAGCCCAGATAATTTGCAACCAGTACAGAGTACAATTATGCTGTATTCACTTATGTTGCTAGGTCAGACTAATTCTGTGCATCCCACATGGAAAGAACCTATATGAGGATATATGCGCATATATGAAACCTATATGCAGTATATATGCACATATATGATAATATATATGCTGCATATATGCGTATATATGCCACATATAGGCAAAATTGAGGTGCATATATGTGCATATACAGGCCATATAGGTCTCCTGTATTGCTTCTTTATATCCACAAAAAAGCCCTGTATGTACATACAAGATATGTCTCCTATATAGCTCATGGCAGGATCTGGTCATTTTAGCTCATATCTCACTTTGGCAACTGTCATACATGATGCCTAGCTCATATTTTCTATTATCAAGGCAATAACTAAGAACTAACTAAAAAAAAAAAAAATGCAAAAAACTTATGTGCGAACACGTGAAGTTGGTATCACATGTAATTGGCATGTTATGGAATTTACCCACACGGAAATAACCTATATAAACATATATGTTTTAATATAGGTTTTGATATAGGTTTTTAATATATGTGACATATATAAAATTGGCCGTTTTCCTATATTATATGTACATATATGTGCATACATATATGTACATATAGGAAAACGGCCAATTTTATATATGTCACATATATTAAAAACCTATATCAAAACCTATATTAAAACATATATGTTTATATAGGTTATTTCCATGTGGGATTTTTTACCAGTAAAAGGCAAATGCATTTTTACAGTTGTCTTTGTCTTTAAACTTGACACATTTACAATGGCAAATCATACTTAGCATGAATTGTGAAGGTATTTGTAGACTAACAGTAACTGAATTAAAATATTATTCTTATATATATATATATATATATATATATATATATATATATTTTTTTTTTGCAAATATTTGCTAATTTCAAGATATTAAGTGAAAAGTGGCCACAAAAAGTACTTTTTTTCCACAAGAAATGGAAAAGTGGCAAAAAGCCAGGGTACAGCCCACATGCCTACAGAGCAAAATATGACCTCACATTACTTTAATCACAAGTGTAGTCGGTCATCTCTGCTGCTTTTTGCAAAATGTGCTGGGACGTGACATTTGACTTTAAGTCCCAAACAAAAATAGCATTCCATGATTAACCTGGCAGCTCAAAACAGCTTGTTCACTTGAATCATTGCAGAGCACAGTCTGAAATACAGAACATGATTATGTCATATCTAAAATAAAGTGTTTGTGTTTATATTCTTCACACTTAAAATGTAAATCGACCATGCACCAATCAACCATGGGGAGAGGTGGGGTCTCATGAAGCACAAATACTATACATTCAGAAGGGAAATCACTGAACAGTTGCTCCACTTTAGCACCAACCCCTCACATTCTAGTTTAACCAAGAGCTGTTTGCACTGGGATTGTGCCATTCTGTTGGAAAATCAATTGTGAATAACAGTAAAACCTTTCCAGTATTTACAACATATCTGCTGTTCACACTAGCAATGATTTTAACAATGAAATACAGATTGATCTACCTGTTTGCACATATCTAGGCTCTGGACACATAGTGAGTGAAGTTCATGGATTCCTCGGGTGTTTCAGGTTTTTTTACATCATACACACTTCTCCAGATGACCCAGCCAGGACTGATCAAACCCCAGCTTGTGTCCCGATGGCTTATTACTGCTCTCCCTTTTCCAGCTGCAGCCATCTTGATGCCCTCTCTGCTGCTTCAGTGGCCCTCCTCTTCCTCTCTGCCTTGATCAGAAATTGCTGAAGGATCTGCCTAATGACAAGGCTGGAAATGCCCTACATCCCACCTCCGCTGGTAGGCACTTATTTCTCCATCCATCCCCCTAGCAATCACTGACCAACCCTGCACACTTTGGACAGCATCCTCTCAAAGGCCTCTTTTGGACAACCTTTCAGTTGTTCCAGATTTAGATTAAGATTTAAACAAATAAAACAACATCTGGTTGCAGGGTAGTGGCTGTAACTTCACTGACTATTCAAGATCCACCAGCATCTGTCAGTTCCCTTAGAATCCCTTAGAAGTTAGAATACTGGGTGATGTTCCTTATGAAGCAATTGGCAAAATATGCATGCTGGTGATTCATGCCCCATATGTGCATACTTCCTGGACTTATTGAAGCATATTTTCAAATACACATGAAAGAGTCTTAACAACATAACAAACACCACACACCTCAAGGTTAAAAGAAGCTACCTTCCTCTCCCTTGCTTTCTGCTTCCCCCTTACTTGAGGATGTTCACCTCTGATTAAAGATGTCTTTTATCAAGATCTTTGCTGAATGGATGGCAAATAGATCATTTACAGCAGTAATCTACCTTCACTAGTAAGTACTCATTCATATGGATGCTTTTGGGAAGGAGTTCCATCAAGTCAACCACTAACATAAACTCTGATTCCAGTACTGCGATAGACTGTAGTCGCTGCCTGCATGCTGCTTTTGTGGGCGTTCTTTTGAAAAATAGGGAAAATAAAGGATTTTTAAAATCAGGGTAACAAATCCAATTGGCTAATTGGTGGTTCAGAGGTATAGACCCACAAACATCTTCCTCAACTCTTCAAGACAGCATAACAAGCACAATGTGCTGACCTTTTCCATAGTGCACCTAGAAACCAAAATTTTAGTGCAGCTTGTCAAGGGAGAGCATGGTCTAGGATGGGGAGTGCAGATTAGACAGTAAACACTTCAGAGAGTCTTACTCCTTCCATCTTTCGGTAGCACAGAGAAGTCACCCCCTCTCCACAATAAAGTAGGCTACTATTTCCAGCTCTGTGTCCTGTGTAAACACTGTTCATAAGCCCATATTGGTAGCATCAGTTTGTATTTTAAAATCAGAGGATCTAAGAATCTAGTATCTCTAGTATTCCAGAGTATTCCACAGTAAGTTCTAAATTAGTAAGTATGTGCTGAATATGTGCTGTCCATGTCTGTAATGGTTTCAAGATGTCAATGTAATGTCAATAGACGTACAAATGGGAGGAGTTAAGGGACACTTACGTTTTTGTATATACAGTAATTGTACATACAAAGCTTGTATAGGCACCCTTGAGGAACTGAGGAACTGGTGGTGGAATAGCCCAGGGAAGGAGCTGGTGGTAGAAGAACTCACGGGCAGAGCTGACGTAAGGAGAAGCCCAGCGGGATGACAGACAGAGGTAAAGCTGGAAGTGGTGGAGACCCAGGTGGAGCTAAGGAGCCAAAGACCCAGGGTCTTGAGGTCAAAGGTGGAGCTGATGGGTTGAGGGACTAAGGTTGAGCTAAAGTGAGTGAAGACAACAGTCGAGCCAGAGGGAATGTAAATCCTAGTGGAACCGAGGGAATGGAAGAGTAAGGAGCAGCCATAGGTCTGAAAGACCGTGACAAAACCAAGGTGACATCTGACCAAGGCAGAGCAGGAGGATAAGGCAACCCATCTCAGCTAGTGGGATGATGAACCACGGTGAACTCAAGGGAGCAAGGAGCTGAGGTGAAGTTGACAGACAGAGTCATGAGATCAAAGACTCGAGGTGTAGCAGAGGGATCAAGGCCAAGCTAAGCTCAAGGTGAGGATACTTGGGAAGGCCTTAGCTCTGCCTGGGTCTCCACTTCCAGCTTTACCTCTGTCAGTTATCCCGCTGGTTCCCTCCCTCCGCTGAGATGAGGACAGAACTAGACAGAATCAGTGGAGGCAAAGGATCCAGGATGCTAGGTAAGAACCAGAGAGACGAATGAGCTAGACTGTGCAGGACCTGCAGAGTTGAAGGAGCTCTAAGTCTGATTGGAACCAGCAGAGTTGAGGTGTACGGGACCAGCAAGGACAAAGAAGCTTGGAGGCTAGACAGAAGACTGGCAGAGGAGGAGGAGGTTCAAGGGTATGGACATGGGTGGGAACTGGCTCAGTGCCATGTACCCCAGTAGGGACCAGCGAGGGCGAACATACCACAGGGACAGGTGTATGGGTGGTACTTTACCAGTATTACCACAGGGACCACAGAGATTACCAGACTTGGGACCATGTGGCTTGGGAGCTCTATGACCACAAGGTCCTCCTCCATCTCACCCACCGTGAAGGATGTCCTACAAGTTGGAGCACCCACTCATCAATGTTACATAGCATCCCTTGAAGACCATCAAGGGGAGGTTATGCTTTTAGTTATTTCTTTAACCCTGCTAGGTAGAAGGCAATCAACAAATCTTCCAGGTAGTGGAATATTGGATGTGACTGAGTGGAGGGAATAGTTTATGTGAATGTATACTAAAGAGCCTAATCTATTGTCTGTTACTCAAATAAAGCTATCAAATATGTTTTCTGAAGATCTTTGATATAGTGAATAAAATTTTTATCCCTTTTTGAGGCTTATATTAACAGTTATAATGTACAGTACTAGATTTGGATCGGTGTCACCTGAGCAATGCCTGAATAGTGACCTAATAGTGAGTTTTGAATAGACACTTTCCTTGTTCAGATGAAGTAAGCTATATTACAAGCATGCTGTACTCAAATCTTTACACACGTATGTGTTGGAGCCAACTGATTTTGTGCAATAAGTTTTGAATGAACTATTCTTTTAATATTTTCATTACAAGGTCCATTGATTTTTTTTTTTCTCCAGACATTTTCTCATTGAAGAGAAAATTAATGTAAAAAATATGGTCAAATGAGTGCTCCTCAATCCTGATTTATCCGAAAATAAACAGTGTGTGAGTTCCCAGGACAGTTGTAAACTTAGTGTGTGTGTGTGTTTGGAAGAGAGGGATACCCAATTTTTTGCTCTTTTTTCTTCCTATTTATTTTTCAAAAAGCCTTCAAAGCCAAAGTTGTTCAAAGGGCTGGGGGTAGGGGAGGAGGACCAGACAGGGCTGTTTTTAATTCATCCTTCTTAATTAACAGTCTGGGCAGCAGCTCCCAAACACTGAGGCTTGACTCACTGTTTTCTCTTATTTTCCCTAAACAGAGCAAGGGGTTCACCATGAGAAAGAGTGCTGGGAAGAGGGTTGGGCCTGTGTTTAGCACACTTCCTAAAGCTGTGTTACAGTGAGATATGATCATCTAGGTGCTTTTCTCATCCTTAAGTTACATATGTAGCTTCCTGTTTCACTTTATTTTCTCTTCACCTTCTCCACTTCACTGGAATACTTTTTATATATATATAAATGAACATAATTAAAAAAGTTTGATTGAATAAACATGAAAAACAGAACAATTGCTGTATAATTTGAAGAAAAAAATTACTGTGGATGCTAAAAAGGTTTTTCACAAAGAAGGTCAAAAAGTGTTTATGGTGTTTTAAATTAAGTCATCTTAAACGTCAGTAGTGACACCAAACAAATTTGTAAAAATAATAATAATAAAAAAATTTTTGATAGTCCCATGGTGATTGCCATTTTTGGTGAGCTTCTAAAAGTTTAAACACAACAAGGGTAGTCACTATTAAAGGCAGTGAAGATTCTAGATTAGACATTCCAGAAACTGGGGGGTTATGCAGGTGCCACTTGTGCTTTTAGAGGGCCCACTTCAACATTTATTTTAACCTATCTTCAGGATTACTGCAAGTTATTTTACTAGGTCATGTATTATTCTGTGGTCTCTACAAGTAAACAAAAATAATTCCAACTTGAATGTTTCAAGTTCATTTGGCAGGGGATTGTATAACTATACAGCATTGGATGGTGGTTTGTAGAATGACCTTGAAAGTGAGGAGGAGGAAGAGAGTTTATATTAAACCAAGGTTTAAAAGGTGAATGCTGAAAAAGGAAGACTAGGGAAACAGCTAGGAAGGCACTCAGTGTGACATCTGGACAGAGAAAGAGAGAAAGGAAGAAAACAAGGCTTGGTGGTGGAATGGTGGAGGAGGTAATCATCATTCCAAAAAAAAAAAAAAAAAAAAAAAAAAACTGAGATAGACAGCAAGTAGTAGACAGGACTCCAAGGAGATATGGTGCAAGTGTTGCACACACAGAGGAGGCGGAGTTTTCTGGTGGCACTTATAGTCTTTTATTACTGTCACACTCTGCAAAATTAATAAACACAACAAGAAATTAGACAGAATTTCATTGCATGTTGAAATAACTGGCAGTGTGGCTTCTTCATAAATGAATAAAACTCTTGTTCAATAAATGTATTGCATCAAATAAAGACTAACTCACTTACATTAACATTACAGTAATCAAACCATAATGCTGTACTAACATAGACAAACTGTGTAAAATCACATTAAGTATTCTTTATATAACTCTTTTATACAACTATAAACTCTCTTATACAACTATAAATTCTCTTCACCAGCATCATACTACTCATCAAACAATGACAGAATATTACAGGACACAAATGACTTTAAATATCAAATATAAAATGACTTCAAATATAAAATCAAATATTACTCGGCCCTCTCTACAAATAATATTGAGCGCATTGTAATCTCTAACAACATCAATTATTCTGTCATGTTGAAACATCTAGCACGCCTCCGCCAGCACGGTCGAGTTGGCCGCATTCCAGCCGTGGGTGTGCCGATGTGGTTAATTTTATCGATATAAAACACGCGTGCATCAAACAAACACATGAATATACACAATTTGATGAACATAAACTGCAATGCCACATCACTCATCTTACCTGCAAAATTAATAAACCAGGGCTCGAAATTAACTTTTTTACTTGGTAGCACTGGTACTCCCAAATTCAAAAAGTTAGGAGCACCAAACAAAATTTAGAAGCACCCAAAGAATATTAAGGAGCACCACAACTGTCAGGCATTCACCACAGCCACCCCCACCATCTACGTCACAGCACACCCACTCCCAATCATCTGAGTGCTAATTGCCATCACCTGATTTCACTTTGCCCCGCCCTATATAAGTCCCCGGCATTCAGTATCTCACTGTCTGGTCTACCGTTCACACCCTGATGTTAGCTCCAGACCACCCTGTGTTCTCTACACCCGGACTCTCCCACTACATGTTGGATTCATCGTTGTGTTTTCCTCAAAGAATCTTGATATCACTTAACTCATACAAAGACTTTCAGATAAGCATACCATTTGCTCTACTCATATTTGCACTCCAGAATTTCACCATTGTCAATAAAACTCCTTATTGGTTTGCACTTAATTTCTGTCTCTGGTCTCATCCCTGGAACAATGTGACAGAAGACCAGACCGACACCGACTATGAGCACCGAAACACCTGCTACATCCGACCCTTTCACAGACTTGGTGAATGCCCTCAAGGCATCTTTGTTACCTGCACCAACGCCATCATCTTTCTCAGGAAGTCCCATGGCCATGCCGGTAACGCGGCTGAATGTAGCGTTTTTTTGCGCCAAGTTGATCTTTACATCAGGATGCAACATTTCACCACCGAAAGCTCCAAGGTCGCATTTCTCATTTCCCTCCTTTCTGGTAAGGCCCTTCAATGGGCAAAAGCTATTTGGAAAGCTAACAACAACATTATTAACTCTTATGAACAGTTTACCAATCATTTTTCTGAAGTTTTCAGTACTGCTGCCAGTACACTAAGCACTTCCAGTCAGCTCTTTCGCCTCCGTCAAGGTTCTTCTTTGGTTCAGGAGTACACCATCCACTTCAGCACACTGGCGGCGGCTAGTGGCTGGAATGAGGTAGCGCTCCTCAGCGCTTACCGCCAAGAACTCAACCTGGAGATACGCGCCGCCAGTTTCACAACGTCTAACCGCCTGCCAGCCACCTATAACCACTCCTCAGTCCGCGTCAGTGGCTGCCTCCCTACCACTACCAGAACCCATGCAAGCTGACTCCACGCATCTAACACGTACAGAAAGGAACTGACGTCTATTGTCAGGATTATGTTTATACTGCGGCAATAATGGTCATTTCATTCGCAACTGTCCCGTCAAGCCCCCATGCCCCGTGGTGGGTACCATTCTATCAGAAGTTGAAATAACAAATTTAACTCTAATACCAGTCACTCTCCATACCTCAAAACGATCTATTTCTATCTCTGCCTTGATTGATTCAGGTTCCTCCGGCAACTCCATTTCCTAAGAATGCCTAAATCTCCAACTCACCTGTCAATGACATTGTCATGAATATGCAGTAAAAACTATTCAGGGAAAACCACTGGGGCGTGGAAAGGTAAGACATTCTTTACCATTCATCACCTTGAGCTGGACTGTTTCACAAAGAGGATTTACGCTTTCTGGTACTGGAGGGCTCCACCGTCTGCGTCTGCATTTGATGGAATAAACAATGCTATGATCAGTGTCTGTCTAACTTTCCTCTTCTACGATCCATCTCAGTACCCTTAGTATCTACCCAAATTAAAAGTCCCGAACCTGAGGTTACCCCGGAAATACCAACGGAGTATAGGGCGTTCCAGGATGTATTCGGCAAACAGGCAGCCACTCAACTACCACCTCATCGGCCATAGGACTGTGCCATCGAGCTGCTGCCTGGAGCTCAACTTCCCAAGGGGAGAATCTACCTACTGTCCTCCCGGAGTGCCAGGCGATGGAGGAGTATATTGCAGAGACCCTGCAACAAGGATTCATCCAACCATCCACCTCGCCGGCTGTTTCGAGTTCCTTCTTCGTGGGCAAAAAGGATGGAGGTCTCCAACCATGTATAGATTACCGTCAACTCAACTCCCAGATAATTCAACAGCCGTATCCACTTCCCCTGGTCCCAGCCGCGCTTGAAGAACTCCGGGGAGTTCGAGTTTTCTCCAAGCTGGACCTGCGGAGTGCATACAACCTCACTCGTATTCGGGTGGGAGACGAGTGGAAGACGGCTTTCATCACACCCACAGGGCACTATGAGTACCGGGTAATGCCGTATGGTCTCTCCATCAGTCCCTTGATCTTCCAAACATTTATGAATGAGGTGTTCCAGGAATTTCTCCATCGGTTCGTCATAGTCTACATTGACGACATTCTCATCTACTCCCGGAACTTGGCACATCCAGCAGGTCCTTCAGAAACTCAAAGAACACTGCCACTACCTAAAGTTGGAGAAATGTGAGTTCCATCAATCCTCTGTCCGTTTCCTTAGCTATGTGATCAGCGTGGAAGGTGTGCAAATGAACCAGGGGAAAATCCAAGCCATACAGGAATGGACCACACCCAATACTGTGAAAGAACTACAAAGGTTTCTGGGATTCTCAAACTTCTATCGTCGATTCATCCAAAACTACAGTATGATCACTGCTCCTCTGACCTCCCGCCTGAGGGGTAAGCCCACACATCTGGTTTGGAACCCCACGGCCCACGAAGCATTCCAACGGCTCTTCTGCACCGCTCCTCTACTACATTACCCTGGTTGAGGTTGATGCTTCCACCACTGGAGTAGGAGCAGTGCTGTCACAAGCGGTCGCTGAGCCTCCCCTCCTCCATCCCTGTGCTTATTTCTCCCGCAAACTATCTCCGGTGGAGCAGAATTACTATGTGGGAAATCGTGAGCTGCTGGCCATTAAGTTATCCATGGAGGAGAGGCATCATTGGCTGGAGGGTGTGACACATCAGTTTACCATCATCACTGATCACAAGAACATACAATACCTTTGAGAGGCAAGACGCTTAAACCCCAGGCAAGCCTGATGGGCTCTCTTCATAACCCGATTCAATTTCAAGATCACTTACCGACCAGGCACAAGGAACATTACAGCGGATGCTCTCTCCAGACAGTTCTCTGCCGACTCTCCAGCCGAACCAGAGACCATTTTACCACCCAATGTGATCGTCAGTCCCATCGTTTGGGATCTGGATCATAACATCCGGAACGCCACCCTCCAGGAGCCTGCTTTGCCAGGGTGCCCAGAAGGTAAGATCTACGTACCTCACTCCCAATGTCTCAACCTTCTGGGCACCGCACATGTGTCTCCAGGCTCTGGACATCCAGGCAGCAGACTGACCCTCTTGCTCCTTCAGGCTCGGTACTGGTGGCCCAGTATGCACCGTGATATCACCAGGTACCTCCAAAGTTGCTCAGTCTGTGCCATGTCTAACACTCCTCATCATCTACCTGCAGGAAAACTGGTACCACTTCCTATGCCACAGAGGCCCTGGTCCCATATCGGAGTAGACTTCATCATTGATCTACCCAACTCATAAGGTAACACTTGCATACTTGTGACAGTGGACAGATTCTCCAAATCCTTGAAACTCATTCTGTTAAAAGGACTCCCCACTGCCCTGGAAACCGCCAAACATCTGTTCCAGCATGTCTTTCGCAACTGGGTAACTGGGTTACCTGAAGAGATCGTCTCGGACCGGGGTCCTCAATTCATCTGCTATGTATGGAAAGCCTTCTTTAAGCTCCTAGGTATCTCTGTTAATCTCTCTTCTGGTTATCATCCACAGACTAATGACCAGACTGAGAGAAAGATCCAAGAGCTTGGGTGTTACCTCTGGTCATACTGTCAAGAAGATCAACACAGCTGGAGCAGGTTCCTCCCGTGGGCCGAGTACGCACAGAATTCCTTCCGCCAAGACACCACCGGCTTGAAACCCTTCCAGTGCATACTCGGTTTTCAGCCACTGCTGTTTCCCTGGACGGAGGAGCCCTCAAATGTTCCAGCTGTTGATCACTGGTTCCGAGCGAGCGAGAGAGTGTGGAACTCAGCTCACCATCATCTTCAACGAGCTGTCCGTCGCCATAACAGGTTTGCCGACACCAGAAGGAGGGAGGCCCCCCAGTGCCAACCTGGGGACCAAGTCTGGTTGTCCACCCATGACCTGCGCCTTCGGCTACCCTGCCGCAAGCTGAGTCCCCGCTACATTGGTCCATTTAAGATCCTGAGACAGATCAATGATGTGACACACCAGCTTCAGCTCCCACCCAGGTACCGCATTCACCCCACTTTCCATGTGTCACTCCTTAAACCATTCTCTCCCTCTGCCACAGACACCACCAGAGCTGAAGCTGAACTCCAGAAGTCCTGGACCAACACTCCAGCTCTCCTGCTCAAATTCCATCAGAGCTACCCAGATTGTCCTGGCCCCTCATGGTCGTGGGCGCCCTCAACGTTGTGTTAGGGCATTGGGAGCCGCCCTTGGAGGAGGGGGTAATGTCAGGCATTCACCTTGGCCATCCCACCAACAACTGCCAATTGAGAAGAACGACCAGCAACATCCTGATGATTAATAGCTTCACCAGTCGAACCTGATCCTGAATTCTTTACCACACACTTCTTTACCACACACTACCATGCACTGATCTTGATTCTTCATGGCCAGTTCTGATTGCCGATGCTTTACAAACAAATGGGCTATTTTAATAATTATTTATTGCCTTAATAAAGGGACAAGAAAGAATGGAAATATGAGTACATGAACAAGAAGTTTATTTTCTCTATTACAGGTCAACCTCTCTGTAGCCATTTAATTTAGAAGCTCAGATGTTGGGAGTAAATGACTACCACTATGTTCATTATTATCACATCCAGTAACACAACACTTCAGTCGCTCAATCGAAGATATTCCTGTCTAACTTTCATCCCTGCTCCGGCATCGAAACAATAGAGGTCGGACTGTTGCAGCTAATTTAAGGCGCTGATTTAAGGCGCATAATCAGCTATGGGAGCGGCATCTGAGAATGGCTCGGTTTGAAAAAGGGGATATTATTTTTACAGATTAATTAAAAACCACTGCATGGATTTTTATCATTATAGGGTAGATGTGTACATACACTGCCAACACACATTAATGTTCAAACAACATGTAAAAGTGAACTTTGCATCCGATGACCCCTTTAAATGAATGGAACTCCCTGCGTCTCACCATCACTCCCCTAGCATCACTCGCCAATATATACAGGTCTAAGTGATGTTTAAGTAGGCATAATTACACACTATACACAACTTCATTTTATGTTAGAGTAAGCACCGGTATACTTAATAAATTTTAACAAATAATAATAAAAAATATTAAAGCTGCAAGCAGTGATGAAAGGGCCCTTGCACCCAGGCTCACCGCCGACCGGTGGCTTTAGGAAAACAGAGAATGGTGGGCAGTATGCTTCTAATATAGTAAATATAGGAAGAATATGTCAGTCATTAATGTAAGTGTAAAACATGTAAACATGTTAAATGTAGAACAAGTTACATCATTTTGCCAGCAGTTGGCACTATGAATGAAACTGAATATTAGCCTTAAGTTCAGGCCAGTTCTCTTATCAAACGTGAAGTTTGAGGCAGATCAGACATTGCATGTTTGAGTTAGTGTAAAACAAGTCATTTACTGTTGCCAGCAGGTGGCGCTATCATCATAACTGAATATTGGCCTTTACATGTGTTCAGGTCAGGACTCTTATCGAACAAGTGGTTTGGGGCAGATCGGACATTGCATGTTTAAGTTAGTGTGAAACAAGTCATTGTCTCTCATCATTGATTAAGACTTTGAAATATGGATAGGTTGGTGAGGAATATGTGGCATAGGCAAGGCCAATGGAGTAGCCTTTATAGTCAAGGAATTGTAAATGGGTGAATACCACTGATCTATACATAATGACTGGATCGCTCATTGCATTCTAAACTCCCGCAAGGCAGTGATGCCACCGGAAGTGTTCGATCCGCTATCTTACTATTCCCTACCGGCAGAGAGCACCACTGACTCACAGCCAAACCGCTGACTTAAAATCACCCGATTTTAAGTGTATCAGTCACACAGGACTAGTTTTTATAATATGTTTATATAAATTAATTTTTACTTAAAATGTTATCTGCAAAGTTTATTGTCTTTTCGGGCAGGATAAAAGATGTTTTGAAATCATTCAGGTGGGTGTGTCAGCTGCACACTTGTCGACACAGTTAACTGATCCAACCCAAAATATATTTCTTTATGTAAGGAATTATGTAGGACATATTAAACATGAATGTATATCTGGTATTGGTGTCTGAAATTGATTTGAATATACAATAAATAATACAATACAAGCCTCTGTTACTATATTGCTCTGTGCTGTATTGAAATTCAAATCTTGAAAAGCTTGATGTATTTAAATCCGTACCATATGTAAGTCAGCATCGTTTCTCCAAGTTATGATGTGTATATTTTAATGTCCCTAATTGAGCAACATCAATTTCAATCACTTAAAGATCGCACAAATTCTATTATATTAAGTGCCACATTATCTGACTATAACTCTACCTGATTTTGCCCAATTTCGTCAATGTAAATAGTCTGAAACAAAGTCACAGTTGAGCCGCATCTCTATTCAAACACAGCTGTGTTTTGTTAATGAATGAACGTGAGTTTTTAAACGAATCGGAGTCATTGATTCAATTACACATTCGATCACTTGCTTCATTCCCAAATTAATGAATCAGTGATAAAATGAGTGACTTACCGCCATCTGCCGACAGTTTCATTTTTAAAGTTTCATTTTCATTTTATCTTTTATTTTATTTAAATCATTTTATATTTCTATATTCAGAATGTTATCTTTGACATTTTTGTATTATTAACGTTTATTATTAACATTTATCTCAACATGAATGGTATGTTGGCTGAATTAACAAACGTTTAAATCATTACCTGCTTCAAAATGATGTTAACTAAATAATTGTTGAAACATGCATTTAGCCTGTACGAATAAAAACACTATAACAAAACAGCATAAACAGTGATTAACTGTAAGGCAAATTATATGTATACAAAGCATAAATGTTTAATCAGATTTCAGAATGAGCATTTTATCATTTCAGAATGAGCATTTTGTCATTTGTAAACATGGTGAACATCCGATGTTTATCATGTTCATTTGACGTTCGCTCCTGTAATGTATATAAACGCAACTTTTTAATTGTCATGAATCTGGTCGGTGACCTGCGGTCCGCTCACCACCAGATGTCGCTCTCACCCTGTCACTACGGTCAGACTGTTGCACTACATTCCCCGTCATCCAGTGCGCTGATTGGGTCAGCACCTGTGACCAATCAGCGGCGCTATAAAAGCCCCGGACTTTCCCTCTGTATCTCACGGAGTATTGTTGTTGTGTTTATCGCTGTGATTATCATTGTTCCTAGTTTCCTAGTTCCCTGTGTTTAGTTCCCTCGCCTGGCCTTCTCGTCTGTCTCGCTGCCTGCCTACTGGACTATCGCTAGTTTCTCGGATCATTCTCTCGTCTTGCCCCTTTATGGATTATGTTCGCCGCTCATCGACCCACGCCTGCTTCACAGACTTCTATTGTGCCTCGCCCTAACATACCTGTTTGCTGTTGTTTTGACCCTGCCTGTTTTTCGACCATGTCTTTGCCTCGTCATATTAATAAAAGCTTGCAGATGGATCCGCTCGCCTCTCGTCTCTCACTATCCATTACATTAATAAGCAGAGGGAATTCCTTAGGACGTTTGCGTTGTGAGAATGTACAGTGAGACGTCAGATATGAAAACGCTGACTTGTTAGGTTATGTTTTCTCATTAAAATCATATAATTTCCTATTCATTCAATAGAATGTTTGCGAGTACTAGGGAATAGCAATATGGCAGCGCAGTGGCTTCACTTCTATGACGTCATGAGCAATCCAGTTCTCTATTATAGATCAGTGGTGAATACATATTTATCACGGAATGCAGCACTCCGTGATACCTTTCTCAAGAGCTAGGGACCTTGAACATAATGTCAGTAATGTTCCAGACCATCTAGTGATGGTCATTCTAACCTCCCTTATCTTCCAATTAGTATATTAAGATATTTTAGCTCCATACACTGAACACAAGTGAAGTCCTGACCTCTAGAACCTCCCCTCCTTTGTAGGCTACTGTACAGCTTGAAGTAGTTACTAACTTGTGACAGCTACTGTCTTTTCTGCTTGACACAGCTCAAGAATGCCTGCCACTGGGAGAAACTTTGTATTCTCAACCTGGACATAACCACAATCTCTGGGACTTGATTCTCATATGAAAGGCTGTAGGGCAAGCAGAGTAAGTATTAGTTTGCAACCAATTTTTGCATATAGTAATGTACCCAGGCTCCTAGCAGGAGAGCTAAAACTGCCCTGCTTACTATGAGAAGTGATCAACAAACCTTACTTAATACCTAATACTATCAGGCAGGGACATCTCACTCAGCCCTCAGACTAAGGGGCAGCTTAACAATTCTCAAACTATTCTCAACTGAGACAATTCTCAAACAGGGACCGACCTTGGTGAAGCCTTAAAAAGGAACCTCAAAAATATCTCAAATAAAATCATAGGGGAACCCCCCTTAAGTTTGGGGCAGCCCAGACCCTGTTTCCTGTGGAAAAAAGAGGTAGCAAGGAACCCTAGTTTCATGTCCATTTCTTTTGGAGAGGGACATCTCACTCAGCCCTAAAGCCAAAGGGCAACCTATTAAAAGGGAATTGTCCTCAAACAGCTGCTATCTCTGATGAGGCTGCAGGCCCGGTTACAGAACCAAATCACTGAGGGTGCTTCTGAAAATTGTGAGGGTGCTCACAAAAAATATGCATGGAACTGTATGAAAACGGTACCACCAAATAGGACTGAGTAATATAAATCGTCTACACTAGTATCGTAATTGTAGTTTCAACAAATGCCATCTAACATCAAGAATACACTGTGAAGGTTATTACTGCATGCTCATCTAGGAGCAGTTCACATGTCGCGCCTAAAAACGCGTTCTTTCCAAAGCGCTAAGTTACGCTCCCATGGCGTCTGTCGTTACTAGGCAACCATGGCCTACGCTCTCCATGAAGACAAGTTAGTTTCAGCAAATGATAAATGGCTTTCTAGCACTGCCCTGCTACAAAATGTATTTTAAAAATGTCTATCCCTGTACAGCTATGATCAGCTGTTTCACCGTCTTGGCTGAGTTTTCAATGTTGTTTCTATAAAGGATGAAGCTGATTGGTTGGTTCGTGTCACATGACCCGAGGTGCGCTTTTAACAATTCAGCTTGTGTATTTACAGTATTTTTTACAGAATTTGCAGCGTTAAAACTAGTACACGTAAACATGATAGCAAGCAAGATATGGAATAAAAAAATGTCCCATTCCATGTATTAATTTTTGTCTAGTCTGCGTGTTCATTAATTTAAAAATTAATACGCTATTAATAATTTTATCTGAGGGTGCATTTGCTTTTGTTTGGGGGTGCTTAGCACCCTCAAGCACCCCCGTAGAACCGGGCCTGTGAGGCTGCCACTTCAACAGGAAGCATCTAGAGAGGCTCAACCTTAAAGAAAGTTTTAAGCAGACCACCTAATTTATAACCCTCTAAATTCAGGGTAGGCAGCCTGAACCCCGCTTTCTTCTAAAGGGGAATAGGGAACCCTGCTTGTGTACCCATTCCATTCGGGGAGGGACACCTCACTCAACCCTAAGGCTAAAAGACAGCTTATCAAACATTCGCTAAATTCAGGGGAGGCAGCCCAACACTGATTCCTTGACAAAGAAGCAAAATGGGAACTCTACTTTCATGTCTGTTTTTTTTTTTTATTTCAGAGAGTGGTATCTTGCTCAGTCCTAAGTCCAAAGACAGGAACTTTCCTCAAACAGGTATCATCTCTGATGAGGCTGCCACCTCAGCAGGGACCCTCTAGAGATCTTAGAGAAAGCTTTAGGAAAGGGGAAGAAAAAGGAAAGAAGGTAACTTGTGGCAAAGTATGGTGACCCATTTGTACTCGGCATTTCAGCCATCCAAGTGCAGACACACAGTAGTGAGTTGTAAAAACCACACTGGAGCAGTGGGCAGCCCAGGGATCAGTTGGGGGTTCGGTGCCTTGCTCAAGGTTCTTACATCAGTCGTGGTATTGAAGGTGGAGAGAGTGCTGGTAATTCATTTCCCCCACCTACAATCCTTGCCAGACCTGAGACTCGAACCCGCGACCTTACAAGTCAGACTCACTAACCGTTTTTTTTTTTTTTTTTTTTTCCTTCCTTTTCCTTTTCCTTAACGGTTGATATATTAATGAATAGACATTGCGAATTTATTTTACTTGTTTATATTGGTTGAAACTGTAGTTACTTTAGGTTATCTTACTTAATAGTATCCTATAATACTTTTAGTTATGACACAGAGCTAGAAACCTAGCCACTGGTCTAGCTCCACTTGACTAAATTTACACACCATCAGAGCTCAACCAGTACACTATTGTGCACTCATAAGTGCATAACTTGCCTGAGAGGACCCATTACATATTACTATGTAGGTCAACACTATTTCTAGATATGTTATTTCTTTCCTGTAACTGTGTAGTTTATTTATATATTCTGCATGCAGGAATGAATGAATGAATAAATACATTTTTTTTAAATACTTTTATACTATACTTTCTTTGCCGCATATTCTAAATATCTGTAACACAAGCCAGCACTAACACGCAGTATGCATATTAATCAATGCCTTACAAGTGGTTACATATAAATGAAAATTACTAACCTTACTTAATTAGGTAAATTTTAACCCCTTCAGACCCTTTGTCCATTGAAATGGACATCACATGATTTTTTGTTTAAACCAATAAAATTGTATGTTTTTAAAATATGAGCAATGCCTGGTCACTGATTGGTCCCTGATCAAGCAATTACAATGAATACCTGACTCCTAACTTAATCTGATTGAGCTACAGACATCACAAAAGAGAGACATGATAACCAACTAGACAGGAAGAGGAGGAACCCCATATTTTACCTTTTATATGCAGAGTTATGTTAATGGTAGACTCATTAACTTGCACCAGTTGTAAAATTAAGACTATAAAATGATAATATTCAAAGTTCCTAGAGTCTGGAGGAAGGATAGAGAAGCTCATAGCCCAAGTTGCTTGAAGTCCAGTGTTAAGTTTTCACAGTCTGTGATGATTTGGGGTGCAATGTCATCTGCTGCTTCCTTCTGCTGACCAGCTTTTCAAAGATGCTGATTTCATTTTCCAGCAGGATTTGGCACCTGCCCACACTGCCAAAAGCACCAACAGTTGGTTAAATGATCATGGTATTGGTGTGCTTGACTGGCCAGCAAACTCACCAGACCTGAACCCCACAGAGAATCTATGGGGTATTGTCAAGAGGAAAATGAGAAACAAGAGACCAAAAAATGCAGATGAGCTGAAGGCCACTGTCAAAGAAACCTGGGCTTCCATACCACCTCAGAAGTGCCACAGACTGATCACCTCCATGCCACGAGATGCAACTGTACACACCACACACTGACTAAAATTTAAAAAGTGAAAAATGAAACTTAACGAAAACTTTAATGAAACTTACCCACATTCAAGCATTGACAATGAATGAAGCTAGAATAAAATGCTCTTGATTATGTTTTGAAAATGATTGTTCTAAATCTTCACAGTCACATTTAATAAGGGGCTCCCAACCTCAAACTATACTTGATAGCACTGTGGCAGTCATGAAGTCCTTTAGGTTCCTGGGTGTTTCAAGGACCTGAAGTAGGAGTCTCATATAATCTATGTTCACACTGTAGTGTAGTCACTATAGTGTATTCTGAGTGAGCGCAAACTCACTCACTTTTTCACCTGAAAGGTCAAAAAAAAAAAAAAAAAAAAAAAAAAAAAAAAGTTGATCCTAAATTTTTATAAATCCCTGAATGTATATCTGTAAACAAGAGCATTGCACAATGCCAGGTAGTACTGAGTGAGTGTCATTAATTATTGTGCAAAATTGTCCAGCAGAAGAAGGACAAAAGCTGTATACAGACAAAGATGCAAAAAGCTAAATAACCTTGACCAGGGAGCTCCTCACCATTAGATGGCAAAAATGAAATGTGGTTTGGTGGTGAACAAATTTTTCAGCTTTCCTCTTTCCCAGGTGTACCAGTTTGCTTTTATTCCTTTCTTGACACTGTGGCAATAGAGTGGCTAGCTGCTAGTTCATTAATGCTGCTGTCAGACTGTAATTAGAATAAACTCAGTGCAGTTTCTCTCAGTCTACTGATGAGAGACGGCTCCTGACAGACAGGCTCTGACAGGCATGACATCACTGACTGCATCCCCTGGTTCCCGCCTCAAATGTCCCATGCTGTGGTTACAGAAGTCTGCTCCATCAGCTGAGCTTTCACCTGCGATCAGTGCACTGTCTCTGCACAACAACTCACTGATTGGCAGCATTAATTACAGTGAGCCGCCAGCTCTTCATGTTCACACCAAACCCTGTGCTCTGACCTGACATGCCTTTCCCTTTCTGAGCTTGGCTTTCAATCTGACTGATGTGTTTAAACATTGATTTGGTCACTATTTAGAGAGCAGCCTATAGGTGGCTATAGTTGGCTACACCTTTGTGTTGATTACTTTCTGGCAAGGATTGCGAAAACCAAAGTCATGTAGGGCGTTTTGTGCTGATTTAATTGCTTTATAATTTAGGATGTCTGAATGCTTTGAATCAATTTACTATTAAAGGAATTATACATATTAGGTAATGACACAAATGTGCAATCTATAATAAATTACATGAAGAAAAGAGGTGTGTTTGCACTGAACAGAAGACAATTTACTGCCTTTTATTGTCTTTACTGACAAAAGAAATAATAATTTGTCTAATAATGTCTAGATTCAAGTTAAGTTCTATAAATAGAATTTTGAGTGTGGAATAGTACAGAAAATTATTTTAAAGAGGACATCTTTTATATGGTGTTTCCATATAAATGTTGTAGCAGTGTGTGAACGCAACAACCCTACAATGATATTTATCTATTCACTCCTTTTTTTATGCCCCCAAAAACCTAAACAGTGTCAATTATCAAGCCGTCATACTGCTCAGGCCCCATCCACGACTGCTGACAGACTGTACTGTATTAGCATATTTCCGCCCTCAGTCAGTCTAGCCCCGTACTTTTATATGATTTTCCTCTAAACCACTAGATGGCAGAAAAACGTGGTATAGCACTTTCCAAAACATCTGCTTTTCAAGATAGATGTGAAAATTTGTCTGATCTTTGACGTGATAGTGCGCGGCAGCGCAAAGTCGATTCTGTGCTTGCTTGATCTGATATTTGATGTTTTTTAAATACAGAAAGAATATGTTAAAGTATGGTATTTGGGGTAAAAAGCACCCCTCACTCTTTGGGTGCAGTGAAAAGCACATTTTTTCTTAGGGTGTGCCTTTAGCCCTGTTGTACCCTATACCAGCTCTGTGTACTACACTACCTAGTGGACCCATCTATTTGAATAAAAGTCACTCCCAAATGTGCTGTTGTCCACACAATTGGGAAAAAAAGACTATGTTAAATGGAGATTGTGCTGATGGCAAAACATTATTCACACTATGGTATGCAGAATGCAGACAACCAGTATATCTGGGGTTTGCTTGTATTAAATGAATTTTTTTAAGGGTATTTGTGTTTTCCTCATCATTAACTGTTCTTGACATAATAATGACATATACATTGCCCTGAACACAGCCCTAAAAAAGCTTAAATAGCAGTGTTTATTCACTTAGAGAATATATCCACAGTACTGATTAAAGTAATGACTAAAGGCAAACTTAGTTATCCAAAAAAACCTCTAAAAACTGCTCTCTAAAAACTGTGATCAACTTCAGTTATCCTGCCTTCGACATTTTTTTATTTATCCCCTTTCAGTAAGCTAGTGCTGTTAATCAGTCAGCATTCCCTGCTGGTTTAGTTGATGACAGCAGAAAGCTTCACCATGGCAGTTTTTCATACTTACACATTTCAGTTCATTCTCCACATAAGCAGCAAAAGGGTTACAGCTGCTTTCCCATTAAATTTATTGTGAGCTGAACAGCATCAATTTTGACAGCAAATTTTTAATTTAGTTTTTGATTTAGACTTAGTCATAGTCTTTTAAGATTTAACTGTTGCAACACGCAACATGCCTTTATATTAAAATTAAATGAAACCACTTCTCATAAAGAAACAAGAACATGGTCTTCTTTTCAATGAAATGCCAATGGTTATATAGGCTAATTATGCATTTTTTATAACAACTTATTTATAACATTCTTCATTCTTTCAAGCAGACAAATTTATTTCTACAAATAAATTTAGATGAATCTTTATTAGGGCTACTAAGTGATTCAGTCAAGAGCAGTGAGTGATTCTCTATCTTTCTTTTGTTGCTTGATTAACCTCAATGCCACAGACAATAGCAACTATAGGCTGCTGTCTCTTTAAAACCTAATGCGCAGATACAATGTAGCCTACAGATAAACATCCGATATTCTCCCAACTATTTACACTCACCTAAGACGTAACCGAGTGTTTACGTGAATGCTCGTCAAAACGGACAGTTTAACAACATCTTGTGTGTATTTCTCCATTCAGGCGATGCGAAAGAGTATGCGCTGTGTGAGAAGCGCTCAGAAAACCAAACTGAATTGAGTTCTCTTTTGTATTGTCAAATTTATCCATATGTCTGCTCTTTTTTTACTCCCAGATATTGACATTTTTTAACGTTTTATGAGACGTGCAGCAAATGTACGCTAGCTTATGTCCCGCTGGATAGATCAATAGGCTATGATATGTTCAAATGTACGCATCTAACCTCCTAATCACTCAGAAGATTTGTTCTGAATGAATCTTTTCCCAAATCATCCCTTAATATTTTTGTCTCACTATTATTCATTGACGAAAGTGTCAATAGATTTTCATCATAGTTTTTGTCATTCAAAACAAGTTTTTGTTTCATTATCGTCTCGTTTTTTGTTGGTGAAAAAATGTTGTTGATGAAAATTATGACTAAAATTATTCATCAATGAAATTAACATTAGATGTAAACCAAATTTAAGAGACTGTGCAACTGCAAGTAAAAAAAAAAAAAAAATCAGTATGATTTTGCAAGGCAAAGGCATATATATATAAAAATATATATACAAACTTTTTTTTTTTCTTTTTGCATTCAATTATTGTGGTTCCATTCTCCTTCAAGATAAGAATTTATGACGATTGTGAAAGTTGCATTTTCTTTTCTAACTATGAGCTTCTTATATATTAGGTAACTAATGTAGCATGTCGAAAGCTCTCAGTGTGTGCGTGCAGCACAAGAACTAAATAGTAGGAGGCAAATGGAGTTCCCATCACTCAATCTTACAAGTGATTAGACAGGCAAAGAGTGTAGTTAGCTCTCAGCTGTTTTCTCTTGGCGTTAGGGGGAATGTTGTAATGATTTGGCTTATCTGAAGTAAGAGTAAATGATCAACTCATTATGAACTCCTTGTGTTGTAAATTCAAAATGATATGCCCACAAAAAAACCCAGTGGTTTATTGTCATTGATGTCATGTGGAATTTTATTACTGTAAATTTGAAACCAAACAAGTTATGTGAGCAAGCCTTTGATATCTGATTATATGTCATTTATGCTAGCTTGACAGAACTACTAGATCAAAGTAGTAGTCAGCTTAGCATATAAGAGGCATTTTAGTTTGACTGTTAGGAAAACAGGTAGTCCAGATGTTTTATGTTTCATTGACAGGATTGAAAAATTATTTGATGCAAAAGTAGTCTTCCATCTTGGATTCAACTAGCAGCTGATTACCGGTAGACCCCATGGCGAACAATAAATTCCTCAAAGTTTCAATTTCAGGACAGTCCTGAATATGGGACAGTCCAAAATGTGGGACAGGTGTTCACCCTAACTGTGACTTTGAATTTAACATAATGTTTTTCAGGATTTTTAATGTTTTGGCTATGTTGTCATGGTGCTAATGCTGTGCATCAGCTGGAGATGGCCCAAGAGCTAGGGCTGAAGTAAAATTATTGCTTATAAAATCTTCTCAGTAAGATCCCCTTGTAATGTCTGACACTGGCATTAACCATGACAGTAAAGATGGGGTGAACTTTTCGGCAACACTTTAGTATAGGGAACAATTCACACTACTATCACCAACTAGTTACTTATTAGCATGCCTATTATTAACATATCGACTGTTTATTAGTACTTATAAAGCACCTATTCTGCGTGACCATATTCTGAATTCCTAATCTCACTCAATACCTGAACTTAACAACTACCTAACCAATTATTAAAAAGCAGCAAATTAGTTTATTGAGGCAAAAGCCATAGTTAATGGTTTGTTAAAGAGAAGTCCACTTCCAAAACAAAGATTCACATATAATGTACTCACCCCCTTTGTCATCCAAGATGTTCATGTCTTTCTTCCTTCAGTCGTAAAGAAATTATGTTTTTTGAGGAAAACATTTCTGCATTTTTCTTCATATAATGGACTGCTATGGTGCCCCGATTTTGAACTTCCAAAATGCAGTTTAAATGTGGCTTCAAACGATCCCAAATCCGGTTGTAAACGATCCCAGCAGGGTCTTATCTAGCGTAATGATTGATTATTTTCATAAAAATAATACAATTTATCTACTTTTTAATGTCAACCGCTCGTCTTGTCTTACTCTGCCTGGACTGTTTTTTTTCCAGTTAATGACAGTTAGGGTATGTCGAAAAACTCATCAATCATATTTTCTTCCTCAACTTCAAAAATAATTTCAAAATCATCCTACATTGCTGCAGAAGTACCGACACAGTCTTTGCAAAGTGACCATGCAAAGAAGATCAAACACCCTTAACAAAAGGGTAAAACAGCGATATAGAATGATTTTAAAGAGATGGGAGTTTTGCGACATACCCAAGCGGTCATGAACCGGAAAAAACAGTCCAGGCAGAGTAAGACAAGACAAGCGTTTGGGATCGTTTGAAGCCACATTTAAACTGCATTTTGGAAGTTCAAAATCAGGGCACCGTAGCAGTCCATTATATGGAGAAAAATGCTGAAATGTTTTCCTCAAAAAACATAATTTCTTTACGACTGAAGAAAGAAAGACATGAACATCTTGGATGACAAGGGGGTGAGTACATTATATGTGAATCTTTGTTTTGGAAGTGCACTTCTCCTTTAATAGCGAGAACCGGAGCTTAAAATAAAGTGTGACCAACTATTCAAGTGGAAAATGTACAGATAGCATACTGTAAGCAGTTTATTCATTAAAAGGTCAAGTTTATGAACTTTCAAATAATGTCAGATACAAGTGATTTATTTACTGAGCTGCAGTATCAAGCTTGACCAGACCTTAGTAAACTAGTAAGCTATTCATTACAAAGTGGGATTTATCCTAACTGTAATATTTAAACTTCATAAATCTAATTTAGAGAGCCAGGATTCTTGCAAGATGTGCTTTTTATGACTCCATACTCCTGAGATAAATGGTGGTTGTTTGTGCTCTTGGTATTTAGATTTTCTAAAGGCCTTGTTCAGAGGAGTGTTGTTTATGTTAATCATTTTTTCTCTTTTCATGTATAATTTAAAATGAAAGACTCACTGCTAATATAACTTTGGAGCAAAATACAGTAGGAGTAGAAAGTGTGAGTGGACTGCAGAGAGCTGGCCTATAGGGGGATTAGCTTTTTTGGCCCCCAGTCTGGTCTTTAAAGCAAGGCATGGTTTTGCAGTTGACATGTTTACTATATATCTTTCTGCTTTAGTTCTACATAAGTGCACAGGTGTATCCAAACTTGTCAATAGTAGGTACTATTAAAAAGATACTATACTATGCTATATCATGTATTTTACTTTTTGAAACTATGTGTTAAATTATATGTCTCTATGTATAAAGCAATACGCACACAAAAGTGGTTAATGATTATTGAATCGTAACACTTACATTAAGGTTTCCTTTGAAAAGGGTTTATAAAGGTTTTCATAAATGACTAACTTGTTTACAAATACATTATAAATCATTAATAAGCAGTTATAAATGCATAAATATAAATAAATGTTTAATGCAATACTTGCAAAATAGTGAGCCATTTTTAACTAACATTATATAATGTTATAAATGCTTAATAAATATATTTGTTCATACTTATTTCACTTAAAACCAGATTTCTATTTCATGATGCAGCAAAATTAGACTATTGCATTTAAGGTTTCTAATTTATATTTCATGGTCCATGTAAATTTTCTTACTATGTTGCTTACCAGAAACTACTCTGTAGCTTACCCATGATACACAGGTATTTACTTTACGTTAAGGTTTCCTTTCACAGGAAATTAATGTTTATAACTCATCAATAAATGGATCACAAGTGTTCACGTTACATTAAGGTTCATTTTCACAGGTTATTAACATCTTTAATTTCATGAATAAATGGTTCACCTTACATTAAGGTTTACAAGTAGCTTATACTGGATTTTTCCCCTAGAATAAAGTTTGATCATTTCATCTTGATAAGCAAAATATATCAATTTTTAATCATTACCGTGGATAGGCATCATGAACGTTTGCAGAGTATTATGGGTAAGATACAGAGTAACTTCTGGTAAGAAACATATTAATTTTGACATAAATTTTATATAAATAGATATAGACTATCTATTGATAGATATTTAAATTGGAAAACACTAAATACAGTAGTCTATTTTTTGCTGCATTTTGTTACTTTCATGTTGTCACATGACCCACATTTACCATGGTAAGGGCTCAAACAGTAGCATGCAAGAAGTCAAGAGTCATACATCGATTTTATGGTGTATTCAAATGAAACACATTCTGATTCTGATTTTACACAGAAATATATGAAAGGCATGTTTTTGTTTTTAATTTAAACAGAATAATTTTATATGGAATTACCTTCATGGGAAGACTTTGTTAGCCCCAGTTGTACACAAGAAGTAAAGACTACAGATTACAACAACACTATACTGTATTCCAATGCATGATATCAGAATGTAGATATAGAATGTTACACACAGTCTGCTGTTGTACAATCCTACCAAAGAGCTCTAAAAACACATTCCTGATTATTTTTTAAGGCTGTTGTGATGTAGTTGTGTATGAGTACCTCAGAGCTCCTAAGTGGCAAAACTGGACATACATTTATTTCATAAAAAAGTCAAGCATAGAAGAAACACAGAAGACCAGTATCAAAAATACACTGATTTTATAGTGTATACATATGACAAACATTCTGATTTTATATTGTAATAATTTACATTAAGGTTCCATTTGTAAAGGGTTTATAAAAGTGGCTTTATATTGGATGCTCACCGTCGCCAACTACAGGCTTTGGTGACTTACAGGCAACTTCAAAAACAGTATAATAAATATGTATTATATGCAATGTCTTCTTTTTTATTATTATTATTAGTAGTAGTAATAGTAGTAATAATAGTAGTAGCTAAAATATAATAAATAAAAATAAATTATTAAAATAAAAATAAATTAGTTTTTAATGTCCACTTGTTATTGAAGTTTATAATTCATTAACAAATGCTTCAAATATGTTCATTTTACATAAGCCTCCCTTTTACAGGTTATTAACATTTGTACATTATTTATAAATGGTTCACTGGTGTTCACTTTACATTAAGGTTCATGTTCACAGGTTATTAACATCTATAATTCACCCTACATAAGTTTTAAAGGTAACTAATGTTGGATCCCCCCCACACACACATATATAAAGATTGATAATTTCTTCATGATTAGCAAAATATATCATCATGAACTTTCGCTGAGTATCGTGGATACAGAGTTGCTTCTGGTAATCAACATAGTATGAAAATTTACACGAGTCATGAGATATAAATGAGAAAACCATAAATACAATAGTCTATTTTGCCGTACCATAAAATAAATCAGAAATCTGGTTTTGAGTGAAATAATTATGAACAAATATATTTATTAATCATTTATAACAAGTAAGTTAAAAATGGCTCAATATTTTGCAGGTATTGCAAAATATATTCATGCATTTATAACTGGTTATCAATTATTTATAAAGCATTTGTAAATGAGTTAGTAGACATTTATGAACATCTCTATAAACATCTTATAAATCCCAATTTTACCTTTCAAGGAATCAGTGTTTAAGAACAAATATTCATATAAACAAATTGTGAATGAAATCCAAAGAAAAAAAATTCCGGAGTCACTTATTTCGGTATGGAATGACTGGTTTTTTACTAAATGCTGAAAAAGTTGTGGAAAACAATATTTATTTTAAAACATCAGCTTTATTTTAAATAAAGGTTTGGATTTTAAAGAAATAAATAAGGGTCTATAGCAGGGATGCACAAATCTGCTCCTGGAGGGCCACTGCTCTGCATTGTTTAGCTTTAACCCTAATTAAAAACACTGAACCAGTTAACCCAGGTCTTTAGACTCACTAGAAATTAACAGACAAGTATGTTGGAGCTTGTTGCAGCTAAACTTTAATGGACTTTGGCCCTTCTGGAGCAGGACTGGACACCCATGGTCTAGAGTCAAAAAAAAAAAAAAAAAAAAAAATTGTATTTAGATTTGACGTTTATTTAAGCCCCACCCACCCTGATTCTATATAAATACCATTAACATAACCAGAGATTATATAGATCAATGATGAATATTCGATCAGATATTAGCTATAAAACGGATAGTTCAGATCCTTGATTCTGATTGATTAGAAACTTAGAAATTTAGAACTTTAGAAATTTTTATTATCGCAACAGATTTCCATTACACACCCCTACAATTTTATTTTGTCTAATAAAAATAAATAGATTTAAAACCTTTAATTCTACCTTTTAACCTTTAATTTTTAAAAAATATGTGATACACATACCCAGTTGCACCTTCTGTTGGTTTTTACTGCCACCACAGAATCTGGCTAACCACAACACTAGATTATCTTGCAGTGCTAGCCTTTTGAACAAACAACTGCAGTGCTGATTTATTTATTTTATTTTTTTTATTTTTTGCTACTGCTAATGTAAAATATATATGAAATAACATTACTGGAGGTGGCTGGTCTCGCCTGGGGTGCCAAATAATAAGACAAGCATTGCACATAAGTCAATTGCTCAGTTAAAATCTGGGCCAACATGTATTTTAAATTACTGGATTAACAACGAGCCATATTTTTTTGTCATGTAACATGCCATGGCACAACACATTTTCTGCATTCACTGCTTTCTGTTAAGCGTTCACACAGCAAATCTTGTAAAATTTTTGGATTCATCCAGTGCTCAGTTCATCTAACTTGAATAATAAACAAAAGACTGGAATGCTTCTGATTGGCCGTCATTGCCTGAGCTACAGTCATAATGTGAGGTAATTGCCTGTAAAAACAGAACAACACATGAGAGAAATCTGAGCCTCTCAAAATGGGCTTGAGCGCTTCCTGGAATATAAATTTTTGTGTAAGTGCCTTCCTCTCCCCCAGTATGAATGAAAATGAGTCATTCCTTTAAAAATAAAACCTTGTCACCTTCAGGTTAACGCACCCTATCTATATTTATACAGCATACGTATGCTTTTAAAATGACGACTTCATAAAAATTGATGAATGGACATATGAAAAAAAAGGAATACTTACAGAACAAGAAGATAATCTGCAATAACTAACATATTATTAGAAACAGTACTGGTCCATTCAGCATCAACAAAGGCAGTAGAAAATAAGGAGACTTCTTCATCCTAGCTTTTACAGAATTGGCTGTGAAAAGCAGAAAAATAGATTTGTCAAATAAAAGGAAATGAAAAACCTGTAATGACACGGAACCCATAATGCCTGAAATAAAGAAACTATCAAAAACATAATGACAGACCCATTCAAAATGCTAATTAATGAAAAAGATACTTACAGAAATGTGACATGGCAAAAAAAAAAAGCTATTTCATCCCACTTTGACACACCACAGAGGCTCTGCCAGTACTGATGCTAAATTATTATCCTTTTTTCACTCATTCGTCCTCTGTAGTGCCATCATGAAACATACTGTAGGAAAAGAACAGATTAGATATTCAGCAGCTGTCAGTTTTACTGATTTCAAATAAATGCATTTTACAAGGCATGTGTGTAACATCAAGATACAATTGAAATAATCTGAATAAATGCCATTGCTAACAGTGAATATCCTGGCCTACCATGTGCAAAACACTGATAAGAGCATACATCCAGTCTGTGTGTGAGTGTGTGTGTTTGGACGGACCCAGTTCATTATCTACACAACATTTAGGACCGATGGCGGCAATGGCTATCATTACTGCTGCTTAAAATATGATTTCGATTTGAGTAAAACAAATGTGAAAAATATATTGCAGACAGCTATGATATGGCTATATATTTTGTGATTTACGGCTACTACTACTACTACTACTACTACTACTACTAAAGTCTTAGTTATTAAGCTTCTAAGCTTGGCTTTTTGTGAAACAGATTTACAATTATACTTCACGCACTGCCTGAAGTAAATTACCTCCAGCACATCTGTCATTGGTTCAGCATTGAAGGCTCCAGGGAAAGACTCCGACATGAGGCCTCCTCCGAATGTCTCGTCCCTGATCAACCCCCTACCCAGACTAGATTTAACATGCCAATTGGATCCACAAGCACAAGCTATTACATCACAGCGGTAGTATATGCAGGCCACAGGGAATTTCAGAATATGGAAATCTACAATGTAACCTCTGGGCTTGATCATATGGGTATCGGTTAAACATCAAACAGTTGAGGAACATTTTTGCAATAAAATTACATTTGTGATTGCTGTTAAAAAATGAAAGGTTTATGCTGAATATATTACGTAAATTAATTTATGACTGTAAGTGTGAATTTAATAATTGAATTTTATCATCAAAACTGGTAAATAAATAATTTGTTTATTCATTCAATCTGACAGTCAGAGTTTAATGATGGAGCTCCATTGGGACTATTAAAGGGTTAATTGCTGAAGGAGATTAATTATCCTCTCTGGACAGAATCCATCAGGGAATCTATTAATCCAAGAACAGGTCATAGGAAACCATTATGTGTAAGATTCCTGTCTCCTGTGCATAATCTCTCATGCTGTGAAATGTAATGTAAAAATAGATTTTTCTTATTTTGAATGATATTTTGTCCTCTTAAATGTCTGTATATCAGAATAATTGGATTTTTTTTTCTTTTATGATCAAGAATTAATTATTCCTATATCTATCACGTTAAGACAAGCACCAAATAATTATGGACACGAGACAGCACACATGATAATCTATAATACTTTATTTTTTTTTTTAATCAGATAACACATGGCAATCATGCTTTTATATAACACCATCTAAAGACATTTATTATATATATATATATTTTTTTTTTACATATCAATATTTTACATTAGGCCCAAACAGTTAGAAATATACAAAACAATATTTTCTTTGACTAACATATGATCTATTCTCTTATAATCTCCCATTATTGTTATTGATTTGTTATTATTACTATTCTTTTTTTTACATTTCAGAAAGATATGTGCTTTATATAGTTTCTGAGATCGATGCATTATTGCAGTAAACAGCAAATAATATAAGGTTCTTCAACAAGACAAAAACCTCAAAACGGACATTCACAGGTACTTTTACACGGTACAGTTTTACAACATTTTTTTCAGAGAGAAATCTGATGAATGGTAAATTTATACAATTTCACGAAAAACTCTTATTGATTGCACTTTCTTTTTTTTTTTTTTCATCAGACGTCTTGCAGAGAATAAATCGACTAATTAATCCAGATCTCTGTCACATGTAGCTGCCATAGAAGCAAACTAACAGTGCTCTTTTTCGGATACCTTTGTGGCTTGTGAACTTAAAGCTCTGTGCTTTTCACCAGTGGCATTTCAAAATATAGAACAGTGGAAATAAAACAGTCACTTCCTCTGTCTCACACACTCACACACACGCACACACGCACATCCCTTTATATGATTTCACGTAAATTATTTATTGCCCAGCTAGTCTGTATATTTAAAAAGAAAACATTATTTCTCCTTGACACATTTCCATTCAAACAACGGCTCTGTCAGTTTTTTTGACACAGAGTGCTGGTTTGTCAATGATGTCTGACAAAATGACACTAGCAACCATGGCAACAGACTATAGCTTCTGCTCAGAAGTGATTATTTGCTGAAGGCTGCTCACAGCTATAATCGTTTTTGATCCAGGAGAGCAAATTTTGGTCACTTTCGCCATTTTTCCTGAGGAGTGGCATGCAAATGTGGTGAGCAGGATTAACAGTGGTTTCACGGGGTACGTCTGCCCCCAAAAAATGACTTTTCGGACCCTGTGCAGTGATACGGTTCGACGTAAAACAGTTTTTCAGATCTGTCAGTAGCATAAACATGAATTTGGTCCTTCTTACTCTTACATAGAAAACATGTACTAAAATGATTCTAAAAAACACATACAAAGTTATTTTTTTGTCTTAGAAAAAAAAGAGGAAAAAAATAGTAACAGTCTTTTTTGATGTCAATTTGCCCCTGCGGCTGGTAATTCGTCACTGCCTGGGACGTTTGTAAACCCAAATCCATACTGGTCTTGTGCTTTTCAGGGTTTGCCCGAAGGCTAAATGGGAGAAGGGCTGTTTGAAATTGTGGAGTCTTGAAAAGTGTAGTCTGGCTACGTAACCTTGACATCCAAGGTTCATCTCGCCCTGTTGCACGCTCCCATATTCTCGCTCCCTGCTTTTATAAAGATATATAGATGTGTATATATATATATATATTTCAGATACAATCAGATACAATTCGATTCTAACCTACAACTGTATTTTTATATTTTAATACATTAATTACATGTAATATCAAATTAACACGGTTGGGATGCCAAATCTTGAATTATCATTTAAATCATATCCTCTGTTTACGCTGTGACCCTTCTTCGTTTCCTCCTTATTCTTTTTTAGAAAGACTAATATCTTGCATATGAAATATAGATTAACCCTAGAACATTGCTGGATATATATTTTTAACCCTATGTATATATGTACCAAAACAATTCAAACTGTAATCAGGTTGGTTTTCCCTCGGAGGTAGGTGAATATAGTTTAGACATGGAAGTCCTTGGTTGTGATCAACCGTGATTACTCTTTTATTCTCTCTCAGAACGTTGACCTTTGATCATACGGGGTGAAGCAGGGGGAGGGCGGTTAGATGTACGCCTCGTCATTGGCTGGGGTGGGATTTTCCGGTTGCTGTTCTGGCCCGTTCTCTTGAGTCCGAACCACTGACGTGGGCTGAATCATTATCCGAAGTCGCTGCGAAAGGGAAGGAAAATCATCAGCTATTCCTGCTGAGCAAAGAAAGCACAAATGCAAGTGCGAAAGCGTAGAATCATGACCCTTGATTGGTACAATTTGGAAATCAAGATGTAATTGAAGCCAAATCTAAACTTTTGCTTCCCTGGTGGGAACCTGTGATTCAAGTGTGTCAGGATTATTACAAGCTACATTCACATTGAATTGAGACTGGGGCTCTTTGTTCCTAATTACTAGTCTCAGAAACATGATTCAGAGATAGAGAGGTATGATTCGTGCAGCGAAAAACACCTTCAGCAAAAACTCCTCTCCAAGTCACTGATTGCATGCTCAAATGCCAAGAACTGAAGACTAATTGATGCAATTAGAATGAATCCAATAGCCACGAAATAGGAACAGTGCATGCTTCACCCCATGCTGAAACATCTGCATTAATAATGCACGCAATCTAAATCAATTACTCTGTCGTCAGTGGAGATACTTTCATGTTCCCTGACAGATGCACCTGTGGCTGCGAGGACTTAAAAATGCAAGTGTTACCTCTTTATATGAGCCCTTCAGGGTGAGGAACATGTAACCCATGTATCCCGGGATAAGAACCATGGATGACAGGGCCATGCACCAGCCTACACCTTGCCCCCACTTTGGGAACACGTAATTGTTCATTGTAAGCGGGACCATCTGAATGGCGCTGAAGAGGAACACACCCTACAACAGAAGTAACACACAGTCAGACTGTATTTCCATCTTGAAAACGCTTCCAGTGCACAAGGCGCAGTGAAACCACCTACCGCCACAATGAGAGGGGTGAATGCGACCCAGCATAGCTTCCACCAAATGCAGGGCTTGTATCCGATCATCTCCTCAATATTGCTGTAGAATTTATTGACACCTGCAGGAGGCACAAAACAAGAATTAAGGGCAGAGTCATACGGTATTGAAAAACAATGCATGAGCGATTCGCTGAGGATTACTGCCGGGTGGAGGTCTGCTGTATGTGCGCCCCCTTCATAAATGCAAATAGAGAATCATGCGGTAGTTTGCATAATCAAGGCTGCCACGCACAACAATTAAGATTCTACAGGTTCATATTCATTCAAATCAACTGAGTGTGGAAATGAGTCTGGCAGCGAGATTAGCATGAATTATAAAGATCTTTGATAATAATTAGCATGTGTTATGTGCTATGTCTGGATGTGAAGAATAAAAAGCAAATGGATTAATAACTACAAAATCTATAAGCGAAACATAAGCCTTTTGATTTCAATGATTCACTTTAAACGATCATGTGGTGTGAACAAACATGTAAATATGCCATTTCTTTTTTTTTTTTTTAATTTAGTTAGTTAGTAAATGCATGTTAAATATCACACCACAGGACACTACAGACAATACCAACACCTCGAAAACCTAATATCCGCTTGGATATTAGAATTATTAGATAAAGTTGCATAATTACCGTAGAACCAGGATATGGAGATGCATTCAAAGAACACCAGGAACAGCAGACACATTCCACTGGCAGAATAGTAGTCGAACAGTTTGAAAACATAGAGGCCACCCTGTCGAGAAAAGAATTACCATGATTAGCGAGAGACGTGGTTCATTAACATTGGTTTCCAAAACCAGCTCTCTCATCTAGTTAGCAGTGTTTGGGTTCAAAGGCATGGTAGCAGCAATGAGCATTAGCGACACAAGCTTTCTCTTCTCTGCTTTGAGTCACAAGATTGGCCTGAGAAGGATGTAGAATTTGGGTTAGGATTATACATAATTGCACATTCAGTAATTCAAATTGTTGTGAGCATCTTAGCGAATTGCTGTTTTACCACAAGCACTTGTGCTCTTTATTAAGGTCAAGATGAAATTACCTTCAAAACCCATTTTACTTCTATAATGTGAAGTATTTCAAAGTTAAGATACTTGGGCAGCAAATGGATTAGATCATGAAAAGAGTCAGATTACTGATGAATCGTGTATGATGAGACCATATACACAGTCTAACCCAAGACAAACCCAAAAAGCCTTATTCTATCATTTTTCTGTGCATAAAATAGTCTGTTTACTATTATTCTTATTTATTTTGTGTATTATCTGTTAAATAATAGTATTTTGTCCTGCAGAGTGTTCAAGTCTTCTCTAGTCAACTCTAGCTTTTATATAATAACATCATGAGGTTATATAGTGGTTGAACACTCCAGAGTCATTACATATCCCAGAAAAACACTCAGATGTTTCTGTCCTACTTAATGCAACTTCAAGAGCTCCTATTCAGCAAAGAGCTGAGTATGTATTTTTACCATATATTCCATTACACACAAAGGTTTAGAATAAAATCGTGATCCATCTCTTTTTATAAGGAGATGTGACATCCATAGAAAGATGAGAATAATTATGTGGAGATGTAGTGGGGTGCATTTACCTGCGTGATGTTTGACAGGCCAATCACATAAGACACGATGCAGACAACGGCGATAAAGATCTCTCGTCTTCCTCGTAGCAAGCGGGGGAACTCGTCCACAAGGGCAGTGATGAATCCCTCCACCGTACAGAACTACAAAGAATATAAAGCATTTCCGATCACTTTTTTATAATTATATAAAAATAAAATGAACACTAAATGGGTCTCTAAATGGATTGGTTGTGTTCAATTCAGAAATGCTGGATATTTTTGAAAAAGCATGTTACTGTACATGTCTATCTAGCTCAGCTTCTATAGAAAAAATAAATGCTGTTGATAAAGAATGGCTAGGCCATATACAGTATGGATGCCTGAAAACACCCATATGCATGTTAGAAATATGCACCTTACCTGACTGTCAATTCCAAGCATAAGCAACATGGAGAAAAACAGGATTGCCCAGAGAGGTGAAATGGGCAGTTGTGTGACTGCCTCCGGGTAGGCTAAGAACGCCAGCCCTGGACCTGAGATCAAAACACGTTTAATCAGCTTTATAATATCCGTATATGACATAGACACAAATAAATATGACATGATATTGTAAAAATAAAGCTCTAATGTCAAATTTTATAACTTTTATGCATAGCACTGCCTGTGGAAATGTTATTTATTTACTTCAAGTGTAATGTGAATAAATCACGTAACAGGGTTACAGTATGCAGATTATGTAGGACAGAGTTGAACATTATGTTTTTGTTTATTACAGTAATTGTTTATTTTATATTAATTTCGATGAACTTAATATCAGTTCAGCAGAGTAAACATCACATTATAAGTTTTGTTTACTAGATACAGTCGAGAAGTTTGGATGGATTTTGGTCACCATTTTGGACAGTATGACATTTGATGTATTCAAAAATATTGACTAGCTACTGTGCTACAGTAGGTTAATTTGCTATAATTTAGTATTTGTTTAAATGCTAAAAAAAAGGCATACACCATATTCAAGGAAAGTGCAATAGAGTATTTTTTTGCTACCATGAAAACTGCTCGTAACAATTGACACTGTGTAACATATTACAGTAGTATAGTATGATATAGTATTAGTAGAATAATAATAGGTCTTTATCCATGTGATCAAACTAAAATCCGTCATAATTACCTGATGCAGCCACGTCTGCTATGGGCCGCTGTGTGATGTGGGCCATGAAACCTACGATAGAGAAAATGACGAATCCAGCGAACATACTGGTGAAGGAATTGATGCAGCAGACGATGATAGAATCTCTGAGGAGCAGACGAAAGCACGTAATTGTTTAGTAATCAGTCATTATTTTATCCTATTATCTATCTGTCACATTGAGAGTGACAAGGAAGCATTTTGTGCAGGCAAAAAAAAAATGCTTGACTGTTCTGAAATACAAAATTTTCATGCACGTGTCTGTACCGATTAAAGATAACATTTGAACGCCCCTTGATAAATCTTACAATTGCTGCATACTTGTAAACATTATTGTTGAAAGGGTTGTAGCTCCCAAGGGCGATCAGAGAGCCCAGGCCTAGACCATACGAGAAGAAGATCTGAGTGGCTGCATCAAGCCACACCTAGGAGAAGAGACGAGACATGGTAGAAATTCACCAAATTATACGCCTGTGAACACACGTCTATTACCGTATGATAATTACAAAGCGCTCTACCTCTGACTCTTTCAGCTTGCTGAACTCAGGCGTGACATAGAACAAAATGCCTTCTTTCGCTCCAGGCAGTGTCACTCCACGGATGAACAGGATAAATAGCATGAAGTACGGGTATGTTGCTGAAAAATATACCACCTGAAAGACACATTATCAGCCTTAAGAAAAAAAAAAGCATGTCTGCTTTGATATGATAAAAATCGCAATTAGAAACCCCTGTAATGCATGACAGACTTTCATTATTTTGGAGATTCTAATCCCAAAGCCTAAATTACAGGCCTGATTTGGAATTTCCAGAGCTTTATTGATTTTTCTGAATTTGTTGAAAACAATAGCATGGCTCAATGTCATATGTGTGCTGTTCAAGGGCATTCTTACCTTTCCAGTCCAGCCTACACCCTTCCAGATACAAAAATAGACCAGAACCCAGGCAATGGCCAGTGTTATTGCTAGTGGCAGTCTTATCTCTCCCGGCTTTTCCAAACCATCAGTCAGTTGATGCATGTTACGTCTGAGCGAGAAAGGGGAATAAACATTATTAAAGAATGTAGATGTAGAATTTATATCTGTCAGCCCACGTAACCCACAAACAGTTTGAAAAAGAGCTCGTCTAATTGCTGATGCAAAACATTCAGCTAGGGTTGTTTGCCAAAAATAGCACAATAGCCGCATTTTTGAGAAACAACAGTGGTTCTTTTACACAGCCGAGGACAAAAGGAAAGTGTTTGCATGTTGCTAGAATACGAAATTCCAGAGTGTTTCGAGAAAAAAAAAATCCTTACTCCCAGAACTCCACGACGGCGCTTGTCATATTGGCATTTGCCATGCTGTAGTTTGAGAAACATTTGTCTGTATTCCAAGGGTTGTCACAAGATTTCCAGGGGAGCTCCTGAAATAGGACATTTCAAACAGGACAATCCCTGAGACAGCAGTTCAAGAATCTAGGCAATACTCATTGGTATGTTTATCAATTTCACATTTGATACCTAAAGTGGAAAACGTGTACTTACTGTGGTGAATGAGTTATACAGATAGTAAATTGCCCAAGCGATTATGACTATGTAGTAAATGTTAAGCCAGAACGACAGGACTGCTGCTGCCAGGCCAACACCTACGGAAATATGTGCGCTAAAATAACTCCGTATTTCAGATTCACATTTTTGGCAAGGACACAGTAGGACTGAAATTTACACCGGCGCTATTGTAGAGTGACTCCATCATTTACACACTTCTAAACAGCAATAATTATTCTGAGGGTTATTTGCGGTCCAGTTTGGTTTCATTATTACCTTTGAACATAGGGGCCAGTTTCCACACTCCAAGACCACCAATGGACGTGTATTGACCGAGGGCCGTTTCCAGAAGAAACAACGGGACCCCGGCAAATATGAGGGTCAAAAAGTAAGGAATCAAGAACGCCCCTATACAGACAGAAGAGCAATATTATGAGACACATTCAAATACGTATCCGTTTTTAAAATCCACTGATCTTTGCGCGTCCAATGATTGCGCACTTCGCGCATTTCCTGGACAAAAAAGCGTATATTTTGTACATGCTATTCAATCTGCAGAATGATTTTCGTTCATTACGAAATCTTTTTTTTTTTTTCTTTTCTTTTCTTTTACTCCTTTTGTTTAGAGAGGGGAAAATGCATGGTAAAAACAACCAGGATTTTTTTTTCTTTACCTCCTCCGTTTTTTCCACAAAGATATGGAAATCTCCAGACATTGCCAAGTCCAATGGCATAGCCAACACAAGACAGAAGAAAGTCAAATTTTCCCTGCCATGTTTCTCTGTCGGGAAGTTCCTTTTTCTTCTGAACTTTAACCACCAGAGTTTTTGGTTTGTCATTGGCGGTGGGCGCTTCGTTCAGCTCTGTTAAAACGTGTCCATCGGATGCTTTCGTGCCGTTCGTGGCCATGTCTCTGGGTTTGGTCCTGGCAGTCGGACGGGAGAGTTCAGCACCGGTCCACGTAGACAGCAGCTTCGCGGTTCGGGTAACCAACGACAAGAGTCAAAAATCGCCAAAGAAGCTTGACAATGACCTGAAAATGATTAAGAGAAAGTGCGTTTAGTTTTACACATTATTTCACGTGTGCTTGGTGTTTGTCAAATGCATTTAATGTCAATTTATCAGCACAATAATACATTAAAAATGACTGAATTAAGTAAGATACAAATAGGCTAAAATGAAATGCCTATTGGCACATGTGCGTTTGGCGCGCGGCATAAAAGGGCTCAGACAAAACGCGTGTCAACATTTATTTAAAATATCTGAAAGAAACAATTTTGTACATTTATGTTATCTTAAACTTTAACGGTGCCTGTGGTGTATAGCAAAATAGTTTACTAAAAAGCAAAGTATTTGCATTTCTTACTGAATTTAAATTATTCAACGGATGAAGTTTAGATTTTTTTTTTTTCTCGCTCTCTCTCGAATCCAAATAAAATATCTCTTTGGTTATGTCAAACAGTTCGAAAAATCTCGTCAGTTTATTATTTTGTTTAACTAAACAGCCATGTTAAAAAAAACAGCCAAGATCTAAGCTCGCGGAGCGTTTGCAAGAGCCCAGAACTGTGCGCGCGCCGTCAATGTGCTCACGCTGAAATGCGGGCTCAAAAAGTCGAGCAAACTGTCAACGGTGATTATCACAATGACCATTTGACGATTGCGAGACTGATATATCGATAACAACGCAAAAATAGCTCAAATACATCATACTAACGTGCTCCATAGTGTTGTAGACTGTTTAGTTTGATATGCGCGCAAAACATCGCGTTTCACAAGCACAGAAGTCGAAGGCAGACGCGCATTAAAACAGTTCGTTTTAATTGTTTAACTTTTAAACAACTTTGCAGGTGCCTGTCCATGCATATTCTACCAAAACTACGAAAACAAACGCATTCGTTTTATTTCAGTCAAATGAGATCTACTTACACTGGAACAGTTTTCCTGCCAGTTTGGTTTTGGCGGTGCGTATCCGTTGGTTCCTCTCCAATTCGAACACTTGGGTTTTTACTTGTCCAAACCCGTGCAAAATGTTTCCATAAAGTCAAGTGATGCAAACAGCTATCCTGAGGGGTAAGGTGAATGAGGGTCTGGTTGCCTGGTGCTGTCCAATTCTGTGGTGCTGAAGGACAGGGGGAATGAGCCAGAGACAGGAGCAGCTCCGTCTACCATGAGCGTCCAGAGATGTTACATGAAGCACAGACCGTCACTCTCAATGTCAGCTCAAAGTCGACCCTCCCCGAACACAACATCTCCACCACTGAGATCCCAGACACTGGGCACCTTCTCTTCTCAACGCTTTTTATAAGCTTTGTATATGTTTTTTTTTTTTCATTGGTCTTTGCGTGACAGAGATCATGTGTTTTATCAGATGACTGACACTGCTCATTCACTGTAATTACTTTTACAATTCATTTATTCATTCATCTATTTGTACAATAATGTTACTCTTCTCAGTATTATGCATATTGCTGTAATAAGTCTGTGAATGCGGAATTGCAGACCAAAGTACACCAAAATATAAGCAGGTGTATTTTGCAGTATGTTACAGAATGCTATTTTAAATCACAGTCTCATGTTACTAAACTAATTTGCTAGATAAAATATCTTTATGGTTGTCACAAATAAAGATAGGCTAATATACTGGCCAGACCGATTTTTTTTTTTTAGATCTATGCACTGACAGCGTGGTCTGTCAAGTTCCAAATACTATAACAGACTGGTCAATAGATTACATATTTATTTATTTATTTATGTGTTTATTTATTTATCTGTTTGCTCCCATTTAATCATGAGGTACTGACATTATATCAGCCACTAGACACTCTGCTATCTACATATCAGGATGACTCATTTAAAATAAATAAATCACAAAATGACACCAGGTGGTTATTTTATTTAATTTTATTTAATTTTATTTATTTTATTTAATTTTTTGCATGTTTGTGAACGATCATGCATTTTATCAGATGACTGACATTCACTGTAATTACTTTTTGCAAATCATTTATCTATTTTAATTGTTCAATGTTGTGTGTGTGTGTGTGTGTGTGTGATTTAATTATGTACACCCATAATAAGTATAAAGCATGTGAATATCTCAAGATTATTTGTGCCCACACAGCATCTCTGACCTGAATTTACTTCTCCTCATACATTTTCACAGTTCAAAGCTGGATAGAATTAAGCTAAAACAATGCACAACAGCAAACGCGCTTTGGGTTGAAAAAGGCCTGAACTAATTTACTCTCCGAAAAACAGCAGTTTCCAAAGTGTCAGATTGGGATGACGATGCCAGTCATTCTCTGGATTCTGGTAAACAGTGATAAGGAAGTCAGTCAATAAGTAGAGTCTGGGGGTGGGAGATAAATTGAAAACTGGTCTTATAATCTTCTTAGCTGACTGTCTCCAGAAATAAAATACCCTTGCGGCGAAACCTAAAGGAACACACTGCATAGAAGTTAACTCCTATACAACGATAATTTAGGAGTCTGTAATTAGATGTTAAAGCATTCACAGATCAAGAAGTCTTCAGACAAGATGATAATCACTGATTAAGGATGACAATGAAAATAGACAGAAGTAGGTCCAACTTAAACATGGCATCTTTAGGACCTGTCATTTCCACCACTGCTGATGTTCACGTCATCCATCTTTGATGCTTCATAGTGTAAGAAATCAAATCAGAGGGGTGAAAAAAAAAAGAAAAAACATTATCATGGTACATAGTGTAATGACATATCATGTTTTCAGTGTTAATATACTCTTAACCTCAACTAAATTGGCAGAGACAACTATGCATGCATTTGGCATATGTTTTTATCCAAAGTGACTTACAGCACATTCAGGGCATATATTTTGTCAGTATGTTTGAGAACTATAAGACTTAAGAGAATAGGTATAAGACAACAGGCTGATTCTTCAGAAAAGTGTAAAAGCCCAAAGGACTATAAGAATAACTATAATTATAAAGTTTTAATAATCAATAAATCTTGATAAGAATATTGAACATTGCTAAACGTGTAAAAACTGACAAACAGTCTTGGTGTTCAGGATACATGTTTGGAAACAATCATTATTTTTGCAGTTCTGTTTGGTAATGCTACTGGCACAGAAATCAGATTATGTAATTTAATTTCATTCTATGTAACTTTATAGTTAAATACGCCAATGAAGCTTGACATCGACCTAGGGTGCATTTTCCAAAAGCATTGTAAGCCTACAAAGATGGTGGAGACTATTTGGTGCCATTGATGACTTGCTTTTAGGAAACAGAGCCCTGGACAAGAATGAAATAAAATAGATACACATTTCACACACGCAAAGGTAATTCATGACTAAAATTAAACATGTAAAAACGTAACTGTTCACCAGTTATTTCTAGTATGGCTTCATAACAATGGCCACGTCATCTTGTTTAGTAATAACCATGCAGAAATGCTGTTGCAGAAATCCGGTAGTGTCTTTGAGAGGCATCGAAGATCAAACTTCTGTGTTTCATACTCAACACAACAGTGTAGTGGAGGGATGAAAAGCCCGAGCTGATGGCAGATGGTGAGCCAATGAGGGGTGAACTAACCTACTAATGATACAAAATGAAATTTTGCATTTAGAACCCATCTGGTTTATTCACCCTCTGGGGATGAAGAGCTCAGACATAGCCACACATTTGTGGACCTGTAGTGAGAATCAGAGTGTCTGGCAATTGTTGGTGGCACACATGGTTACTCAACTGTGCAATGAATCTTATAACAGCAAAGGGTGGCAGTAATTTCCACCTTCTGGACCGGGATATCTATCCTTCTGCATTGAGAAGCAATTCATTCTACATCAGTGAATGCTTCATGCTTTCTACTGTATACAGTTAGGATCTGAAATTATATCCCTGTAATTATGTGATCTAATACTTGATCTATTTACGGGTTGAGTGGTTCAGTAGCAAAAGTGTTAGACATGAAGAGATTAGAAAGAGATTTGAGTAGACATGAAGGTTTTTAAAACTAGTGACTTGAAAATGATGTAAATATGGTCAAGCAGAGTGTTGTTGTGCTACAATGGTTATTTTCTCTGTTGTTTTGATTATGATAAAAAGGTTAATTTCTGTGTGCTGAGCATGATTTGAGATTCTCGGCAAGAAAAGACAGATTCATTCAGTGTTCTCTTATAAAAACAGATACAAGATGTATAACATCAAAATAATGGAAGTGTTTCTACAACCTGCAAGTCAAGTCTGTAATCAACAGAATCAAGTCTAGCAAGCTGGTATCAAGCAAGGCATCAGAAAATTAGCCATAGTGGGAACAACGATACATTACATTTGCCCCCTTTTTCAGTTTTCATCTGGTCATACACAATATACGTTTGGGATGTTTGCAAGGGGACTAGATCCAGACAACATTACTTCTTTCACCCATTCAGGCAGAGAAAACAAGGCTTGAGATGTCACATCTCTTTATGCGTGACACCCCAGGCCACAGAATGTGGACTCTCTTCATTGGTAGGGCAGTCAGGTAGGCTGCATGGAGTCCCGCAGAAGAGGCTCAGTGCTGGGTTTCCGCTCTGGCTGAAAGACTAGGGACAGACTGGCGTGTCTGTTGCTGGGTGATCAACAAGGTGGTCAGGGGCCAGTTCAATAGAGAAAAAAAGAAAAAGAAAAAAAAAAAAACTGGGAATGGGCACAAAACAAACAGATACCTCTTCCCACAATGTAGTAATGGGAATATGAGTGCGATGGTAAACTTGCTTTAAAGATGCTTTTCTTTTGACTTTGGGACGTTATTGCCATTGTAAATGTGGTATGCAGTGTGTTTTCTCAACACATTCTCACTCCCAACTCATAGTGTTGGGTCCCAGTCCACCTTGTTGAGTCCGAGTCAAGTCCTAGTTTTTAATCAATTGAATTTGAGTGGGAGACGTTTATTAATGTCTTTTTTGTCTTTATATTTTTTTTGTTGTTACTTTTTTATATATATTTTACATTATAAATGACGTGGATTCGTCCAAGTTTGTCCGAGTCCAAGTTCATTCACAACTGCAGTCTGAGTCCTAGTCCAAGTACCCCAACTTTAGGTCAGGATTCCTCTGCACCATTTTTTTAATGCTCAGGATACCCCTTTAGTATCAATTTTTGACATTAAGGGTCCACCATTGCTTTCAATAAGAAATATATACAGTGCTGCTTAAAAATTTGTGAATTTTCTAAATTTTTGCATAAATATAGCACAAAACATCATCAGATTTTCACACAAGAAAGTTGACAAATCAACCCAATCACTTTGCAATTTATTTACTTAGAAAAATGATCCAGTTTTAAATATTTGTGAGTTGCAAAAGTGTGTGAATCTTTGCTTTCAGTATCTGGTGTGACCCCTTTTTGAAGCAATAACGGCAGGTAACATATGCAATATGTAACATATGCAATTTGCAATAACTGCTGATCAGTCCTGCACAACAGCTTGTAGGAATTTAGCCCATTCTTCCATACAGAAACACTTGAACCCTGTGATATTGGTGGGTTATTGGTGGGGTTCCTCCTATGAACTGCTTGCTTCACCTCCTTCCAGAATATTTCAATTAGATTAAGGTCCAGACTTTGACTCAGGCATTCCAAATCATTAACCTTGTTTTTCTTTATCCAAATTTATACCATTTTTTGGTATAATGACTTGTGTGCTTGTGGTCATTGTCTTGCTGCATGACCCACTTTCTTCTGAGATTCAGTTCTCGGACAGATGTTCTGACATTTTCTTTTAGAATTTGCTGGTATAATTCAGAATTCAGTGTTCCATCAATGATGGTAAGCCATTCTGGCCAAGATGCAGCAAAGCAGGCCCAAACCATGATACTACAACCACCATGTTTCACAGATGGAATAAGGTTCTTATGCTGGAATGAAGTGTTTTTCTTTTTCCAAACGCAACACTTCTCATTTAATCCCAGAAAGTTTTATTTTGGTCTCATCTGTCCACAAAACATTTCTCCAATAGACTTTCCTGATCTTTAATTAAAACAGGGCATACACTGGCACCTGAAAGTCATCTTATTGATTGATAACACATCTAAACAAATGGACTCTAATTTCACCTAAAAATGAACTGCTAATCCTAGAGATTCACATATTTTTGAAACTCACAAATATTTAACACTGGACCATTTTTTTCTCAGTAAATAAATGACAAATTATATTTTCATCTCATTTGTTTGATTGGGTTCTCTTTGTCAACTTTCAGGACTTCTGTGAATTAACTCTTTGGTCATATTTTTGCAGAAATATAGAAAATTCTAAAGGATCCACAGACTTTCAGGCTGCACTGCATATATATATATATATATATATATATATATATATATCAGAGGTTGCGATAGACTTTAACATTGTCCGTCATTTTGATGGACAGGGTCGTAAAAATTCTGTCATAATCTATTATTACCCGTTGTTTTAATTTTTATAATTTAATTATAATAAGACCTTTAACTGATTTTATTTTTGCTCACATTTCCATTTTTAATCATGAACCTACATGACGACAGCGCAGTGTTTAAAAACAAGAGCTGGGTTAAAAAAAATGCACTTGCATTTTCAGACTTGCACTCTCAAAAATGTTAAAATGTTGAGAGATTCAATTACAAAAATACTAAATAAATATAATAAAATAAAAATAAAATAGACTGGAACTGACGTCACTTGCGGAAGTGCAGGTGTCTGATAGTGCAGGTCTGAGAGTTCAAGTCTGAAATATATAACTTTTGTACTTTTTCATATGCAAAGAATTACATGCATTGTGATCTGATGCAGAAGGCAAACAGCTGAAAGCAGTAAAGCATCCTGCACATTGACAAAAAGACTTGTGCCCTGTGTGTTAAAAAGAGACACTGTAGGATCCTGACCAATTGTCAATAAGTTACAAGTTGGAAGTCATAATGACCTGGTTTTCTTTATTTGGAATGTGTGACCTCAAGTTTAATACATGCCAGCTTGCATGATTTTTACAAACCACTAAGATTTATTGGGATAATAGTTAACCTATAAATGCCACACACTATAATTGCAGCCATTATATCGTACATGGTAAGAGTTCCAGATTCCTGAAAGTGTTCATTAAGTCTGGCCTTTTTCAGGTCAAGGTCATTCACACAGACTTTTCAACCACTGCTACACGAATGATGCTGCATGTCTTGTTTTTGCCTGTCTGTCCCACATCTCGCTTCTCTTCTTCCCAACTATTCCACCAATGCAATACAACCACTCTGTAGACTTCATAAAGCCATCCAGGGCAGCCTGCTGGTGCCAACATAAAGACAAAAGCATTTTCCCTAACTTTCACTGTACTGTTTCTCGTTACTGGAATGATTGTACTACTCCTGCTGAACATCCTTTCTTCCATAAACCATTGATTTAATGCTGTTAATGTACAGAATCTTTCTTAATAATACAATATAAAACTATCCTTTCTCTGCTGTCAAACTATCTCTCACTTTCATCTCTAGCCTGTACTATTCTGAGCAATTTGGGAACTGAGCATTTCTCATATTACTGCTTTCTTCAGCTGAATCTGTTTGTATTCCCCATTTATAAGGCACTTTGAATGAAAGCATGTACCAAAATCATACATCTAGATGTAAACGACATTTACAATGATTGTATATGACAGTTTGTGTTCTTTCAACCACACAATAATAAGAGAAAAGTATGTAATGAATTAAAATTGCTGCATACTCAGCAAAATAAATCAGACTGATTGGTCATTATCTCATTTCTTATGTATTTTTGTTTATTTTTACTGAGCTGATTATTTCGGACTTTATTATACTGCACCCATTGATCATTGCATCCTGCTGCATTTATTGTAACGTATATATATATATATATTTTATTTTTATTATTATTTACATGTCATGCCACAACAAGAGAGGAGGAATCTAATACAAGTATATTTATATATTGGTAGCTTTGTCCTGTTTTTGTATGTGATTTGTAATTCATCTTGTTGGGTGAGGCCAAAGGCACAATTCCACATGAGTGGCCAATGATTTTTTTTACTTCTCCAAAAATAATTCAATTCATGTTTAATCTAATAGAAAACTTGGTTTATATATATATATATATAATGAAAACTTAATGAAAACTTGGTTTATATATGAAGAGTTCAGATGCAAAACCAGCTAAATCCATCTGACGTCTTTCTTTAAAAAATGCAATTTTATCAGGCTCAGATGTATGGGTTTCTATGTAAGTACCGGTATTCTGATTGGGCTGAGGCTGGTATTTTTGCGAATTTGAAGAAAAAGTATTCGATGGACTTATAATATGTGTCGAGAGCGTTCACTCAGTATCATTATCTTATTTTTGACCGAGATGGCTTTTAGCTGGTTTTGCATCTGAACTCTTCATATATATATATAGCCAAGTTTTCTATTAGATTAAACATGAATTGAATAATTTTTGGAGAAGTAAAAAAAAAATCATTGGCCACTCATGTGGAAATATGCCTTTGGCCTCACCTCACAAGATGAATTACAAATCACACACAAAAACAGGACAAAGCTACCAATATATAAATATACTTGTATTAGATTCCTCCTCTCTTTTTGTGGCATGTGGCAAAAAAAAAAAAAAAAAAAAAAAAAAAAAAAATATATATATATATATATATATATATATATATATATTGCATCCTGCTGCATTTATTGTAAATATATATATATATATATATATTACAATAAATGCAGCAGGATGCAATATATATATATAAAACACCAGTCCGCCATGCTGCAATAACAAGCAGGTTTTTCTTTTTTTTTCTTTTTTTTTTTCCCCACAAAGCATGTGCACATTTGATGGTTGACACACAGCTTCCCCTGGGTGAGTCTTGTCTGGTTGCTCTATTTGGGGTAATGGAGGTGGGCAGAAATAAATTCACCAGTCAAGGCGAATATCAGGAGTTAATGACTTTCCCAGATCCACCCCACATCCACCTGCCCTCACAGCTTGATGGAGGGAAACAGACACAGCAGGTGGGAAAAATGCTGTTCTTTCCTGGTATTTTTCTTATTATATTATATTATATTATATTATATTATATTATATTATATTATATTATATTATATGATGTCATGCCACACAGATTAGACTTTTTTTTTTTCCAATCCAAAGCATTATAACTCTATGCGTTCACATTTAATAATGAAAAAGAGTAAACATTAGCTAACAAAACAGCCACAGAAAAGCAGACACTACATTTGAAATATTTGTGAATGGGTTGCTAGGCAACAGACCACTCAACTTCAGTGCATGTGATCCAATCTGTGGCCTCCTGTGGATGGCCTCCACCGCAGCTGCTCAAATAGGTTCATTAAGTTTTATAGAATCCCGCTAAATGCCTAGATTAGAGCTCAGAGGTTAATACACATTCAGATAAGCCTTTGAAATACTCACTCTTTCTATAATAATGCATTGACATATGTACATTTTTTGTCTTTCTTCTATTTGCAATTAATCGTCTTCAAGATATGCACTAATTTTCCTATGTAATACCCTGAGAATGACCACAGGAGATGTGTAGATGTTTAAATATTAAATGTTTGTGACAATGTTTCTCTGTGAGTCTGTTGTAATGCTACGTGGGCCTGACAAAGCCAATACACTAATAGTGAATTTAAGAGACCAAAATTTTTCATTCTAAATTCTCCTTTAGCTTTCAAACGGCATCCACCAAACTGTTCTGATGCAGGTTTCCACATCTATTGAAACTTGTCATTTTTTCCCCTGTCCATTCCACATCTATCTATTTTATCCAACTCTTAAAGGATTAGTTCACTTCCAGAATAAAAATTTACAGATCATTTACTCACCCCCTTGTCATCCAAGATGTTCATGTCTTTCTTTCTTCAGTTGTAAAAAAACTATGTTTTTTGAGGAAAACATTTCAGGAATTTTGAACTTCCAAAATGCAGTTTAAATGCAGCTTCAAAGGGCTCTAAACAATCTCAGCTAAGGAATCTAGTGAATCAATTGGTTATTTTCTAAAAAAAATAAATGTACACTTTTTAACCTCAAATGCTCATCTTGTCTAGGTCCGCGATGCACATGCGTACTCTCTGCACCCTGGTTCAATAGGGTATGTCGAAAAACTCCCATCTCATTTTCTCCTCCAACTTCAAAATCGTCCTACATTGCTGCAGAAATACCAACAAAGCTATAAAACAAAAAAGGTAAAACAGCGATGTAGGGTGATTTTGAAGTTGTATTGAATTTTTGCGACATACCCTAACTGTCATGAACTCGAGTGCACAGAGTGTACATTGCAGAGCTAGACAAGACGAGCATTTGTGGATAAAAAGTATAAAAATTGTAATTTCTTTTTTAGAAAATAACCGATCATTTAGCTAGATAAGACCCCTTTTCCTCAGCTGGGATTGTTTAGAGCCCTTTGAAGCTGCATTTAAACCATAAAAGTGCACTGGAGAAAATTCATAAAATGTTTTCCTCAAAACTTTCAGTCTTTACGACTGAAGAAAGAAAGACATAAACATCTTGGATGACAAGGGGGGTGATTTAATTATCTGTAAATTCTGTGTTCTGAAAGTGAATTAATTCTTTAACACTGTATAGATTATCAGAGATAGCTCACCCATAAATGCAATTTGTTATTACTTACTCACCCACACTTTGTTCAAAACCTCCAAGCGTTTCTTTCTTCTATGGAACATCACAGAAGATACTGGACCTCAAAGATCAACATCAAAGTTTGTCTTGATAGCCTTTTACTTTTCTAATGTACACATACAATGCAAAACTACAATGACATTACCTGGTTTTATTCAAGTTAAGATTATTATTAAATATGACTGAATAAACAGAAGGTGGATGTAAAAAAGCGCTGAATAAATTATAACTGTCAGGTCAGGTAGAAATAGCTAACTTCACATTTTCAGATTTTACAGTATACCGCAAAAGTAGGTCCTTTGGCTAGTTCAGCAGTGAGAGCTCAGATCCCTCGGCTAGAGGTGTCCACATAATCCTTGCGCAATCATTTTAGGTCACTGCCTCTGTGAGGAAGCTTCTCTTTTTTTGCAGTTACACCACCCATTGACCATCAACATTATCATCAGCTCCGGCAACTGACTGAGGACTCAGGCACTGACTAGCAGCCAGAGGCGTCTCTCTGGCAGAACTCCAGAGAACAGCACAGTCTTTAGGCACTCTTTAACCTATACAGAACCTGTGAGGTCTACTTGGTACTTGGTTCCCTTGAATAACCGAGTAAACGAAGACTGTCATTTACACTTGTAATAAAAGGATGAATGTAGCCTGATTGATTTTGGTAATTCCACTTTTAATTAGTTTGATTAGGATTTGTTGCAAATTAAGTCAGATTTGCATTCCCCATGGTTCAGTGCTGCGACCACTTTTATTCACAATATGTAGCTTTTAATAATTTGGGAAAAAAAATTCTGAAATTTTCTCTACATGGTCTCTACAATTCATCAGTAACACTTTAGAATACGGTTCCGTCATTAATGAATAACTACACAGGAACAAATGACTAATGCACTATTAACATTCTAGTAACTACTATTAACTAACAAGAAATTCTGATTAATGAATCAGTAAGTCATAGCACTCAGTTGAACGTGGTAGTTCACTATTAGCTAATCAGTAACTACTATTTTTTTCATATCTCCCAGAGAACTACTAAGAACTACGATATACATGTTCATAATCAATGTAAATAATGCAAAATGTATAATTAATTCTAAAGTAAAGATCATGGTAACCCACTAGTAATGACTCCGGTATTACCAAATACTTAAGAAGGAATTACTAATCATTTGGATCCGTATTCTAAGGAGAAGATCATGATAACTCCTTAGTAATGACAAAAGTCATTAAAAACTATTGAGGTTTTTGTAAGGTTCTAGACAGTCATACTTCTGATGGCTTTGGTAACACTTGAGTCATTACTAATGGGTAACCATGATCTTCACTTTAGAATACGGATCCAAATAATTAGTAATTCCTTTAGAAGTATGTAGTAATATTTGAGTCATTACTATCCAAAACCTTACATATACCTCAATAGCTTACAATGATTTCAGTCATTACTAAGGAGTTACCATGATCTTCACTTTGGAATACGGTTCCGTCATTAATGAACCTGTATACAGTAGTTCTTCTTTGGGAGATATGAAAAAAAAAGTAGTTACTGATTAGCTAACAGTGAACTACACTGTAAAAAAAAAACAATTTGAGTCAACTTAAAATAATTTGTTACCTTGCTGCCTTAAAATTTTAAGTTCAGTCAACTTAAAAAAAGTTTACTCAACTTGAAATGTTAAATTATACTAAGTGACAACTTAGATATTGATTCAACTTAAAATTTTAAGGCAGCTGGGTTACTTACCATCTGTTAAGTTACTGTTAAGTTATAACACAAATATCTAAGTTGTTACTTAGTACAACTTAACATTTCAAGTTGACTAAACTTAAAATTTTAAGGCAAATTATTTTAAGCTGACTCAACAAATTGTGTTTTTTGTTTTTTACAGTGTACTACTTTCAAATGAGCACTATTACTTACTGATTCATTAATCATAGTTTCTTGTTAGTTAACAGCAGTTACTAGAACGTTAATAGTGAATTAGTCATTTATTCCTGTGTAGTTACTTACTAATGAAGGAACCATATTCTAAAGTGTTACCAATTTATCTTCTAAATAGAAGGAATGTTCCAAAATTACTTTATGATGCTTTATGATAGTAGAGATAAATTACAGGGTTGCAGCTACTAAAATTTTACAATTTGCAATTTCCTCTTAGATATTTAACTGATGAGATCCATCCTTTAAGGTTAATACTTGATGTTAGTCTTAGGCTTTTACAATTTGTGTCAGCCAACTATGCTCCATACATAGGCCTTCAGTAATTGCTTGTAGAACATGCATTTAGGATGACATAAATTTCACTGGTTCTTACCATCATAAATTCTCACACAAAAGACTGTCCTCTGCTTTATATGCCTCTTGTGTCCTCTTGTTGAAGGGTCTCTTCTCTGACCCTTTCCACTCTTTAATTGCTATTTTAGAGCTTGTTTAAAAGGACAATGTGTTGCACGAACAATGCCTTTATAGCCATTTGAATTTTGTACGTAAAAATAATGGGAAATACACTTCAAGTTATTTCACCTATTATGTTCTCAACACCTGCCTGCCCTTTGTCAAATTATTATATCTGCTGTTTCATCAGCTCTCGCTAATATTTTGTCCATTTTCACATCATTCTGTTATATGCAACGTCATGGGCAGGTGTTTGATGTTTTCAGCTATTTCCACTTCTGGTCTGGTTAATTGGCCATGTAATGATTCAACCTAACCCTGCTTCCACAGAGAGTGATCTGAATGAACCAAAGCCATGCATGAGGAGATACAGTGACTGAAGTCAGCCCAGTCAGAGTTCAGTTCATCTGTAAAATGGTTAGAATGCACTAGTGTTCATATACACATGATGCATGTATTAAAAACGTATACTTAAATATGCTGTGAAATGATATCGTCATGGACATACTGTGGGTAGCAGAGGTCTGAGACCACATTAAAAAAGGAATCTAAATCTGTAAATAATTTTGTAGGTCACTGAATTAATGTATGTAAATTTAATGACATTGATTATGCAGTTTTCATTACAAATCATGAGAAACGTTATGCTTATATATGTTTATATAATTAGTTTTAAATGTGTATATTAGAAAAAGAAACATGAAAAAATGCTACAGTTCCTTATGTATAATTGTACAAATGGAATCTAAAGACTTTTGGTCTTCATTATATTTTTGAAGATTTTAAGATTAATATTGATTAGTGTCATGCCTCAGTGACATAATTAACAGAATACAGACATATGCTGTACTGCAATTAAGTCTCTTTTTCAAGCACAGGTGTCGGCAATCTGTTCTTCACTCTCCTCCACTCATCTTGCTTTCAGCCTATTCATCACTATGGAAACGGTCTGGATAGATTGCTCGATTGCTCAGTGATTGGTATGACGCCACAAATGACAGTGCAAGAATCATGACTTGGTACATTCAGCTTTTATGCGACCAGCAGGTCCCCAGGTTAACCAGGGAAATTTTGAGATGCATAGATTGTGTTTTATAGCTCTAACCAGAAAATTCTCTTACAATAAAATATTGTCACTAAATATCAGAATTTTGAAGGCTCTAGAAAGTTTTACTTTAAAATGCAACGCTTGCAAATTAGAGAACGCTTGAAATTATAACAATTGACTGCTGTAATTTCTGCCAGGTCAATTACAGGTCTTCGTCGTTGATTGATAAGCTGTGGCAGAGGCAATTGAAGATCCCAGTGTAACAATCTAGCCTTGCAGGAACTAGCGCGAGCAGCTGCAGTAATTAGTGTGGTTGTAGAACACAGAAAAATGCTATCATCACCATCCTTCAGCTGTCACAATGCACAGTATAGCAAAGTACATGTTGTGGTCACTGGCACTGGTGACACTAACTCAAGATCTATAGATTTTAATTGCTTTATACCACTTTTTTTCTAGTAGCCATGGGAAAGAAACTCTCTAAGGAGAGATCTAAGAGATAGTATGAAATGAATTTACACTTAACCCAGAGGAAGTAGAAAAGGTCATTCTGGATGTAAAGGATTAAAGAAGGTACACTGATACAAAATGGCTCGTGTTTGCATTAATGCATTTATGTATGAGGATGTTCAAAAGATACAACATTTAGATTGCTAAACTATGTGGAAACAAATAGTTTTATTTAAAATAGCTGCTGTTTTCCAACTGTTAACAAGTACCAAAACCATGACAGTTTTCCCAAGCTGTAGGTAGTCTTGTACTGTCAGCAAAAACAGGGAAAAGGCCTTAAAGTAACAACCAGGTGATGCTAAAATCTGCAGACTCTGCATTCTGTATATTGCATGCAACATATTACATCATCATACATATACTGTATTATAGCAAACATGATAAATAGGTCATTCTGTTTTGCTCTACCTTTTAAACTTTGCATGATTGTAAAATTTAAAGGGGTCATTGGATGCCCATTTTCTACAACTTAATAAATAATAAGGGCCTTAATAAAAAGTCTATAACATGCGTTGGTTCAAATTTCTCAATGGTAGTGTAAAAAACACCAGTTTCACCTTGTCAAAATCAGCATTGTTCACAGCAGTCTATTTTGTTGCACGTTCCTTTAAATGCTAATGAGCTCTGCTCACCCCGCCCCTCTCTTCTGTGGGGTGATGAGCCGTTCTCGTGAGACTGTTTACTTTGCTTCATTTAGCCTCACAACTTGCTTACTAGTACATTATTAGGAAAGACGGACTGCAAAGATTCATTAAAAAACCCTTATACTCACTTCTTCTGTAGATTAAGCTGAATCACGAATGATTTGAGCCAACATAGACGCCTTTTGGTATATCGGGAAGCGCATTCCCTTCACAAACAAATGTAATCCTCTGCGTCTTCAGCAGTTCAGATGTTGGAGTAAATGACAACTGGTATATTCATTGTTGCATCCAACAACAGAACACCTCAATTGCTATGGAGACATTCTTGTCTACTCCTGCTCCTGCTTGAAACAGTGGTGGCCGGACTGTTCGCAGCTCACTCAGGGCGAGTCTAAGGTAAGATGGCAGTGTCAATCAACTATCGTGAGAGTGGCATTGGTCTGTGTGCACAGACAAGAATCAGAGAATGGCCAGATTTGGAAAAGGGTATATTATTTTTAGGGATTAAATAAACATCACTGGGAGGATTTTTATCATTATAGGGTGGATGTGTATAAATACTACCAACACACATTTATGTTCAACATGTAAAAGTGAATTTTGCATCCAATGACCCCTTTAAGGATATGTTTACTTATATGTTTACTTTCAGAAATATGCTTTAGTCAAGCTCAGACACTATTAATTATAACTTGATTATTTACACTACTGCACGAAAAATAATCATGATAGAAATAAAAAGCAAAGGTCACTGCTTTGTATAATATGTAAGCCAATATAAGCCAGTAAATGGTTTTGTTTCACCCATTTTGACTACTTGACCTACAGTATATTTGAAGAGTTAAGATGCAAAAGCCTTTAAATCCATCTGATGTTTTTCTTTAAAATTAGCATTTCTTTCCTTGTATTTTTCGCAGCTGTAACATGTATGTTCTGTCTCATTGTGTTTTCTTTGTGACCTAGTTTCAAGCATGCTCCTTTGATTGCTGTACTCAGTGCACCTAGTGTTCATTAATTATCTCATTAGTTCCCTTTGTTTGATCTGTCTACTTAAGTTCTGAGTTTTTTTGCACTTGGTTGTCTAATCATCAATGTTTAACGAGTGTGAATTTCTATCTGTGATTATCTCCTAAGTTTTGTTATTGAAGATCCTGTTTTCTGTTCTCTCTTCCTCATGTGACTGCACACCGTATCATGACTGAAAGACTGACCATCAAACTGAGTATATACTATGGACTTAGCAGCAGTCCAGCTTCTTTCTCTGGAACAGAAGACTCTTACCCTCAAGGCTCACACCTGTGTGTTTTGACCTGGCATGCCGAACCACATTCCTGGATCTTTTACTGAGCACCTTCTTTTTTTCCAGCCTGAACTCTGAGAATTACACTTTTCCACTGCATGGTATGACTTGGTACAACTCACTTTTAGGGGGTTTTCCACTGCGTACAGTATCTAGTATCCGGTACTTTTTTAGTACCACCTCGGTTGAGGTTCCAAGCGAGCCGTACTGATACTAAAATCTGATGTGTAAACGCTGCAGATCACTGATTGGTCAAAGAGAATCACTACTACAAACGTCACTGGATTTGCGAAACGAGACACCAGCCCCGGCTCCAAAATCAAATCACAGAGGGTGCTTCTTAAATTGGTGAGGTTGCTCTAACCTTATACCTATATATATATATCAATTACCTATATAATCAATGACGTTTGAATCTCTCTTATTTACATCACATCTACGTTATTATAATGAGATGATTCGTGCTGAACACAATAACGTTACCTCAACAAAAACTCCAGCAATTTGAGCGGTGAGTGGATTCTAATTTAAATGTCTCTGATTCAAGAAATCAACAGTATATGCGTGATTCGTTACATTGCTCAATGCAGCAAAAACACACTGAAACAGAAACCGATCCCCAGAGCGCAAACCATAATGCACTGGATAGTTTGTTAAATCTGCAATTAAATGCCATTATTACAGTTTTAACTGAGAGTGCTACTGATTTCGTTTGAGGGTGTGTAGCACTTAGATTTTGCCACCTTCGTGGTGTGGGTGCTGGTAAACAACAACTCCCCATTTACCATCGACCACCCTCAGGATCACAGCATTACAGCCCCACTCCAGCACCAACCAGAGATCAGCCATTCACCACCGACCATGACCAACATGGAGTTACCTGTGCCCACTGCAGACCGGGGTGCCATGATGGATGAGTCCAAGCCTGTAATGAGGACAGAGTATGACATCGCCACAGAGCCTGAGCCACAGGGAGTTTCTGACCAAGTGCACGAGCCAGCAACATCGTTGGTTGCATAGGGAGTGTTAGTGGGACTTGAGGATTTGGAAGATTGTCCAGCCCACACTCCCGCTGCTGTATGTAATTCTGAAACGGTCTCTGGAGGATATTTAGATTAATTAAAGGAATTCTTTGAGGAGGATCTGATAGACTGTTTTGGAGAGATGATGCCCTATGCTCTAGTATCCCCAGTTCCTGTCTGTTCAGAATGTCTGTCCAGCCCTGAATCTCCCATATTATCGCTGATTCCGCCCCGTCCCTGAATCTTCTGTATTCCTGCTGGTTCCGCCCAGCTCTGAATCTCCTATATTTCTGCTGGTTCCGCCTACCCTGAATCTCCTGTGTTTCTGCTGGATCTGCCCAGCCCTGAATTTCCTATGGTTCCCACTGGTTCCACCCAGCCCTGAATCTTGTATGTTCTTGCTGATTCTGCTCAAACTTACATTTCCTGTGTTCCAGCTGGTTCCGCCCAGCACTGAATCTCCTATGTTCCTGCTGGTTCTGCCCAGCCCTGAATCTCCTGCATTCCTGCTGGTTCCGCCCAGCACTGAATCTCCTATATTCCTGCTGGTTCTGCCTAGCCCTGAATCTCCTGCATTTCTGCTGGTTCTGCCCAACCCTGAAACTCCTATGTTCCTGCTGGTTCTGCCCAGCCCTGAATCTCCTGAATTTGCACTGATTCTGCCCAACCCTGAATCTCCTATTTTCCTGGTGGTTCCACCCAGCCCTGAATTTCCTGCATTCTTGCTGGTTCTGCCCCACCCTGGAACTCCTGTGTTCCTGCTGATTCAGCCCAACCCTGAATCTCCTGTGTTCCAGCTGGTCTGCTCAGCCCTGAATCTTCTGTGCTTCCTCTTCTAACACCTCCGTCCTCAGTCAAACTGACTCCACCTTTTTCCTTTGGTTATCCGGCTCCACCTCGGTTGCTTGTTGCCGTAGCTCCATCTTGGTCTCCAATACCATCGGCATTGTGTCGGCTCTTCTCCTCCACCTGGTTTCCATCAGTGGTGGCTTCATCTCTGTCGGTCATCCCCAGGGTGCATTCCATATTGTTGTTTCCACCTTAATCTCCACCGTGAGGTCTCGTCCTGGCTGGCCTCTGGCCAGTTGGTTTGACCATGTGGTGCAAAATTTAGTAGCTTGAGACACTTCTAACAAAAAGCTAGCAAAAAGCTACTTTTGATTTTGATCACATTGATTCATGTAATTGTATGGCAGATATGGATAATACATTTTCTGTGTGTGGCGGTGGGTCTGTAATGATTAACTGGCCTATGTCTTGTAAACACAATGAACAAACGTCACAAAACTAGGTACACATGAAAAACAGGACATTATGAGAAAACACAATGTTGACCATCAGAGTGATAAGAAATCCTTTTCTCACAGGTCTCATGGTTTTTTGATAGGTCTTGGTGGTCTTGGCATCATTGTGGTTTGGTAACTTCACAAACAATAAAAATAATGCAAAGAAAGTAAGTTCTGCAACCACAGTATATAGTTTAATAAAATTAGTTTGCAAAGAAACCTGTAATCTCTAACATAACCATATCATTAAATAGTAGGTTCATTTTATAAATATTCTATTTACAGAAAACATATTTGTCAGTAATAATACATAACTGAATATATTGCTGTCCAGTTAATTTCAGACATCGACTGCTAAGTTCACTTTTATTTGTTGTTTGAACATTAATGTGTCTTGGCAGTGTGTATGTACACATCTACCCTATAATGATAAAAATGCGCCTCCCGATCTACAGAAATGTGTCTATGTTCGCACAAATCATTCGTGATCCAGCTTCACATACAGCAGAAGTGAGTATAAGGTTTTTTTTTTTTTTTATGAATCTCTGCAATCACCTTTTCTAATAACGAGCTAGTTAGCAAGTTTCATGGCTAAACGTGCTAATTGCGGCTAAAATCTCTCAGAGCAGCTTGTCACTCCACAGAGAGAAGAGAGGGGCGGGGAGCAGAGCTCATTTGTATTTAGAGGAACAATCCCCCAGAATGGGTTGATTTTTGCAGAGCTCATTTTGGAAGGTAAAAAGGGTGTTGTTTTACACTACCATTGAGAATTTTTAACCAAAGTATAATATAGACTTTTCATTAAGACCCGAAAGAATCATATCAACTTGTGGAAAATGGTCATCCGATGACTCCTTTAAGCCAGAAGTGACCACTTAAAGTTAAAATGCTCTAATGATTAATTATTGCGTATTTCTATCCTGATTCATCTAAGAAAACTTTTTTCAATAGAGAAAGCAATATTATAAATAGAGAACTTGTATTGTAGCCAGAAGCAAAAGTTTGAAGTTAAAAACTCCTTAATAATGGATTTGTTTATCAGTAAGTGATGTAATGCTAAATTTCTCCAAATCTTTTCCCAAGAAAAAAACAAACTCATCTACATCTTGGATGGCCTGAGGGTGAGTACATTTTCATTTATCTTTTATTTTGTGAATGAACTATTCCTTTAAATGATTTTAAATGCAAAATGGTTATCTAGCTGATCTTTCTTAAAGGAGAAGTCCACTTTCAGAACAAAAATTTACAGATAATGTACTCACCCAATTGTCATCCAAGATGTTCATGTCTTTCTTTCTTCAGCCATAAAGAAATTATGTTTTTTGTGGGAAACATTACAGGATGTTTCCAAAATGCAATTTAAATGTGGTTGTAAACAATCCTAATTGAGGAAGAAGGGTCGGTTATTTTCATAAAAAACAAAAAACAAAAACAAAACTATTTAAATGCTTTTTTTAATCTCAAACGCTCGTCTTTTGCTCTCCCTGAACTCTGTGTATTCTGGCTCAAGACAGTTAGGGTATGTCGAAAAACTCCAATCGTATTTTCTCCCTCAACTTCAAAAATCATTTCAAAATCATCCTACATCACTGCAGAAGTACCGACCCAGTCTTTGCAAAGTGAACATGCAAAGGAGATCAAACACCTTAAACAAAAAAAGGTAAAACAGCGATAGGGTGATTTTGAAGTTGAGGGAGAACATGAGATGGGAGTTTTCTGACAAATCCTAACTGTCATGAACTGGAAAAAAAAACATTCAGAGTAAGACAAGGTGAGCGTTTGATATTAAAAAAGTATATAAATTGTATTATTTTTATGAAAATAACCAATGGTTTCGCTAGATAAAACCCTTCTTCCTTGGCTGGGATCGTTTACAACCGCATTTGGGATAGTTTGAAGCCGCATTTAAACTGCATTTTGGAAGTTCAAACTTGGAGCACCATAGAAGTTTAGAAAAATGCAAATGTTTTCCTCAAAAAACATAATCTCTTTACAACCGAAGAAAGAAAGACATGAACATCTTGGATGACAAGGGATGAGTACATTATCTGTCAATTTTTGTTCTGGAAGTGGACTTCTCCTTTAACTCAAGCAAGTATACTTATAGCCACAATCCCTCTTGGCCTCACCTGAGGTTAAATGCCTTGCTCAAAGGCTCAGTGGTGATAGAGAACCTCATATCTGCTAGGGATTGAGCCTACAACCAATGGATTACCAGTGCAATCTTAACCACTCCTCTACTTCCAACCTCACTGCATCATGATGCATCCTGTCATTCTTACTGTTTTCTTTTAATCTATCACCGCATTCAACCCTCAAGCTAGCAAAATTCATTTCTCAATTTACTTGTAGCAAGATTTTATTGTTATTGTTCTGTTCATATTAAAATGCTCACTGAATGGCATTTGGGAATAGTTTATGTAATAGATTTTATTTGTTTCTGTGCTGTGACAGGCAATTTTGTATACACATTATAGAAATGGTTGCTATCAAGCATTGTATTCTAGAATGTAATGCTGAAATGCCAAACTGGAATGCATGGTGTTGTGGGTTGTTGCTGTTTTATGGTTCAGCAGGTGAAAATAGTAACAGATGCCTCCCTTAGAAAGCACCACTAATGACAATGAACCAGTTGTTAACTCTGCGTATTCTGTGCATACTTAGTATGTTTGTGTATGGTGCATACTAAAACATTTACCTAAAATGAACATAAAGCTCATTATCATCATCATAAAAAGGCCCAGGTGGATTCTTCTGTTAAAATCCCAACACTCTGAATCTATCTTTTTGTCCTATTTAGTTTCCTGGTTGTAAGGGAGCTATTTGCAAGTCTGCCAGGAGAGATTGTCACAACCCATCATGTTAACCTTTCCCTGATGGAGACATGTGATGACTGCGGCCGCCAGCACTTCCAGCTCTCTATGTCCTCCCCTTCTCCATTCATCTGCCTCCTCCTCCTTTTCCTTTTGGCAAAGTGGCATTGCTTAAATAGCTTTATCAAGTGGTTGTCCTGATATTTAGATGTTAGCAAAGAGAAATAGCATTGGCAAGGAGTGAATTATGGAGGAATGATGAAGTCAGGTCAGTAAATGCATCATGCTGCTGTGCGGTACACTGCCGCAAATGAGTCTTTGCCACTGAAAGGATTAATTATTGTCATCAATCACCCGTCTGATAACTAGAGTGGAAAATGCCTCTGTTTAGGGAGTTTGGAGGGAAAATCATGGAAATTGCACTTATGCTGTAAAATGTTTCTCACAATAAATTAAGTTGTATGAACCTCACTCAACTGTGCAGACCAAACAAAATTAATCATGGCCATGCCTCCAAAGTGAATCAAATCGCTAATATTTTGATATCTGGGGGGCAACATATTTGATAGATCAATTTAAAGTGTTTTTGTTTTACTTGGCTTAAGTGCAATTTTGCATAACAGGCCAAATATTAATTGACAACATGTTTAACGATGGCATTAGTGCTAGAAAGAAATATTACTGAATGATCCAGAGTACATGTCAGAACTACACACAAATAAAAATATGAACAGTTGATGACACAGATACATTAAAGAGAAGCTTATACATAAATGTTTTGTTACGTTTTTTAACTTAACAAAATATTGACACAAAACAGTTCACAAAGACACCAAAAAACGAATTTATGTACAAAATAGGCAAATTAGAACATTACCTGGAAATGATGTGATTTTCCACCATTATTAATTAACATCATCTAATGTTTCCTAGAAATTCTCCATATGTACTGTAGTGCCTTATAGTTGTTTCATTCAATTTCATTCCATTTTAATTCTAGTTTCAGAACTTAGAATTCTAAATCCAATTCAAACTGAATTTAAAAGTCATTCTAGATTGAATTGCAGCATGACCCTGTTCCATACACCCTATAAATAAACTACTGCTCCAGTGCAGATGTTTATTGAAATATATAACTATTTAAAATCATCTAAGTTATTTTTAATAATTATAATATAATGTATTTTGCATCACATTACAGGGTCTTTGTACAAAATTCACATCTTATACTGTTGAGTTTGCTTTTCTCGGTAGAGTTCTGTGAGCCGGAGACAAAACCAATGTCCTTCAGAAAGATGTTATTGTCTAGGACCTCAGCGGCTGGACGTCCTCAGGCATGGTGGAATGGATCTACGGCGTCTGTGGCAGCTGCTCTCCCTCTGTTACGTCTCAGCTAGCTCTCTCATTTATCTGCAGATGACATCCTGAATTACAGTGAGATCAGAAACCTGACAGCGACGTCAAATCAAATCTGTCTCAATAATCAATGCAGTGCCCCCTACCTCGACAACCACGCAACATTATAGAGAAGACATACTCTCTCTCACTCTGTTCAGCTTGGCGGACTAATCTACCCATGTACGCATCTTAACGTGCTCCTTGTCCAGTCTTGCACCGCACGCAACCGAGGTTTCGGGCTGATGGTGGTTCTTTGTGGGTCGCATGGAGAGCTGACTTCACTGATTCCTATGAAAAGCCCTGCAAGGCTGTCCTCTTGAACTGCCCCGGATGCATGGAAGATCCTCAATGGGGTCATTTCATTACTGAAGCTGTCATCACCCTGGGTTTCAGGACCAGAGGATGTGTGCTGTAGCATGCTTGTTTTTAGGGCATCTGACTCATGTTCTTGTAAGCTGCATGTTTGATTGAACATGGCTTACATTTGACTTTAGTTTTAAATTATGTCTTTGTCTACGTCAGTGGATTCAGTCTTGAAGTGCTATTACAGAAATGTTGTTTGTTTTATTTCTCATTCATTTCTGCTGTTAAATGGGTCATTCCTACTAAGCAGGGCATTTTCTTTTTTATATGTCTTGATGTATTAGATAGATTAGATTAGATTAGAAATGTTAAACTGAAATTTTAAAAGATGGAAACATGTGACCCTGGACCACAAAACCAGTCATAAGGGTAAATTTTATGAACTTGAGGTTTATACATCACATGAAAGCTGAATAAATAAGGTTTCCATTAATGTATGGTTTGTTAGAATATGACAATATTAAGCAGAGATACAACTATTTGAAAATATGGATTCTGAGGGTGCAAATAAATAAATAAATAAATATTGAGAAAATTGCCTTTAAAGTTGTCCAAATGAAGTTCTTAGCAATGCATACTACTAATAAAAAATGAAGTTTTATATATTTATGGTAGGAAATTTATTTTTTTATATATATATATATATATATATATATATATATATTCAAAGGAGTTTTACCAGGAATTTTAAAGCCGGAAAAGCTATTTCAAAAGTTTCTTAATTTTTCTATATTCTACTAATGATTTTTGTTTCTTTAATACAGAGCTTGGTAATTGGTAATTGGTCTTGTGTTCTTATTATTTCTTTTCAAACAGGAGCTGGTATAATTTTAGGTCCCAAAACAACCTTTATAAATTTAGTACTCAGATGAATGTTTTTCAGATACAGTGTGGTTTTATAAAAATGTTAAAATGTTTACTGTCATAAGATATTCTCTCTAGTCAAACTAGACTAATTCAAACTTTTTGGTTCGTAATTTACGAACAACACAACCCACATAGAACCACCATCAGCCCAGAAACTTTGGTAGCGTGTGATGCAAGACTGGACGAGGAACACGTTAAGATGCGTACATGGATAAATTAGTCCACCAAGCTGAACAGAGTGAGAGAGAGTATGTCTTCTCTATAATGTTGCGTGGTTGTCGAGGTAGGGGGCACTGCATTGATTATTGAGACAGATTTGATTTGACGTCGCTGTCAGGTTTCTGATCTCACTGTAATGTAATTCATTAACTCAATTTAAATATTGATAGGACATTGATGATTGTTTTTTATAAAGCTTATGTTGAATCGATTTTAACATTTTCATTGATTTGTTGGTTTGCCTCTCTAAATGCCAAACAAAAGAATTCATTATCAAAGGTTGTAAATAACTGCAGCAAAGTATTGGGTGTGAATTTGACTGGGTTATCAGAGTTGTTTGATATTCAGGTGCTAAAGAAAGCGCATCATATTATATCTGATATATCTCACCCTCTTTATGATTTATTTCAGACCCTTCCCTCAGGATCTTTGTATAGGGTCCCTTTAGCTAAGACAAAGAGATTTGAATTTTCGTTTGTCCCACGTGCTATTAATCTGCTTAATTCAAACAGGAAGAGGTAGGTTTTTTTTATTTAGTTTTTCTTATGTGTTACTAATGTTGTGTATTGTCTGTCTTGTATGTGGCGTAAACACAAAATCATGCTGCAGAACAAATTGCCCCTAAGAGGGACAATAAAGTTTTTACAATACAATACAATACAATATAATGTGTTGTTAAGTGTCTCTTTTATGTTTGTTTTATGCATATATTAAAAAAAGAAAGTAAAATTAAATATTGTCTTCGTTTTTAAAATGTCTTAATGGTGGATTTGTTCATCAGCAAGTGATGTAATGCTAAATTTCTCCAAATCTCCAAAACTCATCTACATCTTGGATGGCCTGACACTGAATAAATATTCAGTTTTGGATTAACTAATCCTTTAAGCATTTTTGAAAGTAAAACCCATATATGACAGATTTAAGCATTTGAAGGCATCATAGTCATGATCCCAACATCAAGCTGTGTCCAAAAAGTAGGCATCACAAAGAACTTGGAGCTTGGTGAAAAAAAAAAAAAAGTGAAGAAATTAAATATACGTTTAATACCTATATGTGACCCTGGACCACAAAACCAGTCTTAAGCACAGGTATATTTGTAGCAAAAGCCAAAAATATATTGTATGGGTCAAAATTATAGATTTTTATTTTATGCCAAAAATCATTAGGGTATTAAGTAAAGATCATGTTCCAAGAAGGTATTTTGTAAATTTCCTTTGTAAATATATCAAAACTTAGTTTTTGATTAGTAATATGCATTGCTAAGAACTTAATTTGAACAACTTTAAAGGCGATTTTCTCAATATTTAGATTTTTTTGCACCCTCAGACTCCAGATTTTCATACATCAATGGAATGCTTATTTATTCTGCTTTCAGATGATGCATATAATCTCAGTTTTTTTTAAAAAAATGACTGTATGACTGGTTTTGTGGTCCAGGGTCACATATATGAAGTTGAGACTCTCACATGCTTTGTGCATTTGTTTGACATGTAGACTGGTTCAGAAAAATCCAAATCAGTGACTGTTGAGGTTCTATATGGGTTATGATGCTTCCTTAGAAGGGAATATGTACAGTAGTCAGTAGATTGCAAGACAGCTTAATAGATTTTGGAACAAGGCTATATAGTCTTCACAGTCATTCACTGTAAAGCTGCTTTGAAATAATATGTGTTGTGACGAGCACTATAGTAAACTTCAGTTCCTGAAGGCTTAGTCTTTGAACTGTCCTGTCGAGTGTACCTCACCTCACCACACACCCCGTGCTTCCAGCCAAAGTCTGTCTCCAGTATTATCTGCCCTCCCCCAGTCCTGTTTGTTACACAAGGCTGACCGACCAAGATGATTCACGAGAAGCAGGCTTTTTCGACTAAATCATCTGCCAAGATGCATTTGAACAAAACCATTGTCTTCACTTCAAGTGCATTCAGCTGGCCTCCAATGTTCACATTGTTTGGTGTTTATTCTTTTGCAGAGCTGCAGTTTCAGATGAAGACCAGCCATGTGTTTAGAAATATATTATTTTACTGTGCATTTGATGTCTCTAGGATCAAAGTATTGTCAAGAGATTGAATCTACAGTCCATGCCAGAGGGCATAGAGAGGAATTAAAAACATACACTGGCCAAAGTACAGTCGGTTAGGAAATCATCAACATGGTTATTTCATGGACTCTTTGTTAAAGCACAGGTTTGGAGTCTTTAGATGTCTATGAATATGTGACTTACAGTGCACTGAATGTCAAACTGGGGTTTGTTAATACAAGAGACAGCTCACACCTTCAAATAATCCAAAGTTAATCAAACAGCCCTCTTGCCAAACTTAATAACATGCCACAGGCTTTTCCAAGATGCTTTCAGAGAGCTTTTAACTGCGGTGGGGTTGCATTTGTTACATTATCCTCTTAGTCTAGTGGGATGGAATCTGCAAGAGATTAATAACATTTCACACTTGAGTAGGAGAGGGTGTCAGCCGTGGAAAGAGGCACTTGGCGATTAGAATATGCACACAACATATACCATGAGGATTTGGATAAACAAATACAGGCCAGTTTAATACTAGACAACTTGCCTTAAGGGATGAAACGAGGGGGCCAGCAGAGATGCTTTCATTGTTTAAAATTCATATGAAAGATTTTAAATGAAGTGTCTTGAGATTACTTTGATGTGTCTATTTGACGTCTGCATTTATATCTGCAAGACATATTTTTTAGAGTCCCTGATAGGACACATACATCTTTGAGATGTCTATTTGACGTCTGCATTTACATCTGGAAGACGTATTTTTTAGAGTGTTTGCTCATCTGCAATATGTCTAGGACATTTCCTATCAGATGTCAAATAGACGTCTGTTAGATGTCTTCAAGATGTTTACTATTTAGAATGTATGTAAAACTGACATCTTACAGACATCTGTCAGATGTTTGTACACAGCAGATGCATTCCAGATCAACTGATCTTTAACAGACATCTTGCAGACACATGTGCTATCGGAGGTGCTTGCTTATCTGCAAAACGTCTATAGGATGTTTCCTATCAGATATCAAACAGATGTTTATTAGATATCTTTAAGATGTTTACTATTTAGAATGTATGTAAAACTGATATCCTACAGACATCTGTCAGATGTTTGTACATAGCAGATGCTTTCCAGATCAAGTGATCTTTAACAGACATCTTGCAGACGCACATGTGCTATCTGAGGTTTTTGCTGATCTGCAAAACGTCTATAGGATGTTTCCTATCAGATATCAAACAGATGTTTATTAGATGTCTTTAAGATGTTTATGATTTAGAATGTATGTAAAACTGACATCTTACAGACATCTGTCAGGTGTTTGTACACAGCAGATGCTTTCCAGATAAAGTGATCTTTAACAGACATCTTGCAGACGCACATGTGCTATCTGAGGTTTTTGCTGATCTGCAAAACGTCTATAGGATGTTTCCTATCAGATATCAAACAGATGTTTATTAGATGTCTTTAAGATGTTTATGATTTAGAATGTATGTAAAACTGACATCTTACAGACATCTGTCAGGTGTTTGTACACAGCAGATGCTTTCCAGATCAAGTGATCTTTAACAGACATCTTGCAGATGTACGTGTGCTATCTGGGTTTAACATTTATGTTTTATAATGTAATCAATATTCTTATGTTTGTTAAAGCCATGTATGACTCTTGTCAAGTTAGCGTTTTTAAGTATTTTACATTTATTAAAATAATAACTCAAGGCAGTAACAATTTAAATAATATATTTTATTTGTGAAATTATGTTCAGTTATTCTTTTCAATGGTTAACTTTGAACTACTTTTGAATCATCAGTCAGACTGGTAAATATTAGTCACAGACACAGAGATTTACTTTAAATATCACCGAGATGATTACTCACTATAAATTCCCTCAGATCCTGTTTTCATGCTATTTCTTAGTCTTATTTCAATGTAACAAAGTGGTTATATCAAAATGTGTTGTTTACTTACTTTTTTAAATTACTCTTCCCACTGAGATCATTATATTGTTAATTCCAACTGATTTGCAAATGCAAACGAAGACAAGAGGTGGGATTTATTGCATGAACCAATCACAGCCGAACATAACCAGTATCGAATTATATTGCGACGGAGGCATTCATTCTCAAATACCCCCCACCAAACTCCCCAGATAACACACGTATGTTTGCAGGATGTCTGTTAAAGATCACTTGATCTGGAAAGCATCTTCTGTGTACAAATATCAGTTTTACATACTAAATCTAAATCATTCTAAATCATAAACATCTTAAAGACATCTAGTAGACATCTATTTGACATCTGATAGGAAAATTCCTACAGACGAGCAAACACTCTAAAAAAATATGTCTTGCAGATGTAAATGCAGATGTCAAACAGACGTCTCCATGATGTATGTGTGCTATCAGGGATCCTCTGAGAAAATGCCCCTGATACATACATTTTACTGAAATTCTGTCACTTGTTTTGCAACCCTTTCTTGATTTGTCAGATAGTCAGACTGTATTTTAATCATCATTTTCCATGCTTTTCCACTGTGTTAAACACCTTCCGCAGTATTTGCATAGTAACATGCTACAACAAGCAGAACATCTTAGCAATCATGTAGCACCATGCTAAAAACAAGAATTCATTTTATTTATTTTTCATGTTATTGTTTAAAAACCAGAACTGTCATGATACATTAAGTGGCGGATAAGATATACAGTCTGACAAAGCTCTGTCTTGTATTTGTTTTAGATATTTTCCACTTGACAGCTGCTGTGGTTTCAATAAAAGCATACAGGCTGCAAACATCCCCTTATAAATCTTTTCTACCCCTCAGTGCTTCGGAAACCATAGCTGTCACCAGAGCGCTTTTCCTGCGCTCAGTGTTGTGTTCATCGCCATTTGATGGATTTTGCTGTGAATCGGTGTGAGATAAAAGACAAGAGACCACAAATCCATTTCTTGAGGTCGACAGCTAATGTATTACCACAACAAAGGTGCTACCATTTTCAAGACACCTTTATGGATAAGACACAGAAGGATGCTTAAACATAAAGACTTTAACACATCTCACCCTTGTATTGTTTCATCATAAAAGAGGCTTGTGCATCGGATGCACTTGGGCATGAACAGCCCTTGATGTGGGAGCAGCAACACTGTCACGTGTCAAAACACAATGACGGCTTTTGCATCTGCATTTGTGAATGGAATGGAAAGCAGTTGAGTTCATATGAAAGGCATATTTCAGTCTATGGTAATACAAGTCACATCTCATTCCTGGAATAGCAAGGCAGCTGGATATATACTCACATGCTACAGGACATCAAATGTGGTTTGCACAGTATCAATAGAAATGAATAATTTCACACAAAGCTTAAAAACTACATTATTTCAACCCTGTCACAGTATGTTTGGAATCTATCATTTGAATAAAAAGCCTGCTGATTAATTCTGATAGCATTCAACGTTTTGGTTTGCCTTAAAATGAAATAAATCACACAACATAAGTAAAAACAAATATTAACAACCCATGACATTTCTCTTTCTAAAGATTTAGTCTCAAATATCATTGCACATCACATTAGTTACAGTCTGATATTCTTGTTTAGTTTTGCTAACAATCATTTTTATTCAACTAACCTCATCATTATACTTCTTTCCCCCATAACATTTGAATTATTAAGCTTGATGTGACATAATTAAGACTGTAAGAGATACATAAAAAAGATATATAACCCAATTTATATAATATTGTATGCTGTCAAAAAAAGATAAAAAAACATTATTTTTGAAAGAGTAAATGTCACAGCATAACAGAGATAAGACAGATGTGAGGAACAAAAACAAATAAAAATATGCATATTTGCACAGAAAGCATAACACATTTAAATAAAACAATTATATATATATATATATATATATATATATATAATTTTTAAATGTATTTTTTATACACTGTTTATTATATTAGTAGTAGCTCACAAAGATGTGCCATATACTATATCTGCATGAGTGTGATTCGAGCATCAGAGTAGGAAGAACACGACTTTAGCATTCACCAAAAATCACTGTCCACATCAGAATATGAACTTGCTCACTCCATCTTTTTCGTGCCATTTTATTTGAGCTATTCGGGCTTATGTAGCAAATCCCGCTAATCATTAGTGCATAATTCCCCGGTTTGCGGCTGAAGGCACGTGTCTAGTGTCCGTATCTCCCCTCAGCCCTTATCGCTTATGACAGCACGGCCCACAGAGACACAGAGAGGATGGCATTATCATAGGGGGCGGCCGCTGATGTGTCTATCGGACGGAAAATGTGACACTGCAGACAGAGGTCCGCATTCATTTTTTCGAGATTGGATGTGCAGCAGAACTCGTCATAGGTCAAGAGTAAATCAAAAAGAATTACACAGCTGCCAAAGCCCATTACTTCAGCAGAGCAGAGGTAAATATACTCGAAATTCAGTGTGCGAACACACAAATACATACAGTAAAAGGTGATAAGGACTGACATTTAAGATTAAGATTATGTGCGTGTGTGTGTATTTTTCAGCCCTTGTCTACAGATTCAACAATCTGAATGTCTCTCGTTGGGAATTAAAGGTGTTGAGTGTGTGACCTGTGCAGTGTTATTAGCATGATAAGATACTGAGAGCAGAAACAGAGAGGATTTGGTTTAAATCAACACAATAAGCTGCCATTCCCCACAGCAAAACCACTCTAAATTGGATTCCTTTGTTCGTTGTTTTCAAGTATCCTTCCACCCTCAACCACTGATAAACTGTTTATTACCTCAAGGTGAATCAATTTTAACAGAAGAAAAATCAATAAGCTCCCCCATACAATCTAAGAAAAATCATTTGAAGGGCTATTAATGGATCAAGTCCTCAATTAGTGTAATATCCATATCTGCAATCAATAATACATATTGCTGTATGTTAAGGATTGTTTAGGAGCATGAACAGATCTGAAAAAAGATGATGATGATGGTATTGATGGTGATCTTTTTTTTCTTTCTTTCTTTCTTTCTTTCTTTCTTTCTTTCTTTCTTTTTAAATTAATCATAATAATAGTGACAATCCATATTCAAGATCAATATCATCAATGGAAATCATTATCAGTGACATTGTATCGCAAAGGTACTACGTGAAAATATCACAGGGTGACCTGTTTAATATCTGCCTGACCTCTTGATATTACACTTCATATTTCAGCATAATATTATTACACTTGATTCTTCAGCATAATAATGTACTGATTGGGTGAATAACATTACCATTTTGGTAACCCGAAGATAATTTGTTAACCAATGCAATAAATAACATGAACTACCAATGAGTCATGTATTTTACAGCATTTATTAAACTTTGTGGTAGCACTTTACAATAAAGTGTCATTTGTTAACAGTTAATGTATTAACTAACATGAATGAACAATGGACAGTACATTTATTACTCTATATGTTAATCATTGTTAATGTTAGTTAATAAAAATACAGTTGTTCATAGTTTGTTTATGTTAGTTCACAGAGCATTAACTAATGTTAACACAATTTGTGATGTTAATAATGCATTAGTAAATTGATAGATGCTTTAAAATTATTGTTCATTCTTATGTTCACGTTAACTAATGAACAAATATTACCAACTTTGTTATCATTAGTTAATAAAAATATTTGGTCACACTTTAGTTTACAGTACAATTCTCATGATTAACTATGACTTTTGCCTCAATAAACTTGACATTTGAGTCACTTCGGTGTTAATTTAGTATCACCGTTAGGTAACACTTTAGTATAGGGACCAATTCTCACTATTAACTAGTTGCTTATTAGCATGCCTATTCATAACATGTTGGCTATTTATTTGTCCTTATAAAGCAGATATTCTGCACCATATTCTACATCCCTAATCCTACCCAATACCTAAAAATAACAACTATCTTACTAACTAATAAGCAGCAAATTACTAGTTTATTGAGGCAAATGTCATAGTTAATGAGAACTGGACCTTAAAATAAAGTGCGATTCACTGCTATACTATTATAGTTTTGGTTACTATTTTGAATACGGTTTTATTTTTATTTTCTGCTTTCATTTTAATTTTAGTTACATTTTTAGTATTTTTGTCTCCATTTTATCATTCCTTTTTGGACACGCTTTAGTTTGGGGACCGATTCTCACTATTAACTAATAATTGCAGTTATAGTTAGTACGGTAGTTGTTAAGTTTAGGTATGTAGAATACGGTCATGCAGAATAAAGTATTAATATGTGCTTTATAAGTACTAATAAACAGCCAATGTGCTATTAATATGCATGCTAGTAAGCAAATAATTAATATAAGAACTGGTCCTGAAAATAAAGTATAAGAAATATTGATGTTAGTGTTAGTTCACAATGCATTAACGTTAACAAACCCACTTTAGAGTTTAAAAGTGTAGTAAATGTTGATATTAATATTAACTAAGATTAATAAATGCTGTAGAAATATTGTTCATTGTTAGTTCATGTTAACTTATAAGTAGAGCTGATATGAAGAGCTGGCACTTACGGTTGTTCATCATAAACTTGAAATACCTAAATGACATCTGTGGTAATTTGCACAGTTCACAAATGTAGGAATGATGATAAGCATAAACATTCAGTTCTTTAATATGCATCTGACTAACTCTCCATGACAGAGCTGAATTTATGCATCTGCTATAACATGTCATTTTTCTAATGTTCCTCACTATCTGCTTCTAGTCTTTAACTATGTCTATCAAAAGCCATCTCTTTGTGCAATCCTTTGAGACCTCTTGCTTTCATTCACTTAAAAATAGACCTCCAATAAGAATGGCTAGCAGCCTCAAACCGGAGATTTCTAAGGAAAACGCTGGTGTCCCTAGGGCTGCTTTGCCTTTGACCCATGAAACGGCACTTCTCTCAGGAGGCGGAGAGGAGGTTAGGGGCCTGTAGACATTTCACCCGCCTCTTCAGAAGCACTGCGGGCAACAAGACACCAAATGACCTTGTTGCTACAATACGTCTCCATCCTTTTATTCTTCTGACCCACAGATCCATAGTTCACCTGATCGTGTAATAACTTCTATAGATTGGCTGTCAATGGACTGCATTGGACAGCGTAATGCGCCACAGCTGTCATGTGGGAGAATGTGTGTAAATAACTAATAGGTTGGGTGGCATTTGAATTTTCTTCTTTCTTGCTGGTAAAATCGTTCATTCTTATGCCAACCAATCCATATGAGCATGTGCCTTCAGGACCACATTTTAAATCTCAAGCGCACACTCAACGCGTTGGCATTTTTTCCATTATGTGGTAAATTGTCTTTTTCCCCTTTTTCCCCCACACATTGTTTAGTTACTATAGAAACCTGAGCCGGTGAATTCACTGCAAACTGAAGGCTGACAGACACCAGTATTAGAACAATCAACCAACCTGAAGTGTCTCAAAATGGTTGTTTATGCCAACTAAATGTGCACATTTGGAATATATTTTTCATTTTAACACATTTCTGAAGTCAAGATACAACGATGCCGTCATTTTCTGTAACATTTATGGTCATGAGTTGGAGCATGGGCAGGAAGGATTATAAATAGCTCTGGAGCCTAAATTTGGTAAGCCCCTCTCCAAATTCAAGTTTGCTTTTCTGTTCTGCTGTTCATCAGCAATTCATTACCTGACACACTCCATGCCCTGGAGTTACTATAGCAACACTGCACGGATAGTAATGTCCTTCAAATGCATGGCTTTGAAATCCAGGAATAATTTCAGAGTTTCAGACACGTAGAGGCGTTAAGGGAGGCTTTAATGTGAAATAAAATACTTAGGATGTCACTGGAGAAAATAGTATTGCGTTTATGCCTTTGATGTTGCCACTGCAGGCTTGACAAGATTGTCTCCCCCAAAAAACCTGCTTTTTAACAACAACATTTTTTGTGTTTGCTGCCCTCTGCTGGCTGGTTTGCACTGCTTTCTCTGGAGCCCACAGTTTTCCTTTGGAGAACGGAGTTGTAATGAAACGGAACACAAATCCAGCGCCGTAACCAACGTTGATGGACACACACCTCAGTATTCAGACAGAATAATTGGCAGTCGATATGTTCCGCATTTGTGTAAATCTTTAGCTTAAACAAGGACAAAATAATAATAATAATAATTAGAAAAATATTGAATAGCTAGTTTAGCAGTTTTCGTCATCATTAAAATATAATGCTAATTTGGGTTCCCAAGTGGAAAATTAAATCTGTAAAATTTCGGAATGTTTATCAGTAGCCATTGTGATTATCAACGTGACTGTCAGCAAATGTAACCATCAACATCTTCATTATAATAGGTTTGAAAGATAATAATAATGGATGGATGATAATCATTGGAATAATAGCAAGTCATCTTTCTGTGAGATATTGCTGGTTAACAAAAGAGACTGAATCTTATTTTCTCAGTTTGCTGACGTAAGTCCTCCATCCTCTCTGTCTTTCTCTCTCTCTCTTTTCTCTCTGGATGAGTTGGCCCCATTTCTGAGGTGAGCAGAGACATTACTGTCAAACCTGCACAGAGGCTTTGGTTTGCCAACAGACATTAGCGTATGAATAAATCAAACACTGTTAACTTGTGTAATTAATTCAGCTCAGCGTCCATACAAAATACAAATCATTTCGCCCTCTTGAGAATTTAGGTCAGGTCTGGGAATCAAAAAGACATTTGGATATCTTTACAACCCTAAATTCTTTAGAAACATAGATCAAAATAAGATTAAATGGAACTTGAAAGCAATATGAAAAGAGAGATCAGAGCAACTATTCCGTGCCACAATTGACCAAACAGCATTCCATAAGCCAAACAGAATTCCAAATGTTTGAGAATTCCATTGTTTCTTATAAGTCTGAGGTGGAACTTGCTGAATTCCAAATCAGGTGGTCTTTTGCTAACATAAGCATGTTTTCCTACTAGAGCTCTGCGAAGACAGTAAGCCCCATGTTTTGTGACTGAAGCAATGACACTGACTCTTCATGTCACTTTCATGTTTTTGCAAGACTTGCCGAGAGCAGGCAGCACAGAATGATTTTTTTTTTCCTCACAATAACAAAAACAGCTGGGACGCAGCAGTGGGATGGAACAGAAAGCAGGTCTTATGCTTTCAAAGATGAATTTCTTGACATCATATCTTTAAATTACAGCGTTCATGGTGTGAGATGCTAAAAAACATGGATCTTTAATACCAGGTATTCATTTTCTATTTAATGTTTTATCGTCCACCTCAATTATGTCCTTGAATTATCTTAATTTGATAAAATTTGATAAAATATAAATGTATCAAAAATAAAACGTAATTTTTGATTAGTAATATGTATTGCTAAAAACTTCACTTGGACAACTTTAAAGGTGATTTTCTCAGTATTTTAATTTCTTTGCATCCTCAGATTCCAGATTTTCAAATAGTTGTATCTTGGCCAAATATTGTCCTATTGTAACAGACCATACATCAGTGGAAATCTTAATTATTCAGATTTCAGGTGTAGTATAAATCTCAATTTTTTAAAAAAACTGACACTTATGACTGCTTTTGTGGTCCAGGGTCACATATGTGGTTTATCTGATTACATATTTAGCACGTCATGTACACTGAACCAATTTGAACATTGGTTTTAGTCTTATTTCTTAAATTTATATGCTCGAAATTCTGAAAAAGACTTACTACATTTTCTTTTTTGCATGTTTCTGTCTATTCTCTACCCTGTTCTGCACGAACTTTGCTGAGCTCAAGGGCAGTCACACTCTAAAGCGATGTAAAAGGCACTGGGACAGACTCGTCCTGCTGACCCTCTGCCTGCTTATCATCTCTGTTGGATGTCATTTGCATTCCATTAGAGCTCACTCATTCTCCCTTTCTCTGCCTCTTTCTGCAGCCAAAGCCTCATCACTTGCATTATGCAGCAGAATCATTTCATACGCCTCTGCGTACGCCAGCCGCTCCGAATACGCAGTGCCAAATCAAGCACATGTTTCCGGAGGAAAAAAGGGAGGAAATGCTCTGATTAGCGATTATGTATGATTAGAGCCTGGATGTGTGGATTTTGATGCTTTGTACTAAAATGTAGACAGAGCACCCTTCCTGGATATAAGTGTAAAAAATTAAACCAAGAAGCAGATATAGAAATTTTTCAAATGCATGTGCAATTGATCCGTTTTTTTTGAAAAATACAAACCTGTTTCAATATCAATATGTTGCATAAATTTGAAAGGAATAGTTCACCCAATAATCTCAATTCTGTTATCATTATAACTGATTCTCATGTCTTGTATGAGTTTCTTTCTTCTTTAGAACACAAAAGACATTTTGAGAATTGTACTGGTAGCTCTTTTGCAGTTACAAAAAAATAGGGACTGGATTATTTAATCTTTTCAAAAGATGCTAAGGCACAATATAATTCATTCCTTCTTTTATTCATAAAGGAATGGATGATGACCACACATCGCTCTGTGTGGTCTGTTTTATTGTTTTTGTTTTTATTTGTATGTTTTATTAGTTCTGGCCACTCTCTTCGGACAATATAATAAATATAATACAAATATATTCCATGTCTTCTGAAGTCATATGAAAGCATCATGTGAAAAACAGACTGAAATTTAAATAGTTATTAGGATGCAATTTGCCAACATATTTAGGCAATATTTTAGGAATTGTATTTTCACAGCAGCAATCAGTTGGTGAACCACTGTGACAATAAATTATCTGTTTTAAGCCTGGAATACACTGGCTCATCTAATAAAATAACAAACAAATAAATACAGTTTGGTTTGGTTGGTATGATTCTGTTCTGCACAAGAATTCCCCATCCAACCATGCAAGAGCAAAGGTTAATGATGTCTGTAATATATCTTCTTGTGGACAGTGAGCATCAGCTAAAGTGACCTTGACTAACATGGTCTGCCAGAACTGATGCTATACACTTGATGATAATTATTGGGTACACCCCATGCTCAGAGTTGTCAAAACCCAGGGGTCTGCAAAGTCATTGCTCCAGTACCCTTACTGTTTGGACCCCTTGATGTGGACCCCCTGGTGACTGCCAATGAGGTTGAAAAAAGCCTTGAGCATCTTTAACAACACAAGGTCTCTAAGGGCCTGTGACTGTGGTGTAGTGTGCTTCCAGAAATGTTGCTCTTATGTCACACAGAAATGTTCAGCCTGAACTGCTGCCATCTTAAAAGTAGGTTTATGCTGTACCTACTATATGTCAAGTAGCCTCAAAGACAGCTTTGCTCTCTTTTTCAACAGTTCCAGGGCATTAGGCCTAAAGAGGTGCTCAAAAATGTTTGGAAGGTCTCTCAAGGTTTTCTTACAGTCCTTCAGCTGTCGTGTTTGGGCAAACCATACTTGGTTGCATACTGGCAGAAACATAACGGTAAAGTTATTGGCAGAGGAACCATTTGTTTGCTGATTTCAGTGTAGTGGTGGCACCAAGAAGTATTTGACAGATCATACCCTGATAGCACACGTACATCACAGAGATGTCTATTAGATATCTTTAAGATGTTTATGACACAGCAGATGCTTTCCAGATCAACTAGTCTTTAACAGACATCTTGCAGACACATGTGTGCTATTTGGGTATTTTCTGTATGAGTTATATGAATGACAGAAAAGTATCCCTGTTTTGGAAGTGAATCCATGTACCCGCATAATTACCCCACATAGGTTTGCCAGGGGGACACCAGCAAAGCTGCAATGGGCTTTTCTATTTCTGGAGCACAACTCAATCAAACATCTTTAGCCATGGAAGCTAGTGTTCCTGATAGCACACGTACATCACGGAGACGTCTGTTTGACATCTGCATTTACATCTGCAAGACGTATTTTGAGTGTTTGCTCATCTGCAATACATCTATAGGACGTTTTCTATCAGATGTCAAATAGATGTCTATTAGATGTGTTTAAGATTTTATGGTTTAAAACACACCTCTTGCAGACATACGTGTGCTATCTGGGGTATAAACAATCTTTGATTGCTTATCTGTATATCTGTAATATTTGATTGCTTATTCTCCAAGATGTCTGTTAAGCATCTGCGGTGTACAAGCATCTGACAGACGTCTGTAAAATGTGAGTTTTACATACATTCTAAATCATAAACATCTTAAAGACATCTAATAGACGTCTATTTGACATCTGATAGGAAATGTCTTATAGATGTATTGCAGATGAGCAAACACTCTAAAAATATGTCTTCCAGATGTAAATGCAGACATCAAATAGACGTCTCTGTGATGTATGTGTGCTATCAGGGTATGAAGGCACTTCTGCCACAAAAGTGTTGCACGGTGTCATGGCAGCTGAGAGCTGACTAAAAAAAAAAAATGGGCTTGGCAGATTGGGCAGTTGGGCAGGTGACTTGTCAAGCCCCAGACAAGTAATTACTATTTGGAGCACAGCCACAGTATTGTTAGAGGACTGGACCTGTCCGGACGAATGAACTGAACCCCTAGATGCTTTAGTCACTAAAATGCCAGCGTAAACATCCTGGGATGAAAGGTCTACACCAAGGGTGGTGAACGTCGGTCCTGGAGAGCTGCAGTCCTGCAGAGTTTTACTTCAACCCTAATCAAACACACCTGAACAAGCTAATCAAGGTCTGAAGGGTTACTAGGAAGCTACAGGCAGGTGAGTTTTTATTAGGGTTGGAGCTGAACTCTACAGAGCTGCGGCTCTCCAGGACTGGAGTTTATCTGTGTCATTTTTACAGGTGTGCCAGATGTCAAAGGTTAAAGTGAATGTATCCTGTTCTACCCTACATGAACTGTACCCTTTCGTCATCACAGCTTTTTTTTTTTTTTGTGGGGAAAAGGTTGGTCTTCAAAAACATTCTATTCCAGTGGTTTTCAGACTTGTTCCTGGCACCTAATCTGGATCTCAGCCTGTGACCAATTCATTATGGCAGTAAAACACACTCCAGGGTCTAAGAATAAAATAGCTGACTGCCTGACTCATTTCAGAAATTAAAAATGTTGGCACCTGAAGTGGACTAATTGCCAACCCTGGTTCCTCCAGGGTTCCATCAGTTCCGTCTTTCCATAAATCACATCTTAAATCTCTCTGTAATGGATCACTTGACTCCACAATGCATGCAACCTCCAAGAGAAACATTCAAACTTGCTGAGCCACTTGGAAATGCTTTCTACTATTCCACCTATCCTACAAATGAGTGTTTCCTGATTTATTTCTTCTGTAAATCACTTCCTTCATTTCATATCACAACCATTTCAAAGGTATTTAGGCAGCATCCACTTTTATAAACTGATTTTTGGCTAGCTGTCCCCCACAATAAGAAATTTCTAGACCTCGCTTCTCATCAAAGGCATTCAAAAATCCCAACCTATTCATTCCAGCACTAGACAGCCCTTAAGTATCAAACAGATACTTATTATCAAACAGATCAAGTAAAAAAGGCCACTACAAAGATATCACACGTACGTCTGCAAGATGTCTGTTTAAGATCACTTGATCTGGAAAGCATTTGTTGTATAAACATCTGATAGTTGTCTATAAGATGTCAATTTTATATACATTCTAAATCATAAACATCTTAAAGACATCTAATAGACATCTATTTGACATCTAACAGGAAACACTCTAAAAAATACGTCTTCCAGATAGATATAAATAGACGTCTCCATGATGTATGTGTGCTATCAGGGTACATTACATTTTCAACCTGCCTATTCCTACCCAATCATATCAAAAACACACTGTATATTCAATTATATCTCCACCTTCCTGACTGGATACCAATAAAACCAGTCAAGAAAGTCCTATGGAGTTGGGGTACTTCAGGCTTGGTTCAAGCATTGTAAATGAACCCTTCATAGACAGCAAGTTAAACATGTTTACCTTCCCTTCCTTAAAGATTACATGAGCTTAAAATATTTTATTTTATTTATTCAGTTTTGGAATGTAAAATCCTGCTAACATTGTAATTGCACCTCAGGAAACAGTAGTAATCACTGGTTAAATTCAAAGGAGAAAACCAGCTGCTCTAGGGCAGTTCCCATTTCTGGTCCTGGAGTACCCCCAGCTCTGCACATTTTCAGTGTGTTCCTAATAAAACACACCTGATTCAACTCATCAGCTTATTAGTACAGAACTGAACTAAAATGTTTGTGTCAGATGAGACATCCAAGATGTGTATTGAACAACTGCTTTGGGTCTCATTACTTGAATATTCCATGTGTAAATTTTTCCTTATTACACATTGTTTCTGTGTTTTGAGTTCAGATTGAAACAATTTGTGTACTCTTTTGCTTTAGGCTGTCCTCCTCACACATGCATGCAGACACTAGATCCACTAAGAATGATCAATGTCTGTGTGATGTGTATCACATTTTTACACAAGTCCACAGCTCAGCAGAGGTCAAAGTTAATGGATTCATTGTACTGATTGCCTCAAAAATTATCACCCACAATCTCACAATTATCTCTGTGCGTCATACAGTTTGAAAATTCTGCAGGTTGCTACACACTCTGCCAGCTACCTCTTAATACCACGCAAATGAGGAAAAAAAGCAAATGAAGAGCGACTTTTGGGACTGACAGCCAATAGGACAGAAGACGGTAGAGCTCATGTGATCATTCTCCTTGATAAACATACGCAATGGAAATAAGTATGCTCTGCTTTGTATTTGTTTTTGTTTGTATGTACGGATTTAATTTATATTTACATTATATTTAGTCTTTTGCCTCCAAAATGTTTGTATTTAGCAGCAAGAAACCTGATGAAGAAACTGATATGGTGGTGCCCCGATTTTGAACTTCCAAAATGTAGTTTAAATGCGGCTTCAAACAATCCAAAATCTGGTTGTAAACGATCCCAGCCGAGGAAGAAGGGTCTTATCGAGCGAAACAATCAATTATTTTTATTAAAAAAATATATATATAAATACTGTAATTTCAAACACTCGTCTTGGTGTTATGTCGGACATGTCTCAGACATGGTGTTATGTTTAGACAGTATGAGTCATTATAATCAGTAATTATGTCATCACTGGATGCAACAAATGGCTAATTTATAATGGGTTTAGTTTTTGTCCCATTGCGCCAGGACACGTCATCACAACGTGGTAAGGGGCGTAACATTTCCGTCACACGCTTGAGGTTTTCGGCAAATCACAAAATACTGGATAGCTGGCTAATCAGAGCATACTGTGCTTTACAGAACAATGAGCTGTGTAAAAATCGGCGCATTTCAGAAAGGCAGGGCAGAGAGGAGCAACAATAATGTACAGTATATGTAGAAAATAATGTGGTTTTTGAGCCTCAAACAATGTGTGTGTGCAACACATTACATTACACCAAATACACAAAATAATTTTCTTTTTAGCAACATCATATGACCTCTTTAATTACTCCCTTCTGAAGTGAACTGATGTGTTTGTGTAAGAAAGATATTCATTTTAAACCTATATAAATCATAATCTCTAGCTTCCACTGACTGTAGTACAGTATGCACGTTCATGAGAGAGGGTGTAGGCATAGCGTAAGCTCCCGTAAGAAGACATGAACGTGGACGTACAGAGGAGAGAATAAAACAAAACTCCGATCATGAATTAAAAGTACAAAATGAGGATTTTGAAAAAAAAAAAAAAAAGAATGTTGGATGATTTCAATATAAGCCAAAAGGAGACAGGTTTTCCTTTGCTGTAAACAAAACTTCGTCCTCGTGAGATTTAGCAAATTCTCACCAGAGCTTACGCAACACCTACTGTACGTCCTACATCATCCACTAGAGTGGAAGCCAGAGATCACAGTTTGTAGAGTTTTAAACATGGATATTTTTCTCACACAAATGCATTGATTCACTTCAGAAGGCCTTTATTAACCCCCCAGAGCCGTGTGGAGCATATTTTAGGATGGATGGATGCGCTTTTTTGGGCTTTGAATTCTGAGCCACAATTCACTGCCATTATGAAGCTGGCTAATGGCTTGAGGGTGAGTAAACCATATCATTAAAATGATATTTTTGCTATGTAAACTGCCAAAAAAAAATTAAATAAATATACACTGAAGTTAAAGGAAGTGTTCACTTCCAGAACTAAAATTTACAGATAATTTCCTCATTTCCTCATCCAAGATGTTCATGTCTTACTTTCTTCGGTTATAAAGAAATTGTTTTTTGAGGAAAAAAATTCAGGAATGTTCTCCATATAGTAGACTTCTATGGTGCCCGTGAGTTTGAACTTCCAAAATGCAACTTCAAAGGGCTCTAAACCATCACAGCCTAAGAAGAAGGGTCTTCTATAACAAAACAATCAGCTATTTTCTAAAAAAAAAAAAATTACAAAATTCCAGTTCTTGACAGTTAGGGTATGTCAAAAAACTCCCATCTCATTTTTTCCACCAACTTCAAAATCATCCTACATCGCTGTTTTACCTTTTTTGTTAAGGGTGTTTGACCCACCTTGCGTGTTTACTTTGTCAACACTGGGTCGGTACTTCAGTGATTTAGGACGATTTTGAAGTTGGAGGAGGAAATGAGATGGGAGTTTTTCAACATACCCTAACTGTACTGACCCGGTATGCACAGAGTTCACACAGAGCTAAAGATGAGCATTTGAGGTTAAAAAGTATATAAATTATACGTCTTTTTTTAGAAAATAACCAATCTTTTTGCTAGATAAGACCCTTCTTTCTCAGCTGGGATGGTCTAGAGCCCTTTGAAGTCGCATTTAAACTGCATTTCGGAAGCTCAAACTCACGGGCACCACTAAAGTCCACTAAATGGAGAAAAATCCTGAAATGTTTACCGCAAAAAAAAAAAAAAAAAAAAAACATAATTTCTTTACAACTGAAGAAAGAAAGACATGAACAGTGTATAATTATTTAATTTTTTTGGGCAGTTTACGTAGCAAAAATATAATTTTAAGAGGGTAGCTTAACTGTAGGTGAATGTAAAACTGTTGCCAAGCTACAAGTTATGCATAAACATCCTTAAATGTTGGTGGTATTCTTAAAACTGAAGACCTTTTTCTCAAATCTATGTCTGTTACCATGTCAAAAAACAAAAACAAACAAACAAAAAAAACTATCACATATATTTATATATTTTCCTAAATTCTGTACACTTACATTACTACAAAAATCACTGATGTTTACTTTTAACAGTAGTCAAAATGACTGAGACACCCAAACAGATATGTCCGTTTTTAACTTTTATTTTTAAAAATGAGTAAGCACACAATTCATATGTCCTGTGAATACCAAAATCTGTGTAAACAGCACATATAACAATTCCATCATATACCTAGAACTTGATTGTTGAATGACATATCAAAAGTCCTCAGAGAAACAGTTTTTTCATCAAGAAACAGTACACAAAACAACTAAAGAAATGTAAAAATATACATATATCTCAAAAGTTAACAGGGCTATTAAAACACAAACAAGTTTACTTGCACAAACTGATGATGTCACGATGAAACCGACCAGACCAAAGATTGCATGCATGTGCACAGGGCTCAAAGTGCATCCTGAGTATACTACGAACAAAAAGTGCTCTTAACTGTGATAGTACATTACAGATCCAGCACAGTTTGATCAAAGTACTTATGGCTGTTGAATTGCAAGGGTCATTCGAACACATTTCCACTGCTTCCTAATGACTTAATGGATGTCAGTACCTGGGCTACAATCGCCTAAAATAGACATGACAAGCTGCTTCTTTGTCGTTTGCACTTTCTCTTAGGGAATGAGCTAGCATCTGATTAATAGCTTTTGGACCGTATCAGAAATATAGAATATTTTCACATCAAATCTATTACTGAATCGATACCATTAAATTAACAGTTGAACCAAATATTCTCTACAGTGGGCCATAATACACAAACCCTCACGCATAGCCTATGTTTGCGCACGTTGCATAATGGTGTATAATTTTATCAATAATGACTTTGACATGTCATTTTTTAATTGTAACATGAAAGCTATATTATAAGTAAACATAGTTGAGTGTATGAATTAATTTTATGGTACTGTTATAAAAATAACTGCATGAACGGTTTAAAATGTGCACTACTGTGTTCCACAGCATCGCTTTAATGCTGTCCTCACATACAAACTCGAAAGCTACACTTCTTTTACCATCAGACTTCCCCTTAAACATCATAATGCAAAATCAATAATTGTGCACGTTGCATAATGGTGCATAATTTTATCAATAATGACTTTGACATGCCATTTTTTAATTGTAACATGAAAGCAGACTATATTATAAGTGAACATAGTTGAGTGTATGATTTAATTTTATGGTACTGTTATACAAATAACTGTATGAACTGTTTAAAATGTGCACTGTTGTGTTCCACAGCATCGCTTTAATGCTGTCCTCACACGAACGCGAAAGCTACACTTCTTTTACCATCAGACTTCCCCTTAAACATCATAATGCAAAATCACACTATTAAGACAGAATGCTTATGAACATTAATGAGGGGTTTATGACAAGTGTGCCCAGATGACTCTCTGAACCACCAGCCTAAAATAAAAAAAAATAAAAAATAAAAAAAATCAAAGTGATAAACTGCGTTTGGTCTGTCACCTTCAATTAAACTCAGTTTAATTGGTGTGAAATGGCCAAGAATACGAGCCGCGTAAGACACCGTGGCGAATGAGCTTGCTACGTCATGCTCGCCCCGCGAGTCAATGCTAGCTGAAGGACAGCGAATCACAGCGTATCTGACAACACTGAGCCTCATCTACAAACATACAGCCAACGTTTGGAGTGGTCATCAATACATCTCCTATCCATTAGAATAATACTCTACAGTAATCTGCACAGAGCCAAGAGCCAATGTGTAAACACATTTCACAGCACATTATGCCTTGGCCTCAATCTACAAGTACAGAAATGACTAATGTGACAAAGAGTGACGCGATACAGACAATATTTTTTATCTAGATTTAGATACACTCTGATACGAAACAGGTTTTAATCATGACGTTAAATTGTGATGTGTTACCTGTTTGTGCAAAAAAGCAACACTACAAATGTGATAATAGATCTCTCTTTAAAAATAAAGGCAAACATATTTGTTTCTTCACTTTTCTGTCTGTTGTGCCGGTGATGTCCGTGTCTTGGGTTTAGAAATGCGTCTCCTTCTCTGTGATGGTGGAGATCTTGCCATCCGCCCTCATTTTGGCATCAGCATCATTGATAGCACAGGGACCCCTGGAGCTGAGGCGTCCCCTCATTCTCAGGTCAGAGCTGGGTGTGGTCAGCTTTTTGATCCTCTGCAATTACATGTGTATGATAATAAGAAGTGTGAGTAAGTTTGAGTAACATTACAGTTGAACGAAGCACACAGAAGCTATCGTCCTGTTCTTACAGTAGAGTAACTAACATATGTCACCCTGGACCACAAAACCAGTCTTAAGTAGCAAAGGTATATTTGTAGCAATAGCAAAAATACGTTGTATGGGTCAAAAAATCATTAGGATATTAAGAAAAGATCATGCTCTATGAAGATATTTTATAAATTTTCTACTGTAAATATACCAAAACGTAATGTTTGATTAGTAATATGCATTGCTAAGAACTTAGATTTCAGATTTATAGTTGTATCTTGGCCAAATATTGTCCTATCCAAACAAACCATACATCAATAGAAAGCTTGTATAAACCTCAATTTCAAAAAGGGGACCCTTATGACTGGTTTTGTGGTCCAGGGTCACATTTGTGAGATGTAACAAGAATATTTTACTGTATAACCAAATGTTCCAAGTGATTCATATGGTCCCATTAGCCCCTACTGTTTTGATGCTCTGATGCTTTTTGAGGGGGAAAACTACAGTATATTCCTCTGTCTTTAATTTTGGATAGTTAGTAGCGAACGGTTGGTAACATTGTTTGTGCTGCCTTCAACCATTTAATTTTGTCCTGCCATTTTCCTGGTACTCCAGAGTGAATAATCACATGACATTTACAGCAATAGTGATTGGCTCAAAACAATTTGTGGTCCCATAAGCAAAGATGCTGGATTCATGCACCAGGGCCGTTTACATTTCAGCCAACAACGGAAAACTTTTTATGCGTCTTTTGACAACAGTGTTTTGAGGACTGAAAACACAAAATTTTGAAAATGGGTTTCAAAGTGCACATTTTTTAAACGCCAACGTTATAGTATACAGGGAATGCGTGTCATGACGTCATGCATGTGCATAGTACATGTTAGGTATGTAGACATGCGCAGTACATGTCGATTTTAGGCAATTGGAAACAAGCAGCGCACTGACTACTGGCCTTGCGTACACTGTAAAAAAAAAAAAAAAACACCTTTAAAAAAAAAGTTGTATTAACTTAAAAAATAAGTGTTCATGCCACCTTAAAAATTTTTTCGTCAACATGAAATGTTAAGTTGTACTACATGAAAACATGGACATTTGAGTTGAGTGAACTTAAAATTTTAAGGCAGCTTGAACACTTTTTTTAAGTTGAAACAACTACAAATGTTTTTTTTTTTTTTTACAGTGTACATAATACAGTGTTTTTGCGGATATGTGTAAATGCAAATCGTTTTGAAAATGTTGTCGTGTATATGTGAAACTTTTTAAAAACACAAGGGAAAATTTTCAGCTTTTGACTATATTATTGTTGTGTAAACGTAGCCTAAGTGCCACTGAAATGCACTGGATTGCTTCTCTGGGTATCATAGACCTACTAGATTATTATTTCACTATCCTTCCATGCTTTTTTTTTCCAACACTTTTTTTTTTACACAAAAAAACGAGTAAATGAGTAATTTATATTATTTTATTTTATTTTTGATTTGATTTGATAAATCACCTTTTCCACCTTGGTTTAAGCATAAATATGTCAAAAAAGTTTCCAATGGACTAAGAAAAATAGGTAACACTTTATTTTAAGGACCACTTCTCACTATTAACTAATTGCATGCATATTACTAGTGTACTGCTTTTTTATTATTACTTATAAAGCACATATTAATGTCTTATTCTGCATGACCATATTTTAGGTCCCTTAATCTACCCTATACCTAAACTTAACAACTACCTTATCATCTATTAATAAGCAGAAAATTACGAGTTTATTGAGGCAAAAGCCATTGTTAATAGTCAATTAGTACGGAGAATTGGTCTCCAAACTAAAGTATGACTAAAAAATAAACTTAAGATAGTTAATAGTTAGTAAAGTGATTGTTAAGTTCAGGATTAGGGATGTAGAATATGGTCATGGTGCTTTGTAAGTACTAATAAACAGCCAATATGTTAATAATAGGCATGCTAATAATTAGTAAATTGTGAGAATTGTTCCCTGTACTAAACTAAAGTGTTACTGTTTGTTTTAAAGATTTGTTTTAAAGAAGTTTTTTGTTTGTTTTCAAGCTTGTTTTAAAGATCTTTAGATTTTTGGTGTAAATCAATGTAAAAGTAGTGATTAAGAAAAATATATCTGCGGTGTACTACACTAACCTCATCACATGCTTTCAGAAGCAGACACAATCAATAAGACATGGCACAATGGGGTCACGTCAGGGCAGCGCCCGTGTCACGCCCACACTGTGGCATCAATTCTGCACTACACCACAATGTCTCCACACTCCCGATGTGCCAGAACAACTTTCATCTTTGGCATGTCATGGCACCTCAAGAAATATGATGTTTTTTTGTGTTTTTTTTTTTCTCAAGTGCACACTGAAATATGTGCACTTTCTAGCTCCTATCTAAAATTGTTGGCAGCAGTATGAGAGGTTCAGTCGGGTGAATCAATGACAAGTGAGGGAGATAAAAAATGATGACTCATGCCTTCAAAGATGTTTATCGGGTACAAAGAGCAATGCAGAGCAGAAAGCTGAATATAAGCTAAACGAATGAATGAATTAAAGAATACATGCTCCTAACTGACAGTACAGAAAGAAACATTACGTAAAATGAACATTACGTGTTCATAACGTGTTCCACTTAACAGTGGCTAATCAAATGTAAGTAAAAGGGTGTCATATATCATGTCATTTTTTGTCCAGACAGTCAGACATTCTTGTTTCCATTGAAGCTCAAGATGCTCTTTAGAACTTCTCAAATCATGATTATCATTTGATCATATCACTCTAGAGTCATTAAAGCAAAAGACAAACTAAATACTGAGACATTCTCAAATTAATGTTCATTTTTCAGTTCAATTTTTCTCTCAAATGTTATGCTGATACTATAATTTGCAATCAGGGTTTCTACAGATACGAAGAAGTGAAATTTAAGACTTTTTAATACCTTTTTAATATTATACGAAATTTAAGACCTAAGCCTGTCATGTAAATACATGTATTACATACATATATGTAATATTTTTGGTGGTGTAAACAATTTATTCTAAAGCAATATTTTCATCAGTGTTCTATCATCTTTTGCATACTTAAATCTGCCTTTTTTTTTTTTTTTTTTTTTTTTTTACTTTTTAAATGTACGCATCACCTTTCATGTCAAATTATTACAATTTATCAATACATTCTATAGAGGGGTTACCAACCAGATTAAATAATTTACACTGCAAAATTACAGCTGCAATAAATAATGTTATTAGATTAATGTTTTAAATACATATACAAATATACAAATAAGAAATGCACACTTTTAGACATACTAAACTACCAGTAGATGGTGGTAAGTCACTTAATGAGTGAGCATTAAGTCATTCATATAACTGATTCCTTCAAAAACGCTGAATCGTTCAGTAACAAAACACCACAAAGTGTTGCTTGGAGAATGTGCGATACTTGTGCGATACTGCTGTGATCCTTGTTTGGAACTATTTTCGTTTGTGAAACAGAACAAAACAGTAAATATTGTGTCTAAAATGTAAGTAACTATACTGTACTAACTACTTGTTTATTGAACTAAAATCAATGTAACATTTCCAATTGTGAGAATATTCAGCAAAATAGCTCCCTTGGTATGTTACTGAACTATATCATGTTATACATAAGAAGTTTTACCTCAGTGTTTGTTTTGAGTTTATTTGTGTGCTGTTATGCTCATTAGTTTTAAAAGTCTCTCACAAAGAGACAGGCATTATCAATCGCTGTTTATGTTGCATGTATTAAAATCAGAAGAATCATTCTTGCGTTTCGATGCTTCACTTTTTTTTTTTTTTTTTTTTTTGTCACTTAAGTTTTAATCAGGTGATATGTCTGGTCGGGCAAACAGAAAAATTAAAAACATTTTAAACTAGCTCGAAGGCTGGTGGTCAATAATACTAGCTTGACCTGTATTATTATAATTATTGAGAACATAAAGAAAAAAGGTAGTTCTACCTGTATTCTGCCCCCTGTTGAAAAAAGCAGCAAATGCTGGTTAGGCAGGTTTTGATGCTGGGATGCTGGTTTTAGCTGGTTTATGCTGGTCCTTAGCTGGTTTATGCTGGTCTTTAGCTGGCCATGTGCTGGTCCAGGACCAGCTTAAACCAGCTAAGGATTAGCAAAGAGCCACCATAAACCAGCTAAGGACCAGCTAAAACCAGCATTCCAGCATCAAAACCTACCTAACCAGCATATGCTGGTTTTTTCAACAGGGGCTACTGCGATTCTGTCTGATGATGACGCAGTAACTACCGCGGAGGGAGAAAAAAAATCTTTGGTCTGTCCAATGATTGTAAACAGTAATTAGGTCCGTCAAACTGAAGATATTTTAGTGGTAATGTGACCAAAAATACATCTGAATTACATCTGAATCTGAATTTAAGACATTTTAAGACTTTTTAAGGCCTTTTATTAGGAAAATAATATTTAAGACATTTTAACACTTTTTAAGGACCCACTGAAAAGACATTAAAAATGTCAAAAAAGGGTATGCTATTCACTATTAACTAGCTGCTTAGTGGCATGCATATTACTAGCATATTGTCTGTTTGCTGGTGCTTATAAAGCACATATTGATACCTTATTCTGCATGGCCACATTCTAGATCGTTAAACTTACCAACTAACTAACTTACTATCAATATGCGGCCAAATACCAGTTTATTGAGGGAAAATGTGTTCAATAATCTACAGTGTTACCTAATTTCAACCAGTGGTCTCAGACTTTGACCATACTGCACAGGAAGGACAATCTATATTATAGCACACACAGAATGTCCAGGCTTACGAAAAAAACAAAACAAATAGGCTTTTACCTCACGGAAAGTTCCTTCCGTCTTCCAGATCTGAAATAAGATTCCCAGAGGGATGCAAACCATAGAGGACATAGCCATCATCCAGCCAATGCCATAACCCCAATCTGGATATGTGTAGACATTATTATACTTCAGCGGCTTGTACTTGATTAAGAAGAACAGGAAGATGCCCTGAAAAGACAATCATACGGCCAGTAATTACAATTTATCACTCAGACTGCAAATATCTTGACTCTCGGTACATCAAATTCAACTCACAGCGCAGATGCCTGGGGTGAAGAACTTCCAGCACCATTTGATGAAGAAGATGGGCTTGTATCCAATCATGTCCTCAATGTTCAAATAAAACCTGTCGCTACCTGAGGATAAAGAGCAAGGATGACATTCTTCACTTGTAATGCATTTATCTATTCCAGATATAAAACTGACACACAGAATTTCACTGTATTTCTTTCTGCTGCCAAAAAAATGTAATAATTCTTTCCATGCACTGCCTGACTCTTGCCAGGAGGTGGCATTATGGTCAAAGAAATGTGATGACACCATGAACACAAAAGCGTCTACTTACATAATGTGCTGTATGACCTTATTTAATACTAATTTAATGGATTTATCTCAGGCTCTCTCTTATTTCAAACAGATATGTATTTAAATCTTAATGTGACACATAACACTTACACAAAGACTATAGATGCTTAGTAATAAAGATGTGAAGAGATGAACATTGTTACACACCAAAACAACACAATCTCTTACCATAAATCCAGCCAATGCAGATGGACTCAAAGATGGCCACAAACAACAGACACATGCCACTGGCTGCATACGAATCAAATAGCTGGAACACATACATGCCACCCTAACAGAGCAGAGTCACGCACAGTCAGAGATATACAGGACAAACACACAGAATATCAAGACAATATCAGGATGCTCACATAAGCACATATGCATTTTATGGATCTAGAAGAGCACTACTGGCATATGGAAAATGGCTTTAAAAGCATCTTCATCTCCCTCTCATCCTAGTAACAGAGAATGTCTGACGTTCCACACTAGAGAGGTTTCTTTCCACAGTCGGATGGCTTTATTCATGAGACACAGAGTGAAAGTGTTCACCTGACTGCACATTACTGGCGGAGAGCGTCCTCCTGTCTCAGCCTGAATGCAGGCCTATTTTTACCCTCACTCCAGCCATAAATGCAAAACAGGAAACCAGAGTAACATGCCAGGTGCTTACAGCAATATGCCAAGACACTGCAGCTATACACCGTCAATACTGGGAAAATTCACTACAAATCATGTCTTTTTTACAACTGTTTACCAGTATGGGTACTGGCATGGGTTCCAGTTTAACATTTAACTAAATTAATCCAAGCATGTCTGGCAAGACAAGCAAATCTGTTCATCATTGATGACTAAGACACCTGGATTTTTTATGATTATGTATTATGCTTTTTTTTTTTTTGAGATCAATTATTGTGTCAACACATGCTTTCAGCAAATCCATCTGGTGAAGATCTGGTGATGGAAGACTGTGTTAATCTGAGAAACGTAAATCGAGGGTAATATTTAGCCACTGGAAAGAACATGGTTTGTACACAACAATATGACTTTACCTCTGTCAACATTATTAGACCCACGAGGAACGAGGCCACAGACATTCCCAGGATGAGAAGCTCTCGCCGATAGCCCACGCGGAAGGTTTTAGGATACATGTCCACGATTGCAGTCACAAGACTCTCCACACACACAAACTAAAAAGAGAGGAACATGAGTTATTATCATTAATTAAAACTAAAACCTTAAAAAAAAGAACTGTCACGTCCTTAACAGACAACTGTCATGGCCGTATTGATTTTTCCTCTGAAACACAAAAAAGGAAATTTAAACAAAATTGATATTTTGGGTTTTGTAAATAGTCAGCACTTCTCTATTCGGCAGAAGGCTATTGTTGCTTCTGGTTTTGTGCACTGTAAATAACAGTGATAGCACACGTACATCTCGGAGACATCTATTTGACATCTGCATTTACATCTGCAAGACGTAAATGTCTATAGGACATTTCCTATCAGATGTCAAATAGATGTCTATAAGATGTCTTTAAGATGTTTATGATTTAGAATGTTTGTAAAAATGACATCTTACAGATGTCTGTCAGATGCTTTCCAGATTAAGTGATCTTTAACAGACATCTTGCAGATGTATATGTGCTATCTGGGGACAGATAACAACCCAGATAGCGCATGTACGTCTGCAAGATGTCTGTTTTAGATACATTCTAAATCACAAACATCTTAAAGACATCTAATTGACATCTATTTGACATCTGTTAGGAAACATCCTATAGACATATTGCAGATGAGCAAACACTCTAAAAAATACATCTTCCAGATATAAAAATGCAGACGTCAAATAGACGTCTCCCAGATGTGTGTGTGCGTATGTCCGTGACATGTAGAAACTGTGACATTTATTGTAGGAATTATTAAATTTAAATTTTATGTTTTAATGTTCGTTCTGAATAACAAATGCACTAAAGTACCAAATTTGCTAGTTTATCTTAGATTATAGACCAACTGCAACCAATTTATCCACTTCCGCAGCCATCAACGAGCCCATTGGCAGAGTGCAATAGGTGAGGGAATGAGCGTTTACGTTCTAACTTTTCGAAGTCTTTAGCTAAAGCGCCACTTAGTGGTAAAGTGGTTTCTAAAGAACCCATCACGGCAACGGTAAATCATGGGATAATTTTAATTTTGGGGTAAACTATCCCTTTATTTATAGTTAGAAGTGGTCCCCAAACTAAAGTGTGATCAAAATAAAAATGTTCAAAATATTAACCAAAAATATAATAGTCTATCAGTGGTACTAAAATAACACTCAAGTGTCACATATGCCACATAATCATTTCTCCTCACTTTTTGTGTTTTGTGTTGTGGCTCCAAGGCTCTGGGACTCACTTCCTTTAACACTGAAATCTATGGGTTCTGTAGAACCTTTTAAAAAACACTTACAGACACATCTTTTTGGACAAGCTTTTAATTAACAATATGGTTTGACTGTTATTGAATTTTTGTGGTATTTGTACAGTTGGTATTTTATTTGTTTTGGTTATATTTTATTGTAAAGCACTTTGTCCTTGTCTGTGAAAGGTGCTACATAAATAAATTTTACGCACTTACTTACTTACTAATTATAATATCGTGATATTCATTAAGTGTGACCTCTATAAACAATCACCACAGAAATTCTGCTGCAACATTATAGAACACAACTAATTAATGTTTGAAATAATCAGATATTAAATGTTAATGTAAATATTAAATGAAAATGTACCCCTAAATTATTGTGAGCGTGTTTGACAGAAAAAAAAAAATACAACAGTGTACAGGTTTGACAAACACACTGAGTGGCAGCATTTTTATTCTTGGATGAATTATTCATTTGAATGAATTGTATACAAAATGTGTGCGTTTGTCACCTGACTGTCAAGTCCAAGGAAGATAAGCATCATGAAGAAGAGGCAGGCCCACAGTGGAGACCACGGCATCATGGTTACAGCCTTAGGATATGCTATGAATGCTAGACCAGGACCTGAAATACATTTCACAATAAAATAATTCTTTCTAAATAACTATCTTACGTTTGTTAGAAAGACATTAAGTTAGCACTGGTGGGGTACTAGTGAGCATGCATTAGATTTAAGTCTCAATGACAGTCCTGGTGAAACAGCCTAGCCTAGAAGCCATGTGGCTTGGCTCTGGTTTTGCAGTACATAGACACCTGTCCAAAATAAGCAGGCCAAGAGCAGAGATCACTGTCCCATATTGCTACAGTAATATGCTATATTATCGGCTTAGAGACACAGCTCTTCAAATAATACTGGCTGCAGAAAAATACCAAGAGCGGGGCTTTAGTAAAAGCTCATTAAATAATGTTAATCAATTACTTTCTGTAAGCGTAGTGGTGGAACACATGGCTTTCTATATTGTACAGGAACATGTCTGAGAAACACAGCTCTAAGCTTATAGTTTGGTGGCTCAAAACTGAACCTTAACTTATCTTAATAATAATGTCCGATCAATTCCAAAACCCTTCAAAGTGTATTTCAGTCACTCTTACTGTCAGCCTTGCTCTATTGTAGTAAATAAGTAATGTTGAATTGTTAAATAAGTCATACAATAAAAAGCTTTTCTGAGAAGTGCTTTAAATTGCATGAGTCCAAACACACCACACTTACACATCCCACTGTAGTCTACTGTATCTCAAATAAAACACTTTCCCACTCTCTCTCACACATACTGTTTCTATATGAGCTAAAGCTAAGCAGAATTACCATAGATCAATCCAATTTGCATTTTACAAACTATGAAACATTTTTATTATTATTATTATTAAAAATGTTCCCAAAAGATTTTAAAAGATTTAACTCAAAAATTCACACTCACCTGACTCTGCCACTGCCTCTATCGGCACATTCTGTTCATATGCCATGAAGCCCAAGACAGAGAAGATGGCAAATCCCGCCACAAAACTCGTGCCACTGTTCAAACAGCACAGCATGATGCAGTCCCTGCAAAAACAACACGCTGCATTTCACATCCACTGAACAAATGCATAAGTATTCACCCTCTTTTGACTTTCAGCACTGAATCACAGTGAACTTCTTTTCTTAGTTAATATAACACACCTAAATCATCCCTGGAGCCAATTAGTTTTTGAAAATCACATGAATATTGAAATGGAGATCATCTTTTTAAATTAATTAATTGGAATGGATAAAACTGGAATGTCCACTTTCTGATGAGTCAGTTTTAGTTTTGTGTCAGAACTTGTACCATGAAGAAAACTTAACACAAATAAGACAAGGTTGGGGATGTAGAAAAGATTTCCAAGCAGAAAAACTGAATGATTGAATCACAATTGCGAGGGAAACTACAAGAAAGCCAATGAGGAGTTAGTGGCAGAGACTGGAGAGACAGTTGCCAGCTTTCTGAGAAATTGGCAAAGTGAAGCCAACATTAAAATGTCACATCTCAGCAATAGTTTGCCAGAGGGCATGTGAGAAGGGTTTCTATGATCTGATGAGCACAAAATCAGTGAAGTCCAGATCTCAGTCTAGTTTATGGGTGGACAAGTAAAAGTTTGTCTACTTGCAATCTCTGAAACGTGACAGAGCTTGAGCAGTTTTTCAGAGAGTGGAGGATCACTGAAGTGACCAGAGCAAAGCTGATAGATGCAAACCATGCTGCCAATCGTTCAACTGCTAAATACCCACATTAAAATGAAGAAGACTTATTGTAGTTTTTGTAGAAATTTGTTTCACTTTGACATGAAAGAACTTTTTTCCCCCTGTTGACTAAAGTAGTTATAGGTTATAAAAAAATTCAAGGAGTTTCATTCAACCATTCAAATTTCATATAAAAGTTCAAGGAGGTTGTGTAGGCACTTTAAATTTGTTATGACTTGACTGGACTCTCACCTGTAGCAGTTGTTGTTGTAGCTGTTGTAGCTGCCGAGAGCCGTAAGACAGCCAAGACATATAGCATATGAGAAGAAGATCTGAGTTCCTGCATCCACCCACACCTGCAACAATCACAAATTAAAAACCCAACCATAACTGCTGTTATTTATTATACTGGTTTTGCCATGAGGTTATAAAACACATGCTCTATTCTGATTGAGAAGATGTGGTCAAATATTAATTGTCAGATCATTGATGATTGATTATCAGTTCTTTCTGACACTTACGACCCATAATTTTACTTTTTGTATTTACATTTTAATCCTCTCGACTGGAGCAGATAGCTAATTAGATGTCATACTAAAGTTGCATGATCTTCTTTCTACATATTTGGGCTTCCAAGATCACTTTCAATGGATCAATAAAATGTGACCCTATATCAATATTATTTAGTGTGAATATATATACATCATAGATAGGAATGTGAAGTTATATTATGGATGTGGCATTGAAACAAACAGAATATCAAAAATGGCATATCATTACTTGCAGAACACAATAATTTAGCAAGCCTGTAACCACCAAATGTTTTCATGTTGATATGACAAATGATAACCGCCAGCGATTTTCATGTTGAGTTTCATGTAGTTATAGCTATTATAGCCACCAAATTGCTAAGCGCTGATTTTTTTTTTTTTTCCTGTGACCTCAGATTGAGCTCTTACGTATATGTTCTGAGTTTGGCAAGGATATCTTCATTCTGTTCTTCATCCAGTTCTAGGCATTTTACTAAAAGTGGCCTGCCCATTTCAAATGTTTTGGCATCCCTTTGCGATGGTGAGTCAAAAGGTCAATTTTTTTTTTTAATAATTATTGATATTCACTCTCCAAAGAATCTTCCTGCACTGGTTTGGTTCTGATCAGGTGAAAAATCTAGGACTAGTTTGCAAAAAACAAAAACAAAAAAAAAAAAAAAAAACAAACAAACAAACAAACAAACAAACAAACAAAAAAAAAAAAAAATATATATATATATATATTTTTTTTTTTTTAAATCCAAAATACCAGAAAATTTTGCCAGGCTCACAATCTAATGTTTTGCCAAGGATTCCAACGACATAAGACACTTGAGCCTGCGACTTACAGTTTAGGAGTTATAAGCGATTTTGTACTTTTGATCGCTGTAGCGCCCCTGTCAGGCTGATTGAGGCGAACCTTGGTGACGTTGTTGCCGGTGTGAGTACATACCATCCCTCCAAGTTTCAAGTCTCTACAGCTTACAGTTTGGTCTGCACGATCAGTTTTACATATTGATTGCTGATCCTTGGCCTTTCTAACAATTATGTTTTAGTACGTTTAGTACTCTTGAACCCCTAACAAGTCCAAACACTACACAACATGATATGTATTATCATATTCTGACACGCTGACTTGAGTAAAAGCTTTTTGGTAGACTTACAACCATTGAAGACAATTGTCCTCTTGCAACATCAACACTATCACTATCAAATGAATTGTATCAACATTGAACTGACTCGAGCTGAACAACAACACTGCTCCTTTACTAGACCTGTTAATAGTTGAATAGGACTAGTTCCAAAATTGATTAACTTTTATTGAACTGAACTAAACCAACACTAAAATTACTGAAACTGAATAATGACATTATTGGCTTTTTTACAGCAGAATCTGAATTTGTCTCACATTTGAAGAATGTGATTCTGATTTATCATGAAGCTACTTTGAAATAATCTGTATTTTATAAAGCACTATAGAAAAACAGGTGACTTTCCATTAGAGTGGTTAATGTATCCACACAAAAATGCAAAGCAAATTTACCAAAATTATGCAATTACTGGCCGCAATTCCACTACAAGTAATAATAGTTTCACTTTCCCAGTTAGCGGCAAATAATACACAGATTAGCCAAACAGTGATCACCTGTCTAAAGACCTTTTCACACTGAAAAGTGTTCATCTTCTTTATACAGAATATAATTTCAATTAATTCTCCACTGAATTATGTGATTTGAAGAGCACTCAAGGCGCAAGCGTCTTAAGTCAGAGTGCATTCACTCTAGTTCTTGCCCTTCCGTATGAAAAAAAATTAAAGAGAAACATTTTTCTACACACGAAATATGAAAGCAAATAGACATCTGCTTATGATTATATATTTTCTGTATCCTTTTTTATGCATCTCATGATTTTTTTAACACCTTGTACTCTTCATCATGCTCTTCAAGAGTTCATGAAGAGTTCATGCTCTTCAAATCATCCAAATCATTCAAATTTCGCATGTGATACTTTCTGGTTTGTCCCTCCTTGAACCACTGTTGGTAAATTTGCACCACTGATGGCTAAAGCAGGGCGATTTTCCCGATTTTATTGATTAATTTGAATGTAATGTTTTGCCACGATTTTATTTTTAGAAACTGAGGAAACACGATTTTGAATAGAAATATTACCAAACATTAGAATTAGACAGTTTGACAATATTCCAATGATAACAGTAAAGAAAAAAGAACGATCCAACCGCATGTCATATCGCTAGGCGCCATTCACACAGAATGTGCTTTTGCATTGACAAAGATGCAACGTGGGCGGTGGAATAGGAAAAACATGCAAGACATGGAAGTGAACTTCTTTTAAATTGAGCGTTGCATTTTTAGAATGCTGTTTCATGCATTAGACGCTGCAAGAGATGTGAGTGCAACAGTCAAACGCGTCTATGTTACATAGAAAAAACAATGGAAAAGCAGTGGAATCAAATAAGAAACCTGTGAAGAACTACTGTATGTCTGATATTTCATGTTTGCATCATGGTGGCAGGCTGAAACTGCTGTTCATTGTTTTTACAGAAGCTTTATAGTTATTAATAGTCTACTGGTGTTACACCTTCAGTCATTTTGAATTTGAATTTTCCTAGCATTATTTCTGAATATTTAATATTTATAAGACAAGGTTGTACAAGATGTAGTTGTAGTTCATGCATATTTTCTGCAAAGATATTTAACAAGTGATTTGTTTAACATGTACATCATTTTGACAACTTCATGTGTGGTGCACTTGGAATAGAATCTACTTAAACCATGTTGTAGTTACATTTTTAGGCTGACTAAAAAAACTGAGAATCGGTCAAACGTTCTGAAAAAAATTGAGATTTTATTTTAAGATTTTAACTGATGGCACAAGCACTGCCATTTCAGAGATCCTCTAACCCAGTCGCCATGCCATAACAATTCTGCCTAGTAAATTGTTGTTCTGGAAGTGGAGTTCTCCTTTAATATGCGGCCTTTGTTAGGAGATGATCAGCGATAGTCGCTTCATCTGTGACTGGTCTCAATATCGTGACTCATCAATGTATAAAATGAAACGTAATATAAATCACTGAGTGCATTTTCTTAGGTGAACTATTCCTATAACATGCAAGATAATTATAATGTTATCTCTTGGACAGCGTAGAACTGAAGATAGATTTGGGACATTTAATTTAGGTTTACATGGGAAACAGGAAGCTTCACGCTCCTACCTACATCAATGCACACAACAGTCACTGACTTTCGAGAACAACCACTTTTTTGGAAACCTGGCTTCTGATTCTAAAGTGAAATTCTCTCACCTAAAATAGGCTAAAATGTCCTCGTAGAGCTTGAACGCTCTGAATAGAGTCATTCTGCCCCATAGAGGCTATGTGTAAAAACGTGGCCATAGGGGATCCATGTGAGTCGGTGGAAACGAAGCCAGCACCTCTTTAAAATGCTCTCACATAACCATTGAGCCACTAATCTCCTTTACTGGGAAAACAATTGACAACTCACAGTATTTGCTTCCTCCAGCGGGTAACCAGGGTAACCCCTCTGACCTCACAAACACAGAGCAACTTCCCTCCAAGAACATCCATTCGATGGGGACGGTCATTTACGTCTTTTCTGTTTAACATTCGGCCAGTGCGAATGCTCTGATTTGGCTGTACTCGGACATGCCGCTACATTCTTTAAAAGCTGCTTATTGATGTTGTGGCTAATTTGGAGGTTTGTTTTGTCTTGTTTTAGCCAGGAAGTGCATCCTAAAGGAACATTTTGATTGCAAACTTGTCTCTGGTCATCAGTTAAAATATCTGATTATGATTCCCAAATCTGATTCTAACACTAGACTGCCATCAATGAGGGAAAAATCAATGCTAAATTCTGTTCAAAAAAATGCAGCTAACTATATAGTTATCAGTTAATGATTTTAAAAAAGAAGGGGAAAAAAATGTTTCCCATATATTTTCTGTTGATGTCAAGGGCTGTGCGTCCAACACTATGGCATTCTGGCGCAAATTCATCTCTCACTTAGAATCAAGCCAAATCGCACAGATGCCAAAATGGACAGGCTGTGTGCTATCTTGCATATTGTTGGGTCTATAAAGTTCATGGCAATATTAGTAAACTTCAGTGTTTAATTTAAAGCACTTGTGACATTATGCTCGATTGTCACTTCATGGCAAATAGAAAATGTGGGTTTTGAAGCTCACATTTCTATACATAAAACAGCTTCTGCCTTGTAAAATATTAGAAAAACAGCCTTGTAATATAACTAACAGCAACAGAAGTCTTAATACGGTACTGTGTTTCTGATGACTACACGTCATGAAGTTGATTTTGTCTAAACCAGGCATACTGTTATAGTTTTCTGTTCTCTAAACATGCAGTTTCAAACAGAGATGGAAACTCTCTGGCACAGAAAACTGAATTGCGTGGTGAGATTGTAAAGGAAGATGGTGAATAAAACAACGGAGCATAGAGAATGTGAACAGACCTCTTATTGTGTGGCATGAAAGCTAATTAAACATTGGTGTCGGAGGCACCCCCATCGCCAAACAGCAGTCCTTTATCACCCTTTCTCTTTCTCCGCGTTTCCTTTATGTCGCTCGCTCTCTCAGGCTATCGATGCTACTTCACATACATTCCTTCAGTCCTGCTTTCTGTTCACTGGGATGATGAAACTGTGGAGCATGACACATTGATCTCCACGTCTGAAGTTCAGCCATGTGTGGACCTCCTGTAATCCCAGCAAATGACCTGAGAGCTCCCTACTTCCTGGAGAACTTGGCACCACTTCTTTGTAGTACGTCTATTCATTTGGATTTGGAAAGCAAACTTTTTTTTTTTTTTATGTCATTCTAAATCCATTTTAGATGGACAACTCTTGTTTAGTTCTGAGTAATAAACAGATTTCTTGTTACATTTTCCATGATAAGTTTGTGGCTTTCAGAAGGTTTAAGTTGTAGATGTTGTGGTTATCTTTGATTTCTTTGTCATTTTAGTCTAGGTAAAGCTACATTTACATGACAGCTTAATAAGACACTGGTCTTATTAATAAGTCTGGATCTCAAAAAGCAGAAAACATTTTCTCAATTTAACAACTTTAGATATTCACTCAGGGGATCAAATCTTAAATTTATTTATGCATTTATTTATTCTGAATGAAAGACCTCCACTTGAAAAGTTCAAGCTTATGCTGTTTTTGATGCAATGTGCATTTAAGTAATTTTAGTCAATGAAATGAACACATAGGACGATTTCATATTTCTTTGTTTTTTCTTTCATTTCGCAGCATTTTTTTTTTCTTTTTTTGGCTCTAATGCAGCCAAAGGAAAAGCAGTATGAGAAATAAATTTTGGTTATACACCTGTCACCTATTAAACCAGGTTAAATGAGTAGTGTTGTCTGAGATAACAATTATTGTTTATGATCCAGAGTTTATGACATTGGTAACGTGTGCTCACTGCATAATAATAATCTTTCTTAATAATAGTCATTCTTAATACCTATAATGGTAACTATTTTGATGCAGACACCAACAGATGATAACATTGTGTTAATTCTAAATGAATGCCTCAGTTATGTTCAATTTATATAATCGCAGTGCAGGGTGCACGCTTTAAAGCAGGAAAGATTTTCATTGGCTGTCAATGCTTTTATAGTTTCTCAGTTGGGAAAAATGCTCTGAAAGTGATTGCAACTATATTGTTCCTGTTTGTAACTATTAATATAGATTTTGATTTGTAAAGTTAAAGCCATTTTTAAAATGTTCTGGTTATTGAGTTTCTTTATGGTATGAATGGGCCTAAATCTTTCCAATTTTCACCTTTTATGTTCCACAGAAGAAAGAAAGGCATAGCTTGGCAATGGCCCGAACCCAGAGAACCCCACTAGGTGTAGTGAGAACTCGATAGGGTGAGAGGAGATAGGGTGGTGGAGGGATGCTGATCAACCGTCAAAAGGATAGAGGTAAGTCAGCTGTATTTGAATCTATAGCGTTGATTAACTTGAGTGAGTTCCTCTTGTGTTAATTAAGCTAGGTATCTGACACGTTCCTCCGGAACCTTGTTAATAAAACATAATTTGTTCTGAGACACGCAATGCAACTAACTATAGCCTATGCTTATTTAATTAAATGACACATTTTTGCATTTTTAAATGCACTAAGCCACCACAGTTTCCATTTTTGTTCGTTTGATATGCAATGGAAGAAGTATAACGAACAATGAGAAGTGTAAAAAATGCAGAAGTCTGTTCTGGGAAAGTGCAAATTTGCTGAGTGGGTATAAAATTACACGAAAAAGCAGATTGCCTTAAACAAATGCACACGTAAAGCTATCACTGCAATTACGGCAGTGGCGTTTTTACAACAGCGGATGCCACTCACTAAACTGCACGGGGCTCCAAAGTTGCAAAAATACACAAAACCCCTGTACATACAGTTGATTTAGCAATAAAAAAAAAACATCTGGATGTAAAATCCATATGAATTACAGTGACACCGGATAAAATTGTTCGTACCTGAGGGTCTGACAGACGAGAGATGTCAGGATACAGGTAGAATTTAATTCCATTAGCAGCTCCTGGCAGTGTGATTCCTCGAAGAAGGAGGATCAACAGCATGAAATAAGGAAAGGTTGCAGTGACATACACCACCTGCAGAGGGGAAAACAAGGCTTAGTTTCCATGGGTATACTAAAGGTCAAAAAAGTTGGATCAACATGTTCACATTCTGCATATAAACATTTAGATAAAATTTGTAGACACTGGTTCTATCCAAACAAAGGAACAGTTAACCCAAACTTATTATTTATTCTTTATTATATGCGTCATTATGTATAACAGAAAATTAGTATCATCATGCAGCTCTTTTCCATACAACAACAGTTTATAGTGACCAGTTTATAGGTCTGTAAACCTTAAAAAGTTTACTTTTCGGAAACTATGTTCACTAATTAATCTCTTGGGGAAGTTCATGTAAGCCAAATCAGCGCATATTTAGTGCAAATACTTAACTCGTGACTCATCATGATGTATTAAATGCAATATTTGCGCATATCTAGCTTACTTGAACATACCCGTCACTATGCAACAAATGCCGGCGTGGCAGGCGCAATGGTTTTCTTTGCACTGAAGCAATGACCTAACGAAAAGTTATTAAGCATTAATATATTTTCTAGAACCACATATTTGCTCTCTGCACATCTAACAGTGTGTACCTATGTTGTCATTCATTCCTGACAAGAAGTGTCCAAATATCAATAAAAAGTTTTTGAGGGTTATGAAGTGATTTGATGGAAGTGATAAAATAGCAAACTGTATGTGAGACAAATTGGTTACAAATATAAGGAACCGTGTAATGTTTCATCAAAATCTGGTAAAACTCAGTCTGGTGAAAACAACAGATGATACTTACATTTCATCACAACTTGACACACAGATACACTGTTTGCATTGTTTATGCTTTGATTTGAATTAAAACAACGTGACGCAGCTGACACAGAACAGCTATTTGCATTAGTTGATACGCTCCAAAAAGTGACATGAAGGAGACGAATTGTTGAATAAAGTCGTTATCGTTGTTTTCTTTGTGAACAATAAGTATTCTCTTAGCTTTGTAAAATTACGGTTGAACCCCTGATGTCACATGGATTATTTTACTGATCTCCTTGCTAAATTTCTAGACATTGATCATGTTCATTACATTGCTGTCTATGGGAGGGTCAGAGAGCTGTCAGAATTCATCAAAAATATCTTAATTTGTGTTCCCGAAAATGAACAAAGCTTTTACGAGTTTGGAACGACATGAAAGTAAGTAATTAATGACAAAATTTTCATTTTGGGTTAGAGAACCCTTTAAAATTACAGTCGAATGTGCTCATGACACTGTGGCATGTATATAACTGCTAAACAATATAGCTAGGTTAATTTTTTTTTAATTCATATAAATGTTATGTACCACCATATCGCCCAGCTCTAAAACTTGCTCTATGCCAGGGGTTCTCAACTCTGGCCCTCAAGGTCTACTTACCTGCAGAGTTTCACTCCAACCCTTATCAATTGCACCTGAACAAGATAATCAAGGTCTTCAGGATTACTACAAAGTTAGGGACGTGCCTGAATCCGAATACTGTGCCCAGAAAGGAAATGACGTGTACTTCGGAACCCCTAAAGGAAATAAATACGTGATGAGAGGAAAAATATATTTTAATCCTTTCTCTCGCAATTATATTGTTGTTTAATTATACTGCATATAAATTGCAGGGAGCCGCTATTGATGTGCAGGCAATTAAAATCGCTTTTGAATACGCGCTCACTTTTTACTTTCACTTTCAAGATTCTTTCGTGCTTAGGATTCGCAAATCATTTACCACCGTCCTATCAGTCATCTCTCATTATGCTGTTTATACAGTAAGTGAAATTGTATGCACTGTAATGTAACAGGCTACTGCTAGCAAGCTACAGGACAGTGGACCCAGAGTGCCAGAGTTAAGAACCCCTTCTCTATGGTAAAGCACTAAGGCACTACAGATATAGCAGTATGACTTTCTGGGAAGCTGCTTTGAAACCATGTGTATTGTAAAAAGTGCTATACAGTCTTGATGCCTCAATGGCATCTTATTTTTGAAGTATTCCTTTAAAGTTAAGTTAATGGGGCGAACTGTCTGTGATCTGAAGACCGAACACATGATTTTTTTTTACCCTCCTTTCTGATGGGCTATGATGTGCAAATCAGGTGTCTAGCTGTGCAACTAGTATATCTTTCAAAAGAAGGGTCCAAGAAAATGAATGAATGAGTGAATGAAGCAGTGCACTTAACGTGAAGGGGTTACGGAATGCTCTGAGGGTCTGCCAGAGGGGGCAGGTACTCTCCCAAAGCCTTAATTGGGGGCCGATTGAAAGAGTTACTCTCAGGGGGAGGAAGGGATGCAGGTCTGAGCCAGGAGTTTTGATGGAGAAAAGACTCAACAGTGCAACACAGCACATCAAAAAGACAAAAATAGAATAGCCAGGCCACCATCATGTTGTGACTTGTCAACATGATGTTCACAGTCTTGAATTATTACCAAAGTCTCAACCAACTAGTGTAAGAGCTTTGTCTCCCAAGGCACACAGAGGTTTGAATTCTCGGCGCAATCACGCCAACAGCGTTGGAACATCACGCCATGATTCTTCTCCACTATACATTCAAGTTCTAGAACCCAAGATGCTTTTGCAAAAAGCCATTCATGGTCCACAGAAATGAGTTCAACATTTTGAAGCTCTTTCAAACCCATGAACAAAACCACCCTTGGGGGCGGCACTAGGTTCTTGTTCCTCTGGCACCCGGTCAAGACCATACGAGGACAAGACAGGGTTCGGACACAAAAGCTTTTACCCTGTTTCCCTCTAGAAGGAGCCCAACTGAGTTGTGTTGGCAGTGTGGGAAAATGTGTGGCACAGAAACGTACAATTGCTGATGGTTTCAAACTGACCTGGGTAATTTACTGTACTAAATGACAACAAACACGTCTTCGTGTCGGTTAACAAATGTGTCAACACTTCAAAGTGAATAAAATGGAGAGATAGGAAGCTTTTTTTGTTTAAAATGCTTCCTTACCCAAATCAATCATTGTCCCTCGTTCGCGCCAACATGCTTTGGATTGCAATGTGAGATCGATGTAAATCTTCATTAATGTTGCTTAACCAAGTAATCCGGTGGAATAAAACAAACCGACCGTGATAAGCAGAGATCTGTAAGAGTGAGCGCTTTGACAAAGGAAATCCTTTAATCCAAATGCACCTCACAGTATGAGCGAGGCAAAGCTCGTCCAGCTCACTAATTCACACCCTTTTCAATTAGTCTCGTAAAATGATTACATATCCATATCCAAAAACCATGGCCACTGCAATGAGTGAATCCCCTGCTAGGCTTTCAGATGCATGTGTGTGGTTTTTCTCAATGAATGGGGCAATGTTTAAACTCGCCGTGAGACTTTGACACACGCTGACTTTCTCCCAACTCTCCCTGGTCAAACATTTAAGCCCCACATTCACAGGTCAGCCCCATGCCATAAATCTACCGCTGGCTTATGGGAGAATCGCAAACAGCCACAAAAGACCTGCGGTGAACAGCTTAGCAAATGTCTTGAATGCTGCAATCTGTATAGCGGTCAAAGGAAAGGAAGAAAGCAGTTTGCTATCTGCCAGACATAATTCCTCACAGAAGGGAAGAGGCGAGCGGAGGAACTCTGCATGCTCCTCATGAACGCTCCACTTTCCCCTTGTGAATACAGAAATCAATCTTGGACAGGCTGCTAAAGCCTTGCCATGAAGGAGCATTCTTTCCCCTTGCTTCACGGCCAAACAAAAGCCACTTCAGGAGATATAGGCCCGGCTGCCGAGCTTTTCTCCTGGACCTGTACAATGTGAACCCATTTATTTTTCCCCACACATCCCTCTTCCTTTCTTTCCACTTTCTTTCTGGCTCATTGAGTCTGTTAGACTTTCTTAAAGGCTCCTAGAAGAATAGAATCCAGAGGAAGGCTAGTGACTGAGTTGCAGAGATTGGCAGAGGGACACAGGCCCTCATAATGCAATGGATTGTGGGTACAAGGCGAAGGTAGAGGAAGGCCAGAGCTTCATTTTGCGGTCCAGACACAGGAATAATGCAAACTGTTTGTTTTCCAAAGGCACTTTTTCACAGTAGGTTGGTTTGAGTTTACCAATAAACCATTTGGTTATTGTGAAGACGCACATTCGTGCACCTACATTTCCGTTCGCTTTCTGGATGCCTGCCAATTTCTGTTCAATGCTCTTTTTGATGCCTGTCTGTCTAATATGCAGGTCTGTAATATTGACAGCTGACATTCACTCAACCTACATCTAAAGTCTCAAAGTGCCATTGTCCCTGCAAAGACTCGACACTTTATGCAGATAATGTCTACATTTGTGCCCTTTCAAATTGCTGGATCCACATTGTAGTGACACATACTGTATGGGCGCTCCACATGTCAGAGTCGCGCCGATGACATCATTTGCGAGGACGGAATGCGCGTCTCACTCACCCAATTGATTCCGAGCTGAATTGACCGCATAACATCGGGGCGCTAAGTTCCCCCATTCATTCAAGTCTCTCATTGAGACATCTCCAACTCGACTTTTCACTCTTTGGTTAACATCTACACACATTCACCACCATTTTGTAGTCACTGGACCTTTTGTTTTTACCTTTCCAGTTGATTTCGGACCTTTCCAAATGCAGAAATAACATATGACCCAGGCTATAAGTAGACAGATAGCAAGTTCCCAGCGAAGGCTGCCAACTTCTTCAATTCCAGAGGATATGCTGAGAACACGGCGTCTAGAAGGGAAAACATTCTGAAATTAATTACTTTTCTCTCAGTCATGCAACACATGAACACAAGTCAAGAGGACAATTACATTCTGCAAGGTTTATATGAGTAGGGTTTAAGGTTAGCTCTAAGTTATAAGTTATGTGAATCCCATGACACTTTCTGATGTACACGGTGTACAATGGCCATGAAACAATGATACAGTTACAATGACATCCATCAAAATTCCAAGAGCCTCTGACTTCCAGGGGAGTCAACTCCACATGAGTTCATCCTAACTTTAAGGTGGTCTAAAGTTTTGTTTAACATTGACTGGTAGTGACGCAATGAATTGTGAGATTTGCGAGGGACAGCCACAGTTCTCTTTCTTGCAATGCCATTTATCATCTTTGACATGTTCTTGGGTGACATCCACTGCCTAAGCCATGCCCCCTTTGAACAAACCTTCGCCATTCAACCTCAAAACTGACAGCTTCTCTCAGTACTAGAGGCCCGCATGCTCAATGTGTGAGACTGAGGCCAACAACATGCGAGAACTGTCTGACTGCTAGGACTTGACTGCTTCCTCTGTATTTGGCCTTCAATATGAAACTGTGTGGAGAAAAAAACAAGCCAACTGTGGCCAAATTTGTGCCCATACCATTCCTAGCTGTGCAAGTGCCTTTTGATGCTTGTTGACAACAGCAATGCAAAAAGAATGACAAATTATCAGTGAAAAAGGTTATGGATTTCCATGGATAATAAGCAGTGGTCGATTGCTCTGCACATGAACTGTGCCAAAAGTTGCCTGGAAAGCCAATGTGTTACTGTGCATATTAATTTTTGTTGTTGTTGTGAATTGCTGCTGATGCCAGAGTTTTTCTCTTTAGGACTTTGCCCCAAACAGCTGCCAAATACTGATGTTCCTAGGAATATATACAATATGTAATTCTAATAAACAGTCAGAATTATACTCACTCCCAAAACTCCATGACTGGTGATGTGGCATATGGGTTGGTGAGGTTGGCAATGCTTTCATTGTTAAAATCCACACAGTTTTCTAGAAAGTTAAACAATGTTGTTACACTTTTTTTCCAGTTTTCCATTGATGCAGTACAATGTTTTACTTAGCGCTTAGAAATGCTTTCATTAATCCTCAAATAAACCAACCCGTGTTCCAGTAGTGACCACACGATGCCCAGGGCAGCTCTGTTGTAAAACAGTTGAACAGGTAGAAAATGGCCCAGGCCAATATAACCACATAATAAACATTCAGGTGGGCTTCGATGACTTGGGTCGCATAACCAATGCCTATCAGAGGACACATAACCAATACGTAAAGACAGGAAACCATGCGGCGTTGTATGCCTTTTCTCATTCACTGTCAATAATGAGAAAAATATAGTTGTAAAATGAACTAGAGTGACTTAGGCCTTACCTTCAAAGAGCGGGCAGACTTTTCGCCAACATGTGATGCCTCCTTCACTAGTGAACTGACCTAGCGCTGTTTCCAGGAAGAAGACTGGGATCCCACAGCAGACGAAAAAGATGACATAAGGCACAAAGAAAGCACCTAAAACAGACACATAAAGTTATAGCTTTCAACCCATGTGCATCTATGAGACTTAGTAAATTTATTTAATGAATTCATAACTATTAATTACATAACAACTAACCAAAATAAACAGTAGATGTGTGTTTTTTTTTTTTTTTTTTTTTTTTTTTTTAAACTATAAGAGTGACAATCAAATTATAGCAAGAAATATTTGCGAAGTTCCATTAGTTGTTGGATGTTTCCCAAGCGGTGTAGTTGTATTAGTGCATTGTGTGCTAATGTCTCTCAAATGTATTTCTACTGCTCTTGCACTTTTGGAAGTTGCCTTTTCTGACTTTAGTAATATATCACATTGCTGCAACTAAAATTCATGCAACCCAGGACAAATTGTTTATTTCCCCTCTGTATGTATTTGCAATCTACAGCTTCATAGCTGCCCTTTTAAAACAAATTGCATCTACAACCAAAAAGTAGTACCATGCCACTACCATGTTTTTGTCAAGTTTACTTATAACACCACAGGAGTTGACCCAAAGCAAAACTTAAAAGCAAATTTCAAAGCATGAGTGGGGGAAAAAAGTATAAATAGGATGCTTGTTCATATATCTCATGAAGTGGAAAAAAAAAAAAAACCTCCATCAGCCTTTGACAGAAGGTGAAGTGTGTCACTGAATGAGAATGAATGAATAATCTCTCACCTCCTCCGTTCTTGTAACACAGATATGGGAACCTCCAAACGTTGCCAAGGCCGATAATCTCTCCAGCCACTGACAGCACAAACTCAACCTTATTATTCCACTGTCCTCTCTCGTTCACCACCTTCTTATCATTGCTGCGCACTGCGCTCGGGTTCGCCGCTTCGGGGTCCATCGTATCGTCTGCTTTTCCATTTATTATGGGAATCGTCTTTTCGGCTGTCATGACGTCCTACAGCCTGAAACACATGGATTACACCTGTAGCTGAAGCACACTGTCAGCACTGGAAGTGGGAGTATTTTATTTTACAGCTGTCGAGAAAAGACGCCTTAGGGCCCGTTCGCACAGGTTGCCTTTTTGCGCTCGAGTAACGTTACGGCTAGATGGAGCGCCATATGGAACAAAACACAGGACGCGTTTTCACTTTAGCGAAGCGACATAACGAAAATGCCTGCGTTATGGCAGTGTGCTGTTTTGTTATTGCGACGCCAAGACGCCTTGAAAGAAGTTAAGTTTAAAAGCGCGTCTTTGGACCCCTGCGTTCTGTTCCATTCTGCTGCGACGCATCTCCTTGCTTTTGTAAACAGCCCTTACTTGACTCGGTAAATGCAATTGAATGTAATTGTAATTAAAGCGTTCCGGCTTGTCGCGTCACGTCCTAATTAAATTACAAGCGTTCCGGTTTGTCGCGTCAGTTGATTGTAACGGGAGCGTTATGTTCTGTGTTTTGGCTATTGTACACGGAGTGTTCTTTGTTTGAATAGCAGCAAAGCTAAGCAGCAGCAGTATCACCAAAAGTAATTTAGCGAATTTAGATAAACAAAGTGTGTCGATTTACATAGTTCCATCTGTGAGCAAACCCTCATTCATGAGCCCCCTCTCCCCTTTTAGTGACTGAGCTGAACCTCACTTACCGGTATAGGTGGTGCAGTGAACCTCCTCAGATCACCCAATAACCACCTGCTTTAAGGGATGCTTCAGTCTGAACCCGTTTGATAGGAAAAAAAGACAAAAAGAAGAAAAGTGAAAATCCCTGATGGATGTCACAGTGTTGTGACTGTGGCAGTGAGCAGCTCACTACTGCTGTGATCAGAGCTCAGATCTGATCTCCACCGCCTCTCACTGGACAAGAGCCATATGTCCACCAGCACTGGAGTCTACAGTACCTCTAAAGCTCACACCTCCTCAAAACACGCACTCAGCACCAAACTCCTTACCATTTATACCAGCTGTGTGTTTGTAAACAAACCTTATGTATTTATGCGTTTATTGATATTTTTGTTCTTCAGCTGGTTGTAATATTTATACATGGGCATTATTGGGAGTATTACTAATGGTATTGGTTGTTTATTTGTTACTATATTTTCTCAATGTTGTGTTGAATCTTAATATTTGCTCTCATAATATAATTTCATATTATTAATTGGTTGCATGTGTATTATTATTTTTTATTATGGTTTGTATTAATCTTTATTTTTGTCTCAGAATATAAGTGACTCAGAATATTAGTTCTAGCTCTATAGCGTTGTTCTAGCCCACTGCTTAATTTGACAACCAAATGAAGGTTTAGCTTTAAGTGACTTGTAGATTATCAGCATTAATGTAATCACTCATGAAAGAATCAGTAAGGGGTCTTTGGCATATGGTTTTACAGCTGTTGTTTTGAATTTTATTAGCTCTCTGTGTTAGTGTTTTTATGCAAACATTATAGCAGGTTATTACTGTTGCATTTGGAATTACATTGAAACACTGAACTGTGTAAATTAGTACAGTTATTGTACTGAATTTTGTGTATTATGTGACAAAGCCTCTGTGTTTTTCATTCACTATTACTGCCTTGACATAGTCCGGTAATTCTCAAGGACAACTAGCCTCAAGCTGCAAACTGCTACAAAGGCTTTCTCCATGCAGCTTAATGAGTCTCATGGATTTTTTTAAATTTATTTTTTTTTTTCACACTCACTTGCTTGGTCTCTCAACAGGAAGAATTGCTTGGATGGCGGGAGCTCTTAGCTCCCCTAGTGTTCTGAGTAGCATGGAAAAGAGTGACCTACTCACTATACACCCCTCAATTAAGGGTCAGTTGTCATTTTAACCTGAATGAAGCAGGACACTGCATAGAGAGAGGCCACCAAAGATGCTGGCAAGGGCTCCCTTGAGACACAATTAGCTGATATTTGCATTTTGGTAACATAATGAGAAACCTATAGTCAACAAACAACATTTGTATAATTTGTTCAAAGTTATCATACACATATTTTTATGAGCTCATAGTGATTGAGAGATTCATGGAATATTTTAACTTAATGCACATGACAATTTAAGAAAACAGTGAAAAGCTACCAACTAACCAGCACCAATGCACTCTAGGGCAATAAGACACACACACCTTACACACATTTTTCTTTTGATCATAGACGGTACAAAATCTCATCTCAACACATTTAATGCTTGGTTTCACCCTTCTTAATTCTGTTATTTCATTTCAGTTTCAACATTCATAAGATATAATCTGTCAAATCAGTTTGTCAAATCAATTTTCTTTTAAAGTGAAAAGATAAAATTAGACTACCTGAATTGACACAGAAAGCTATGGAAGCCCGTTTCCGCCACTGAATAAAAAACATAAAAAAAAGGTAATTGTGACTTTTTTTTCTCGCAGTTTTGAGTTAACATCTCGCAAGTCTAACTTTTTTCCTCAGAATTGTGTCAAATAAACTCTTTTTTTTCTTTGTGACTTTATTTCTTAGAATTGCGAGTTTGTATTACGCAATTCTGAGAAGAATAAGTCAGAACTGTGAGATAACAACTTGCAATATTCAGTGGCGGAAACAGGCTACCACAGGAAAGCCTAAGTGGCATGTTGTTACCAGTGTTATTTATTTTTAAATTTAATGCGATGTGATTAGCTGTAAATTTCAGAACAGCTTTAACTATCATTGGTTATTTAATTATTTGAAAACACAATTTTAAATTGTTGATTTAGTATTTTGCATTAACGACACTTAAAAATTAATTAAAATGATATCAACAGTAATTTATACATTCACCTTATTGAATAATTTTACATTTTGGGATATAAGAACTTTTTTTTTTTTTTTTCCAATTTACTTTAGGCCATATATAAATTATAATGTTTTATTTGTTTGCCTTTGCTGTGAAAATGAGTTGCTGAAATGAATTGAACATCTTTATATAAGCTTATATACTTCATTTACATGTTTGATGTTAAAGGGATAGTTCACCCACAAATAAACATTTTGCCATCATTTACTCACCCTCATGCTGAAGTGAATGGGGAATAGCAACTGTTCGGTTACCAACGTTCTTTAGAATATCTTCTTTTGTGTTCAACGGAAGAAAAAAAACTCATTCAGGTTTGAGGGTGAGTAAATGATGGCATATCCCTTCAACTGGTTGTCAGGGCTACAATATATATTGCAAATAAGTTGTAAGGAGTTGCAAAGGTTTTTTTTTTTTTTTTTTTTTTTTTTTTTTTTGACAGCAGAACCCCATTCACATTCCATCATTCACATATGCAGTACAGTACACAAAGCATTTTAAGCATTTCAATGGCAAGAGTCCCAACCTGAATTCAACCCTATAGTTAGTGAAGTTAGAAAAAATTTTGTGACTTTAGAGCCCCCTACAGTTAAGTGAATGGAATTCACTGTTTTGTTAGCTGTACACGAGCATTTGTTTTTGCCATAAAGCCATCTTAACCTTTCGCGGAATTTTAGAAATAAGTGAACCAGCATAATGGTTTCAAACCTGATATTTCAAGGTAAAAGAAACATACATACTGTACAGTTCTTAGAGTGAAAAATCACTTATCTAGCTTAAGCACAGACACTATGTAAGTCGCCGCCTTAGAATTATATGGTTCTATCTGCATTCTGAGCACTTTTGAGATATTGAGCTTAAAAGTTTTTGCGTTCCATAGACTTAAGTTGTCACAGAATAAGAAAATGTGAATAACTAAATTTTGACAAATATGTCAGATAGAACCTTATAATTCCAAGGCGGCGAAGTGTAATTGGCCCTGCCAGCTGGGACTGTTTTATTTTTTTCTTTTCTTCTCTTTTTTCGACACCAACGTTCATCTAAAAACAGAGTTTTTAGAGTTATTAGAGTTGTTACCTTTTTTTCTTCTTTTGACTTCCTAAATGAGGGCCTTATGAAACTAAAGACAGTGCTTGCTGTAACATTTTCCTGTAAAGCTGTTGTGCACAAGACTGTATAAATAAAACTGAACTGACTTGCTCTCTCATCTTATGGACAGTCATTGGTTATTATTTAATATGTGTGGTCTAATATAATTTACAGATAAACATTTGGCAGAGAAATGCATGTAGATGGAGCAGTTAATATAATAAGAAATTTGACCATTGGCAGCTAAATTAATTTGTCTGATCCTGGATTTTAAAAAAAGTGTCTTATCTAGTCGTCCTCCAGGAGGCGCTGTATACATGTACCTTGTATGACAGCAGCAAGCAGCACTTTTGCTTCCCAGCAGCTACTGCTACCTGTCTGATGATGATAACAGCCACTTACATAAATCCTGTCTGTCTGGTCTTGGAAACAGAACTATGAGGTGAAGGAAATAACTTTTAGCCTAATTGTCTGTGTGGTTTGGATTATCAAATCTCTTGAAAAATGTTATAATACTAATAATTTAATCTTTAAAGTCTGCATATGGTAAAGCTCACAAGGAAAATGACATGAAATTTTTGCACCAAATCTGCCGTATGGATCAAAATATTGTAAAATGTGTTAAACAGTGTTGAGAAATAAGAACTGAGAAAGTCAAATTAGCCAATATACGTTTTATAAACACACACACAGAAATCAGGGCAGTGGATGTGTAGAACCTTGTGAATGACAATCAGTTCTAACTCTGTGGAAATCTTCAGAGCTTCCATGTGGGCTTACAGACTGGTTTGATAGCAGCTGTACGCTTACACTTATTATTATTATTTACCTTATTTAACTGCATACACAACAATTAAATTTGAGATCTGTACGACTGATCAATAGGTTATTTCCTTCACATACTACTTTCAGAGATGGTTTAGGGTTATGTGACTTGGATAAGAATTTGTGACTGACTCTGTGATCTTTTCTAAAAGAGTCGGGGCCCCTGCCTGACCACTGCTGGGGTGCTTTGGAATAAAGAGTCAGAGAAATGGACATCCTCAGCCATAAAGTTCTCTCCTTCAATCAGATGTAATTAGGGACAATTACAATCTGGACGTATCCTCTTTTCATTGTGTAACCGAGCCTGTGAAAAGGATGGACGGAAAACACACATATATCACGTTGATGCGATGCATAAAAGGTGGCCCCTTGCTAAGCATTTAAAATAGCCCCTTTGAAGGCTTTGGAAACACGCAAAGTTGAAAACAAGGTTGAGCAATACAAACAGGGCAAGTCTCTATGGCGATGTTGCTTCCAGGGAGGAGAATAACTGGCCCTTGTGTTCTCTCATTCTCTCAGGCTGTTTAGGAGTGGTGGGGTGAGCAGAAAAGGAAGTGTTAGGAAGTAAAACCTAAGGAAAATGTGTGTGCGAACAGCTGAGAAACTTAGACATGATGATGTCTTCCTACAACAACTGGACCAATTTGTTGACATGAAAACCAAAATGTACTTCAGTTCTCATAAAGAAAGTGTTGTATTCAGCTAATTTCAGGGAATTCCACTAGTTTCCCCCATGCAGGGTTGCCAGGTCTTTACAACAAAACACGCCCAATTGTTAATCAAATCTAGCCCAATTGTGTTTCGAGGGTGGTCCCCTGTTAAAACATCGTATTCTGGGGGTTAAATATCACGTTATTGGGGTCGCTTCAATCTGCGGGAAAACTGCAGACTTGGCAACACTTTCCCCAGGCTACACTTTAGTTAAAAATTACGTACTAAAAAAAACATAAATAAATAAATTACTTCCTGTGTTTATATATCTCTAGTTTTTGGATCAAATCCTTTTATGCAGAGCACTTACTATATGCAGATTAGTTCAGTAAAGATTTAGCCCTGTAAAATAATATGTAATTTCATCAAACTCTCTAGGTACTAGTAGATAGAAAATGTATCTTTGTCCATACTGTACATAGTTGTACTGTTGTGAGATACAGTATGTGTCAGTAATGGCAGCTTGAGTTCAGCAGGTGGTCCGGGGATCAGCTGCCATGTTCCTCTTCCCTCATGAGACTGACGTTCCCCCTGCAGATATTATCACTTAATTACCCCACCAGGGGCTTTAGTCATTATTGTTTTCTCATGGTATCAGAGGTACACTCAATAACATACACATACTAGACATGCTTTTTATGCAGGTACTCTTTTACTTTTAAGAGCTTCCTCAACACCGAATTGTAATATCTTTATCCTAGCTGACATAAACACATTTGAGGTTACTTGTAGCCAATAAATACGTTATTAGGGTTGTAGACTTTCAAAAGGTGCACCCAAAGAGTGCATATTAGTACTTTCAAGTTACATATTAGTACCTCAAGAGTATGCATTTACCATTTTGTAATTAATATTAGTACATTTTTTAAATTGCAGGGAGTTTATTGCCGAAATGAAAGATAATACAGTGTAAAAAAATATATGATCAATAAGTCACGGCAGTATATGTTTACAACTAGATTATTTATATATTTATTTATTTATTATTATTATTATTATTATCAGTTAAATACAATTTAAGTGAAAATGACTTGTACAGGCAATTTGATTATACTTAAGTTCAGTTACTGCCTTAAATTTTTAAGTGGGTGGAAATTTATTTAAGTATTTTCAGGACAGTCAATAAGCAGAGAACACACAGGAGGGCACACACAAAGATAACAATTAGTGGACCATGGAAAATCAACAAAGTAGGCTGAGGTATGTTCTCTAGAGGTCGGTGCAATCCTTGGGTGTGAACATCCACAAGACCAGGCAATGTGTTTGTGCGAAAGGTGAGTGTTTAGGCAGAACTAGAGGAGTGAGATAATGAGAGTCAGGCTTATCAGTGAGTCTGACAAGGCTGTGATAAATGGGGTTGATAAATAAGTGACAGCGCAAATAGTCTTGTTGCTATCCACCATTTTGTCCATCACGCTTTACTGAACAGTTGGACACAAACCTTCTTTTATTTGGCGAATTCCTTTAAATGCAAAGTCCTGTCAGGAAACTCTAAATGGTGCAGGCTGATGGTTCCCCAAGGCAAACTGATGATATTCACAGCATTAAACTACTTGGCACAAGCTGATTGGTTCATGCTGCATACGCAGCCAGTGAGCTTGCTGCTTTACATTTAAATGTCTGGTTAGCATTCACTAGAGCAGTTCGCAATGTGCTTTTAGAGTTGATCTGAAACCCTCCACCTTCCCCAGCTCCACTTGTATAGATCTGCTACTGGTTATTCTTAGTGCTGTTAATCGATTAAAAAAAAAAAACTAATTAATTGCCCCACCTAACAAAGTTTTGAAAAAACTTTTATATTGCAATAATTTTCAAATTAATCTTCAAATTAATGTAGAAGCAACATGAATACAGTATTTTTTTTTTCCAATATTTAACTATTGACTATAGCCATTCAACATTACAGTATACCTAAGAGCTATCAAAAAATAATTTAACCTAAAACAAACAAACAAAAAAACTAATTTAATTGAACCTAAAACAATCATAACATAAATCCATTATTATAATATATATATATATATAATACACAGAGACATGTTCTTAAATCGGACTCATATATAACAAATATTACATGCATGCACAGTTTTAAGGCAGCTTTACTTGCCTTTTTTGGTAACTTCGTGACTTAACTGACTTAACTATGACATTGCATGCTTGTAGTTTGATTTGCGCTCCTACACAGCGCACACCACTGCATTTACGCGGGCAATTAAACTACGAGCACAGTATAGAGTGTTTTCATGACGCGTCATCAGTCGGCCATATTGGCAGCACTGAACGTAAATAATTCCACTGAACCGAATGAAACTTGCATATTTTGCTGATTATTGCTGCTGAAAACGATCAATTATTGTCATGATTTGGGCTGTACTAATCGGTTGGACCAGAAAAAAAAACAAAAAAACATTTGGAGTACTATAGACTGCCAAAAGTTATAACAATTCAAGGAGAAGAGTGCAAAAAAACTGTCTGAGGAAAGGTGTTTGTGGTTGGCCAAACTGAACCAAGATTTTCAGGGCAAGAATTCTGACAACATTTGTGTTTGTTCTATTTATTTCCATTCAGGTAGGTGAAATATTAGGCTAATATCTACATGATTTAACAGCGTCCACACGCTTTTTCCCCATGGTTTAGACAGCATATGTTAGCAGAACAGCATGTTCAATAGTACATTAACCGTGCAATCCATGCTGTTGTTTACATCCGAGTATCGCCAATCATTTTAATAGATAAGACCCTTCTTCCTCGGATCGTTTAGAGCCCTCTGAAGCTGCACTGAAACTGCATTTTGAAAGTTCAAACTCACTGGCACCATAGAAGTCCACTATATGAAGAATAATTCTGGAATGTTTTCCTCAAGAAACATAATTTCTTTACGACTGAAGAAAGAAAGACACAAGCATCTTGGATGACAAGGGGGTGAGTAAATTATCTTTACATTTTTGTTCTGGAAGTGAACTCTTAAGTAAACATTGTCGTAAGATTAATTACTTCATGTCAGTCTATTGCTGTTGAATCAGCTATTTTAGATAACTCCTCCCATGAACTGCATATAAAAACAAAACAAGCTATGGTTGGTCACTTTACATAAGGCAGCCGCCTTCTGTTCTATCAGGCAGTTCTTGGCCAATGCAATCAGGATCAGAATTTGTGTTTTGCCGATAGTGGATACCTGATAACAAGTATTTGTAATTAAATCCTTGAAAATTTTGTTGAATGAATGTTATTTGCTTTGCAAAACTGTTCAGTTGAAAACACTGATGAAATAATTAGATGACAAAAACATTAGCGGTTCAGATAAAATCTTTTGTAAAATCAAAAGCCAATAATTCCCTGAGCAAAGCTGAAAAATTGAGTGAACTTCTATAAATCTCCTCACTCAGTTATCAGCATCGTCCTTCGGTGCAATAGTGTTAAAAAAAACGAAACTGTTAAAAAAAGAGAAGCTACAATGAATACTGGATGCAAAATTGCAACAGGATTCTTGATACTGTGGCTTTGTTTTTCACCCTCTCAGTTTTGGTTGGTGTAGGGTGTGATGGAGAGCGAGTGAGGAAGGGAGGGAGCTGTTGGGGCGTTCTCGTAGTTTCCCATGTCATTCCTACAAACGGGCTTCCCTAACAGGAACCATAGGTATGCTGATCTCATTAGAACAATTACTAAAGGCCTGCATTTTCCAGCCCAGCCTTTAAAGACCCCAGGGCAATGTAATTTCAAAATCAACCCTTTCCAAAAAAGCACCAGTGTTGGCACTTTCTAAAGGACTGTCAATTACTTCTCTCTCCATTCTGCAAAAGGAAAGCAGCATGATTCAACCAGGCCCAGATAAAGGGCCATTCTTTCAGGAAATCAGCCTGCGCATGGACTTGAATTCATTCTGCATTAATCTGTGGCCGCCTGTGGGAGCTCACTAAATATTCATCAGCAGTGCCAGGCACATCACTGCATGCAAATCTAGCATTCCTGACGTGGAGATACTTCAGTATTCTCCCTCTTCCTCGGGTACTCTATCTCTCTCTGTTTTAGACACTTCTTAAGTTTTCACTGCTCTAAGTTGTGTTTTATTCTGAGAGTTTACTACCACCAACTTCACCTATACAAAAACTAGACACAGCTTGTAGGTCACCTCAAGATCCATGATAAAAGCTGTTTAACTTAGAGATCAGGGAGAACAGCATGATGGGAAGGCTAATATTCTTTGAGACTAAACTTATGTAACTGTGGGCTTGTGTACTTTAGTACAACATGTCTTTAACATTTTCTGAGCCACATTGTCTTGACTGACAAGGACAGAATGGAGACTGCTTGTGGAATGATGTGTTCAAGAACATTTAAGGTGTGGACCAGTTTTTACTGAAGTCAGCCATGTCCACATAAGATGCAACGCCACACTGCGATGTGACAGATATCACAGCCATTCACAACCGCTTAAGTGCACTGCACTCCCTAATATCTAATTGATAAATATTAAAAACCTTTTAAACATACTTAAAACTACATACTGAGTGACTGATGCCATATTTGTTATGGAATACACTTGTTGGTTTGCATTGAGTTCGCAGTTTTGAGCCTCTATGTTTGCTTTAATTTATTTTCAAGACCTGAAGTAAACTGTCTGTTGTTGCTTTCAGTATGGCTATGAATGTCACACAATATGATATTCAAACTCACATTAGACACTTCTAACATTGAATAAAGCACATAATCAGCACCTGAGATTATCACTGTCATAGTTTGTATGTTGTTGTTCCAGCCGCGATGTCACGGAAATAGAAACTGTTTCTAAATTAGAAATTTCACGTATCATTGTTGTGGCTATTTAGGACAAAAACATCAAAAAGACACCTTTTATCGTATGTCGCGGCATCGCGTGTAGTTAGGACACTGTGTTAGATATCTTCATCTAGTTTTGCTTCATATTACTTGCTTGACCTTATAGTGGTGGTTGATCAAACTCTTCCAGTGTTCAAGTGGCTCTACGCTGTCACCTTGAGGATTTTTCAATGGCCTCTTTGATGTTGCAGATGGCAGTGACTCTTGCCATCACTCCTGCAATGCACTGATTATCATAAAGACAGATTGCCCTGTAGAACTGCTACACTCAACCCCAACTGGCATACACTACGTCCAGCCTTGACAGTCACTGGCCAGAGCTTCATACTTGGCCCTCTTCCTCTCATGGGCGCCCTCCCAGCACTCCTCCCAAGGAGGATTCCTCTAAAAGGAGGAAGCTCTTAGTTGACTAAGAGACCAGAAGTATGTCTAGTCTCAAATTAGTCCTAAAAATGTGCTGCCGGAACTTCAATCACTTTTCACGTTCTCAGATGTAAGCTGCCCTGGTAGTAATCTGGATCCTGTCCCTGGTCACTACTAAGATTTACAAAAGGAGCTACTTTCTTACCACTTTGCCCCACTTAAAGATGTGACTGGAGAGCACAATGTACACTGCCTAGTTCAGGAATCCAAGGTGCTAATCTGTCAGCGCCTGCTCCTAGGTCACCCAAGCCTGTTGCAATTTTTTATGTTTAAAGCTGTACTTCACCTCATGCAGCACTACCCAAACCTGGACCAGCGTCTGTCTCTCTTTACCTTCTATAATGTTAAACTGAGAAGTTGAAAGTTTCTAGCCTTGCTTATACTGGTTATAGATCACTATGGCACAGCCAAAACTCTACTTGCAGAACAGCCTTCTTTGGCATGCGTGTCTTTGTGGTTCTGTTCTTTTTCTTTCTCTCTCTCCTTTTTGGGCTTTATATGATAGGACAGTCAGAAGAAGAGACAAGAATACATAGAAGAGGATATGGGACTATATGTGCACAAAGCTCAGACCATTTTTTCATGCTCCTGACCACCTATCTCTGGGGCACCTTTACGTTGGAGTGTTACCACTCTCACCCTGAATTCTTCTTTGGAAGCAATTGATGTTATATGATTAAAGGATAAGTTTACCCCCTACACCCCTTTGTCATCCAAGATGTTCGTATCTTCCTTTCTTCAGTCATGAAGAAATTATGTTTCTTGAGGAAAACATTTCAGCAGTTATCTCCATATTGTGGACTTCTGTCGTGCCCCTAAGTTTGAAATTCCAAAATGCAGTTTAAATGCAGCTTCAAATGGCTCTAAACGATCCCAACCGAGGAAGAAGGGTCTTAGCTAGTGAAAGGATCGGTCATTTTCAAAACAAATTGACAATTTATATACTTTTAACCTCAAATGCTTGTCTTGTCTTGTCTTTGCGATGCGCATGCGTAGTCTGTGTAATCCGGGTCAATACAGTTAGGGTATGTCAAAAAACTCCCATCTCGTTTTCTTCTTCAATTTCAAAATCATCCTACATTGCTGTTTTACCTTTTTTTGTAAAGGGCGTTTGATCCTCTTTGCATGTTCACTTTGTAAACACTGAGTCGGTACTTCTGCAAAGATGTAGGGCGGAAGTTGGGGAAGAAAACGAGATGGGAGTTTTCGGACATACCCTAACTGTCTTGAACCGGAAAAACAGAGTTTACGTAGAACTAGACAAGACGAGCATTAAAAGTTAAAAAGTATATAAATTGTCAATTTGTTTTAAAAATTACGGATCGTTTTGCTAGATAAGACCCTTCTTCCTTGGCTGGGATCGTTTAGAGCCATTTGAAGCTGCATTTAAACTGCATTTTGGAAGTTCAAACTTAGGGGCACCATTTAAGTCCACTATATGGAGATAATTCCTGAAATGTTTTCCTCAAGAAACAATTTCTTATCAAATGAAGAAAGAAAGACATGAACATCTTGGATGACAACGAGGTAAGTAAATTATCTGTACATTTTTGTTCTGGAAGTGAACTTCTCCTTTAAGGCTTCTTCGCAGCCCTAGCCACTTTCAGAGAAGGTTTCTGATCTTTTTCTTTACAGTTTCAACCTAGTAATGGCTTCAATACATGCGTATATTCTTATTTGATACAGTGGGAATAAACAGACCATGAATATGACCTTTAAATAACAATAATTAATAATGAATCACCATGATACATTCATGAGTGTGATAATTACATTATGAGATAATCAAGCTGCTCAAAAGCAAAATATAAAATTTTCTTCTTTTTTTTTTTTAAATACATTTAACCAAAGGCATACTCAGGTGACAGAATTATTTTTTTGTGACTGATAGTCACAAATGAATTGTCACAAATAAAATTTCCTTTCAAATCTAGTATTGTATATTTAAATAAAATACAAATGTTGTACAATGGACTTCGAAGAAAGTCAACACATATATTTCCAAGAACAATCCAACCTTATTCAAGAGGTAGTGCTGTGCTAAAGTAGAGCGTCAGAATGATGCTGAGTACTGGGTTCCTGTTGGAGCCTGATCCTTGTTATCACGTAATTGTGATGTTCAGTGGCTTTTATTAGGGGCTAAAAAAAAAAGGTGAGTTCCAACACATCTTTATTGCGTTTTCATTCACATCATAAAGACATCTTTATAGTCCTGAGTAAAACACATGTATGTCATCATACATTTGTTTGACAAAGGCTAGGGATGCACACTTCCAGAGGAGGTCACCTGATTTCACTCCACAGATCATTTTTGTTGTATTTTCAGCCATCAGACAAAGACTGCATCATGCCTGCGTCTTAATCTTTGAGTGTTGTTTTATACTCAACTCTGCCCTCTGCTGTTCTCAATATGAAGAACAACAGACAATGGCACATGAAACCAGTGAAATGAGAAATACATGAATATATATGCGGCTGCCCTATGAAACCCATTGTAGCCTGTAATGCACAGAAGAGATCACTGTTTTTTTACGATAGTCAGGTTGAAAGATACTAATTAAGACAGTGGACTTTTGTTCTGGTTAAGTTTGGTTATGAATGATAGTGATGACTGGGCAGTCTCTAATACAAATGTGAAGAGAACACTAAATAACAAGACAGTTGTGTTACATATTATATTGACAGTATAAACAGTTTAAACTGAATATCTCTCCTGTACACACACACACACACACACACACACACACCGCAGGCTGGTCCCCACAATGTCAAAAATTTCAGGTTTTACTATCCTTGTGGGGACATTTGGTCCCCACAATGTAGCAAAAACAAGTACACACACACACACACTCACACACCTGTGTCATCAGTTGCTGCTTTCTTATTGGTTCTTCATTAATATCTTGAACTTGATGGCAGCAGCAACCAGTAGCCAGTGCAGTGAGACAAAGAGAGGTGCAACATAGGCTCTCTTCGTCTCATTGAAGAGAAGGAACACTGCATTCTGGAACACTTGTAGAGATTTGATTGGACATGTCAGAAGTCCAGCCAAAAGAGCATTGGAGTAGTCCAGTCTAGAAATGAGCAGGGCCTGGACCAGGAGTTGTGCAAGACCGAGACAGCCGTCCGTGGCTAAAAAAATAACTATTGTTCTTAAATATTTAAAAAGTACTGCAAAGCTTTTTTCCTGTATCACGTTTGTCTCATTTGGATATTCAGCGGCTCTCTTGTGAACCTGATTACTTCATCACATTTTGATTGCATTGATTTGTCAGAGGAGACCAATGCATTTCGTTCCTCTCAGCCAAGCAGGAACGATTGGTTCAAACTGTCATCTATTCAACCAATAAACAAACGTCGTGCGTGCATAAAAACAAACAAAATAACACATTTGCATGACAGAACTCTGGAAAAAGCACAGATAAACACACAACAGAGCACTCTGACATAAAACAAAACAAAAACAAGGATGAAACAGCGGTACATATTGGATAAAGCACTGAAATTTAAGTTTTTACGTGGCTATGCGCTGTCCCAGTAAAACACGGAATACAGCCAGCGGATCGATCCATTTGGCTGTTATATTATGGAAAATCTTCTTATATAGTTTATAAAGATCATTTGCACTATTTTTTTCTATTACACTGTATATTTTTCTCTCATTTTGTGTGTAGTTTGTGAATCATTTGCACGGTTTGTATATTTGTTGCACAAGACCACTTGTGCAGTTGTTTTCACTACTTGCTGCACTATTTACGTTTGTTGTTCATATTCTGATTGAAAATACATTTCTCTGAAGAAAAAAAAACTCACTCTTTTATGTATTTATTTATTTTACTGTATTTTGTTATTACATAATACTGTTTCCATTTACTTCCATTTTTGAACACATCTATATTGTCAAACTAAATAGACCTATTTTTCACTGAAAAGCGCCTTTAACAATATTGTAATAAATGGCTATAACTTTCCAAATTTTATTTGGAAGTGTAAAACACCCAAATACAACTTTCTAAAGAAAAAAAAAACTTCAAACTTCAGGAGAAGGTTTCTGTTTGAGTACACAGTAAAAAAAACCTCCATGTGTTGCTTACGATTTTCTTAAAATTTTGGAATTAATTTATTCTTAGAGAAGACAAAAGGCAAATTGGGCAAATTAGCTAGACTGAAACTTCAAGTTCTCCTGTTTACAATGATATATAGCACTTGATGCTGACTGCTAGAATAGGTCTGAAAAAAACAAAGAAAAGTGCTGGCGTGTCAGGTGCCCCGAAAATATCCTAGGTCTTTAAGGGTTAAGGAAGGACCTGATCTTCCTGATGCTGTGCAATGCAAACCTGCATGACTGTGTTGTCACCTAGTCATCAAAGATTAGCTCAGGGTTTCTGACTGATTATTGTTAAAGGTCTTAGCTGGATGGTGAAATTGTGCTATACAGCTGGAGATGCTGGGAAGACAAGAAGTTCCATCTCTGCTATCAGTCATGTTCTCAGACTGTAGAATTATACAGTGTGCACCAGAATTTACTGTCATATCAACGAATGAATTTTTAATTCACATAATGTAATATGATATAAAATATATATTGTCAACCGGCTGACCCATGGATCATCCGTCTGCGGCTTGAGATGCTGGGATACGCTCCACTATCCCTGCAACCCTACAGAGGAAAAGCAGTTTGGAGAATGGATAGATATAATGTTACTGGGCTTTCATTTGAGACTACTATTGTACTCCAAAATAACCATTGCATTCAGAAACACTTATTATAAATGATGTGGGTTTTTATTTTTATGTAATGACTCAATCACTGAAACTGAAACTATTTTATGTTAAATAGTATGTACTTCTAAACAAGATATTTGAATCCAATCTGATATATCTGCTCACATTTGAAGTTAACCACAAGTTCATCTCTGAAACCATCTCAACACCATCAAAAAGGTCAGTAATGCCTACACTATATTGGTCTGAGCAGGTTGAACTGTTAGATTAAAAATAATGAGGTGTAGCATTGTGATATTTGCAATTTCAAACTGTTATTAATCAATTTTACACAGACCTTTACAGTCCACAAGACAAAATTCTTCTGTTTTCCAGCTTCTTTTGCATACTTGAACCCTTTCCAGCAGTGCCTGTATGATTTTGAGAGCCATCTTTTCACACTGACGACAACCGAAGGACTCAAACACAACTGTTAAAAAAGTTTCAAACATTCACTGATGCTTCAGAAGGAAACTTGATGCATTAATGGATGAAGATATCCAACTTTTTCTTATTTTGTTGAAATATAATTTTTTTCTCCATTTATTACTGCCCTTCGGAAGCAACAGAAGACACTTGCATGTTTCCTGGAAGACAAATTAAGTACAATTTACCTTGATCTTCTAATTCAAAAAGTTTTCAACCCCTGGCTCTTAATGCATAGTGTTTCCTTCTGGAGCACCAGTAAATGTTTGAACCTTTTTTAATAGTTGTGTTTGAGTCCCTCAGTTGTTGTCAGTGTGAAAAGATGGATCTCAAAATCATACAGTCACTGCTGGAAAGGGTTCAAATATGCAAAAGATGCTGGAAAACTGAAGAATCTGCAGGACCTGGAGAATTTTTCACAAAACCAAAAAAAAAAAAAAAAAAAAAAAAGTCATATATCATCCAGGTAACCACACACAATATTAAGAACCAAGGGTTCCCAAATTTTGCAAGGGGTTATTTGAATAATTTAATATTTTTTTTTTTTTTTTTGTCTCGTTGACTATATGTAAACATCTTTAAAATATCTGTAAAATATCTTACTCAGGACAGTCCTAAATAAAAAAATAACATGCATTTTGTATGATCTCTCTTATTTTGTTACATTTGTTCACATTTTCACAGATTCTGCAAACGGGTTACCAAACTTTTGCATTAAACTGTATAAAAAAATAATAAAAATTACAAAAACACAGCAAAATTACTAAAACTTGAAAAACACTGAGAATGAAAGTAGATAATCTAACAACAAAAACTGATTCAAAGTATTAAAAATAATAATATTAAAAACAGTTTCTCCATGATACTGAAATAACACTGGTCTGAATGTGATTAACAGGATCAAGTGCCTGTAAGTGTGTCACTATCTTTACTTTTATTTGTGCTCAAGTTTTATGTGTTTTTTATTTGATATATGAAGTTCACACCGGTGTCCTGTAGCACAGGAACCAAAGGACTATAGTTCCAAATCTGCAGTTTTAGCATCTTTGAGATGTATTGGGACTGTAATGTGTGCTGTATTTGTTGTTTTAATATTGGGTTAAAAAAGCATGTAATACATTTAATAAGATGTTCATACATTTAACTGATTTAGCTGATTATGATAACAAAAAAAATCATAAACACATCTTAGCTTTGGTACTCAAACTGACTACAAATGCAGCTGTTCACAGCAGAATCCACAGTGGCCCCACATACGGCTACACAGTGTTTGAAGAGTGTTTCAGCATGTGGAGCCACATGATATCATCATTAAATGTCTCAATAAACTAAAGCAGATGGATAGACTGAAGCACATACTTTAGCTTTAACTTTCATACACTGTAATGATGCTGCAGCTCTGAAACGTCTGCGCCGAACCCAGCACATCTAACACGTGCCACAGATGAAAGATCACACACACGCACACTGCTCACGGGACACACAGGTTCATGCTCCTCGGGGGAATTTATTAAGTGCTTTTTTTTTTGTTGTCATTTTTCCTTTCATTTCATTTGTATCACTTGCGCTCCTGTCTGGAATCGTGGTATGGACAGTGAAGCAACAAGAGTCAGTTCATGTTCTCAGGCTAGAAAATCATTTACATCACAATTTTTTTTGTTTTGTTTTACTGACTTTGAGACCACAAACATTCCAGCAACACACTCTAGGGTAGATGAGAAACAATCAGAAAGCTTGACTTTTTGCATAGTATTAAATGAACAAAGACATTGAGTTTTTTATTTACAATTATTGTATAGATTATAAAATTCATAAAAACAAGATGGATGAACACTTTTCATTTACCCATAAATTGCTAGTGCGCCAAAAGTACCTGTGGCGTCGTATGCTCTTTGTTCCACAAAACGCATGCTGCTAAGTACAGTACATAGAAGCTGATGTATTGCAAGAAATATTATTATTCGTGATTATTAGAACGCTGTCATCCTTCCGATTTATTGGTTAAACATTTTAAACTGCATCCGTTATTTGGCCCGTCGACACAGGGCGCAGAACTAAACTGAATTAAACTGAAGTGGCCAGTCATACCGTAAAAGATCTCATCCGGAGTCATTGCAGTCCACACACATTTCAGACAAACTCTCCTGCGGCGCCTTTCAACGTTTCAGAGGTGATTCTTTTGGTCAGTGTACAACATTTGTGAGAATGATTGTAAATGAGGCTTTGAAATGTGTTAAAGGGACAGTTCACTCATCAGTCAGACTGGTTTTCAGACCTGATTGACCTATCAGTTGATGTAGTGATTTTTAGTAGATAATGACTTTACTTCAATCTGCTTCCATTTCATATGACTTCAGAAGACTGGAAGTCATGCGGCCGCACGGTGCTTTTGGAACGGCATGAGGGTGAATAAACTATCCCTTTAACGTGATAAAAGGCAAAATATTTCTGTAAAAAAAAAAAAAAAAAAATTGGTCTCAGTTTTCCGTATATTTCTCTTATCGAGTATGCCTGAGCTAACAGTTAAAGCTTGTGCACCTTATCTTGATGAGTAAAATTGTCCAAAAAAAGTTAAAATATAAGACTGATGGAGAAAATGAGTTGCATATAAGTGTATGACATCATGCTTCTCCAATTGCAAAGAATATCAATGAATACATGGGTGACTTTGTAAGTGTGCCTTCCGATAGACCCCCGTTTCTCCTTTCGCTTCTAGAGTACAATAAATAGTTAACGACTAGTGAATACTGTTGAGATGCTAGAGTATATTTACTGACTGCAGGAAGACAAGCTTGATTTGAACACAGAAGCACATCTAAATTTACACCACAGAAATTCATTCATATCCGGATAGTGCAGAAAAGGATCATAAATGTATATATAGATATATTTTAGTGTTTTTTTTTTTTTTTTTTTTTTTTTTGGTTTGGGTTTTTCTTTTTTTTTTCTTTTTTTTAAGAAAAGAGTCAAAAGCAACATTCCTCCTTGTTTCTTTACATTACATAATTCAGTTGTTCAAAGTGTCGTCAGCTCAGGAGCTGGGTTCATTTCCTTTAACCGAAAGAAATCTACAAATTAAATGTCAAAAAGAAGAATCAACACAATAAATCACAATATTTGAACACAATTTTGATTTCCATACAGAGATGCCAGATATAACTTAGTTTACATGTTTCCAACATAAAAAAACCCATCGCAGCTTTTGATGGTCACACGGAACTGAAACTATTTTATGTTAAATAGTATGTACTTCTAAAGAAGATATTTAAATCCAACCTGATATATCTGCTCACATTTGAGGCCGACCACAAGTTCGTCTCCGAAACCATCTCAACACCAGCCAAAACCGATTGGATTTTTTTTTTCCGGGGGTGCTCAGAGCCGTCGATCCCGACACTCGTTTAATACTACGATGCCACGTTAATGATATATCCCACTATGTTTTGGTTTCTTTTGTTATCATCTAAAAATATCTACAGTATTTGACAAAATAGCAGGCAAGTCCAGCGCACAATTGGTAATAAAACACCTAGAGTCCGATATTACAGGAGTAATGAACAACGTGAGCTGTTCCAACTACGTCTGCTGCGTGGTTTTGAACCCTACAAAGAAGTTTTAAACCCTACAAAGAAACCAGGACGTATCTACAGGTTTGTAAACAAATTACATTCTCTTTAGGACATAAATAAGTTAAAGTAGTTATTGAAGCAGAACAAGGCAACATGCCAACAAATAAAGATAAACTCTGTAAATATATATTTATAATATGTCTATAAATATATATGTACGCTTAATAAATTCTAATTTCCATGGGTTTCTCTTTTTCCGACAGGTGCAAATCTACTGTGCAAGTTGAGCCCTGCGACCTGGATACACCTTAATCAATATCCAAATAAATCTATACAATTAGATACATGCCACACACAATACTCACAGATCAGTGAATCAGATAAGCTGTCTTAAAATAGCAGTCCACCGCACGTCCCACCAAATCAAATCAAACCGTTTAAATAAAAATAAAGGTTTCCAAATAAAAACCTGGGTAATGTACATTCATGCAGGAGCAACGATAATAGCTGATTTAAATTACTCGTAATAGTCTGTCGTTTCCTCAGAAAATGGGAGCGGTGCGCTTGCGCTCGTGGTTCTTGTATTGTTTCTCGAGTCGCTCCACGATCATCCGAGTCGGTCGTCATTCATGCGTTCAATAAAAGAATGTGGCGCGACCACACGTACAGTCAGCGGTACACGATCCGTGTTGGCGTGCAATCCGGAGCGCCTTTAAACGTAGAGTCTAAGATGATTATTGAGCGATCTCTCGCGTGAGGTGGCTAAAGCGATGTCTCCAGACTATGAAGCGGGCTCCCGGGACTGGAGGAAGCAGCAGATTTACTCGTGTCGGTCGTCAGGTTTATACCGCTATCGATGGCATTGTTGTTCTTGTTAGGAGATGAGGGCTGACTGGAGTTCTTCCTGGCCGCCTCGTCGTCAATGTCGGTGTCGTCTATTAGAGGGATGTGAGGTGTGGAGTCCTCTATTCTAAACTCTGGATGAGTCATGAAATTGTGGATGGAGGTTCTGGATTCAGGTTTTTCCAAGCCTTCGTACAGGGAGCTACGAAATGCGTTCACAACACGTATCTGCGTGAGGAAAGAGACCAGTGTCAAAGGGTTGGAATGTGAGCTGGAAGACCCCCCAGTGGTACAGTGACAACAGGAGGAGGGAAAGGCCGTGGACCCACCAAAAATTCAAAAACATTTGGAAAGAGTCCGTAATTCTACTGTGCACTGAGACAGTTTAAGGATTGCATTGAAAAGAACGTAACTCAAACTCATGATAAAATAAACAGACTGTAAAAGAAAACGTAGGCAATGCTCTTATGTCCCGTACAGTACACAATACAATATACAGTGTAAGGTCCAAAGTGTTGTATACCTAGAGACAAGCATTGTTAATTCAACAGAAAATGAACAAAACCAAAGGAAAAACAACAAAGGAAAAACAAAAAGTCATGCAAGTTGAACACATCTCGTGGAAAGTTGGTAAGAGGAATAGATTAGATATTGAGATCCAGGATGAGTTTCAAGGTAAACACAAAGTCAAAGGCAAACAAAAGAGAAGAAGTCTACAAACACTCAATAGAGGATGACAGGGACAGGAGATCCTATGCTCCGAGAGCATAGAGTCACAACACGATGATGGAAGCGAACCAAAAGCTTGACAAGCCAACTCAACGACTACACACAACATGCAGCTCGGGACAACACCATGTGGAGATGAACACAGGCACACAGACTGTGGAATAAGAAAAGAAACGAGAACAAACAAAAGTCTGTTCTTTCAACAACTCCATGCGTCTCTGTGTAAACACTCAAGTATAGGCCGAAAAGTTTGGTTCAGATTCACAGAACTACGCTAAAAAATAAGAGAAGCCCTTAATAAGTTTATTACTGTGTGGAATTGAGACTTCCTAGAAATATTTTACTGTAGTAGTTGGGAGTAGCTAATATTCCGCTTCAAAGGTTACAGTTACAAACAAGCAAGTACGATAATCTAGGCATAATTCTCACAGTAATCTAATTTTATGAATACAATCGGTGGTCCTGTTCCACAACCTAGTGTGCTACCTACCTAGACAGCAAGATGACAACTTGTTCTGGCCAAATTCTAAGGCAGCATTACATGTGTCCTTCACAGATAAGGCAATCCCAGAATGTACTGCCACTAGCAAGATAGCTAATATCTTGCTGCATCCCACTATGCCTACTTGTAGGGGGCAGCCGTGGCCTAATGGTTTGGGCTTGTAACTGAAAGGTTGCGGGTTCGAGTCCCATGTCCGGCAGGGATTGAAGGTGGGGGGAGTGAATAACCAGCCCTCTCTCCACCCTCAATACCATGACTGAGGTGAGTTCCTTGAGCAAGGCACGAACCCCCAACTGCTCCCCGGGGCCGCAGCGATAGCAATATGGCTGCCCACTGCTCCGGGTGTGCGTGTGTATGCGTGTTTGTTCACTACTCACTACTGTGTGTGTGCACTTGGATGGGTTAAATACAAAGCACAAATTCTGAGTATGGGTCACCATACTCGGCCTCACGTCACATCCTTTCCTTTATACTACGCCCTTAAAGTGTGTAATGAAGAAAAAGTAGAAGAGTAGGCAAGCTTTGGGACATACTATCACATCACACAACTGCGTCTTTAACGGATGCTTTGTCGCATTGATACACACACCCTGTCACTGTAAACTGGCCTATCAATCATCCTGTCACAGTTAACATCCTCCACATTTCACTTCATTTACTTCCTACGGTACTGGGGAGAAAAAAGAAGTAGCATGATGATCTGCCAGTCGCGGGTCTTTCATGCCGATATTTTCTGCATAATGATGCATTACAACCAATGACCAAATGACCAAACGGATGTTTCGATTATTAGTAACTCAAACCCCTTCTTCTTAACATTTCTACCTAACCACCGGTCATGCATATCCGCCATGTTTGTAGTTTTTTAACACGTTTTATTTGTGTTTGTAGTTCTGGACCGAATCCTTTACCAAAGTGCAATGGATTGTGGGCAATATTAGCCATTAGAGTGTGCGTGGATCCACACTTCAAAAATCAACCTGAAATAGTAGACCACCCAGGGACTTCTGCCATACTATTTTCAGCATAACAAAACCCCCGCCAAACACTGCAATTTTTCCATGTCTCCTTAATCAAACACACCTGATTCAGATCATTAGCTTATTAGTCAAATGGGTGTGTCAGACAAAGGAGATAGTGAGCAGTGTTGGAGGGCTCCAGGAACGTGGTTGGGAATCACTGGTCTAGGCTACTAATCAGACCAGGAGTGTCCAAACCTGTTCCTGGAGTGTCAATGTCTTGCTGAGTTTAGCACCAGCCAGCTCTAAGACATTGGCCTAGAACACGGCTGGGCAACTTCGGTCCTGGAGGGCCACTGTCCTGCAGAGTTTAGATTCAACCCTAATCAAACACACCTGAACCAAATTAATGTCTTCAAGATCACAAGAAAGCTACAGGCAGGTGTGTTTTATTAGGTTTGGAGCTAAACTTTGCAGGACAGTGGCCCTCTAGGACCAAAGTTGCCCAGCACTGGGCTGGACCCATTGAAACCAATGGACCTTAATGCTTTTGGGAAACGCAGCCCTGGCCTAGATGTTTCTAGTGAGGCTGAAGACTTTGATTAGCTGGCTCAGGTGTGTTTAATTAGGGTTAGAACTAAACTCTGCAAGACAGTGGCCCTCAAGGAAGAAGCTTGGACAACTCTGTATTAGATTATTGATTTGATATCTCAGCGATATCAGACTAGCATTGTGATTTATTCTTTAATTCATGTAAGGAATTTCACATGAGAGTTTCAAGTGTTATATATGAGGTTCTATTTGGTTTAGGTTGCTGCCTTAGGGCAGGGGTGTCCAGTCCTGCTCCTGAAGGGCCACTGTCCTGCAGAGTTGAACTCCAATCCCAGTTAAACACAGCTAATCAAGATCTTCAGGAAGAAACATCCAGGCAAGTGTTTTGGGGGCAAGTTAGAGCAAAACTCTCCTGCCTAATCCTGCCTAAAGGGTCCATACTGCTGGTTAGTAGCAGATGTTTCTACTCAAACTGTATCCCTGCTTCTATGAATTTGCCCAATAGAAAATTAATGACTTGAGGCCCTTTGTCACTGTCCGTGTAAACCACCCTTTTGAAGGGAGCTAACCAAGCAAAGAAAAGGTGAGGAGCTCACTAGGGTTTGGAACAGAGCCTCTATGATACCACCAACTACTAACGTGCTGAACATAAAATGATCAGAATCATCTACCTCTAATATCCATCAAACTCGACTCTAACCTTTCCTGGTTGCAAATACTTTTAACCTAGCTAAGAGAAAACTTACAAAGCCAACACAAACTGGTCTGAATGACAGATGGGAACAAATGTCAGAAGGAATCACATAGATGAAGACCGGCCTAACGTTTAGTGAGATTCTGCAACTCTCAGCATCACACAGCAGACTACATGACCAACAGAGTAAAGCCACGAGACATAATGGGTCGCTGTGGGCTTCGGATCTACATCACACAGATGACAAATAAGACAAGACTATGGGGAGAAAGCGCCACTCTCTTCACATGTCTCCGTAGCTGTGTGGAGAGAAAAAATGTAAAAAAAGGAGAACAAAACAGCCTCCCGTGATCAATAGAGTAACTTCAACAATGCAGCCTACAGCATTTTGGAAAACATGTCAGGCTACAACTGAGTGGGGAATGGTACCGTTGGCTATACTTGAATGTTTACCCAGCCTGGTGAGTTTGTTGGTGGAATATTAGTTCACATCAATTTTGCGACGGACAATGGAGGGACTCACAACCTGAAATTCACTTCGTAGGCCTTAGTCCAGGGCTCTTAGCACTCTGGGGAAAACAAACACATGGTACATTGAAACACATGTTCTTCTGAGAAGCGGGTTAAAGATGATCTGATAAACACTGACATGAAGAGTAAGAGGAAATCAGAAGCAAAGCAGATTTTCAGGGATGCCCTTTGACAATATTTTACACCGATCATCTATGTCTTAAAGATTAAGAAACAGTTTGAGAGCTCTGGTGTCATGCCATATCTCTGTTGGACCTGACGGTTAATGCCTGATTAGAATTGTCTGTCATATCTTTCTGCTGTAGCTGTCAGAGCCATAGCCTTGTGCTCTGACATAAGGTGCAGCTACACCTTGGGTGACTGGATTTTTAGGTGTTTTCCTGGTCCGGTTACTTCTCACATTGACTCTTGTGTCTCCCTACACTGTCGTATTAAATAAAGTTGAAAAGCCTGAAATTTTAACAGCCAAGAGAAGGAATGGAACCACAGAATTTTTCGAGCCAATCATCTGAGCCATATATCGTAACAGATCTAGAGTCTAGAACCCCAGGAAGCAAAATCCATTTTACACTTTTAAGAGCCTCCAAAAACAATTGGTAAACCAGTATAACATATTATATTATGTTATGAATCAATGCCCTTGGTTGATTGGAGTTATCGCCCCTTATCTGCACCCTGAGCACATTTTTAAAAATGAAACAGCACACTAAATGGTGCTAAACATCTTCATGCTTCATAATTATCCAAGGACCTGTAAATTCACCATTACTGCAGTTAAAAGGTTTCATCTACTTAAAAGAAATCATGTCTTTATCAAAAGCTTGTACTTTTAAAACTGTAAATTCTATGACATTTACAGCTCATAATACGGTCTGTGCCTTGTTTTTCATTTCATTTACTTTGTGAGAGTGTATAGAGGTGAACTCATGTAGTGATTAAGGATTTTGTTGTCAATAACAAAGCTGTACATGGATCCATTTTGGTGTTGCCATAGAAACAAATAATTTCTGAGAATGTGAACAGCTCTGAGTAGCTGTTGTCTCGTAATTATGGTAACCCTCACAGAACATTAATGCGACATTATATTTGAAACAACAAAGCGTCTTTCTAGAATCTCTGCTGCAGAGCTTCTTCCCTGTGATGCCTTTTTCATGTTTACTGTTTAGTGCTCAGTTTTGAACTTTCATGACTTGAACATACGTGAACATATTTACAGCATGTAGGGACCGCATCATGTATTTTGCAATGTTTTGGAGTAATTGTTTTAAAATAGCTCAAATCTCTTTGCATCCTGTCATATTTTGGATTCATAAAACTAGTTTTGTTATGATTGACCCACTTCAGGTCTGGGGTCCAAGGGCATCCCTGACAAACACCCAAAGAAGAGTGTCACTCACGCCCAGAGGGAGCAGCAGCAGTGCTGGTAGGAGAGGAAAGAGCATTGCACAAGGACACGTGACTAGGACTAGAAACATTGGTTACATCCTGATTTTGACTGGTGGTGGAGGACTGGCGTCTCAGAGCCCCCTGAAAGGAAGTCCCGCTCTTGAACGTGTTCACTACCTCGATCTGCAGGAAGGGGGAGAGAAATACATGGAGCACAGTGTGTCAAAGACGTGACCAATGCATCATCACATGGACATGGTTCAGAAGACTATGACAGGCCCTTATCACACATTAAACACTTCATCTTAAATTAGCACTGAGGCTTTGATGGCTTTAGAAAGTTCCTCCTCCCTGCTGCTGCAGGTTTGACAGCAGGCATGATGAACGCCCAAACACCTTCGAGAGCCTTGCCGCAGGACTGCATCATTGTGCCTAGAAGAGCACTGTTATCGTATCACATGACAAACAACAGGCAATAACAATTTACTGTAAATGATTTGCATGCCATTACCAAAACGCAGCAACTGCAGCATGCAATCTCTGTCACATGCGGTGCATTATACAACAGTTAGTTCTATTCTTCTAATCTGATTGGACAGTTTCTCCTGTTCACTGGTTTGCTGCTTGTCTGTGTTTGTGGCATTCCAGATCAAAGTATGTGAGCGTAGTTGTGCGAATTTGCCTGAGCAATTTAAAAATCTCGAAAATCCCAAGCCTTTGAACAGGTTGGGGAAATTGCTGTCTCTTCGCTTCACTCACATATGCTAATCCAGTCTGGATGTTGCAGTTTTCAACTTGTCTTAACGCCCATTTCTGGTTCATTGAACTGTTGTATAAAAACATAATGACACTCACAATGATGCTGTCGGTCTGAATTTCAGATTACCACAACATGCTAGTGATTGTGAAATTGCTTAATGACGTTATTGTAGACATTTAAACTTCACTGAAGTGAAATATTAACAGTGGCGTGGGAGTGATCTGAGTTGTAAAAGGGGGGCTATATAAACTTACTGGCTTTGCTCAATAAAAAAAAAAATATATATATAAATATAAAAATAAGCACAAACCATAGGTTATATTTAGAATAGAATGCTGTATTATAATAATAATAATAATACAATTATTACCAACTGATTCCACTTACTATTTGTCATAAATAATATGTGAGTAGTCATTATTGTTTCTATAACCAAACTCACACCCGTAAATTTTCAGGACTCAAAACCACATTCTTGAACAAACGCCCTGTGTGAACGGAACATGACTGGACAACTAGTTGTCTGTCACGTCATTCAGTGTGAGAGAGCCGCACAACACAAGCGCTGCACAAACGCAAGTCTACCATTTGTTGTGTGCTTTCATGTGTGGTTTCGGTAACTTACAGTGACAGAGAAATGAGCTGTGTGTCATCTGAAAGTTTTATATCCAGTCTCCACTGGAGCCACTCCCTCCCGTCAGTTTTGCGTTCTTCGCGCGGCTCAAATGCTCCACTCTCCACTCAAAAAGTTGCTGTCAGCTAATGGTGATTTGATGGATGAACTCACAGCTAGATTGGATTTATGTCATGTCAGAAACCGGCAATACTTTCAGTTTTACAAACATCACCATCTTTGATATTTCTGGTCTGTGTTGCTACTTGTAAGGAATATGGGCTTGAGTCCTGTTGCACGTTTATAGATAGATTATTTGAAAAGCGATTGTAAGCTGCTGTGTGAACAGGACATTTCGAGACTAACACCTGAAGTAAATGCGGTTGTCAATTCCAAAAACTGACAGTGTGAACATGGCCATTTTTACAAAATGATAAAACAATAAATCGTTATACGCTTTGCACTCTGTTACTTTTAATATTTAACAAAGTCTTTTTGGCACTGTTTAATGTGGAGTGACAGATCAAGAGAAGTGGTAGCGCAAAACGGACGTGAAATGATCATCTCCTCTGCTTTAATACCAGTTTCAGCACAAAATAAACATGAAAAAACTTCCAAAGTAAGTTAAAGGAAAGAGTAAAACTTACTAAAAATATAATTGCTCAATCAGGGCCTCAACCACACAAAGACGTCAATATAACAGCTTATACAGCCTAAACAATGTCAAGAAACGTCACATTTACCTCAGAAAAAAAAAAAAAAAAAACATATTCGGTGATGATAAACTCATTAGTCAGCTAGAAAAATTAATTCTACAGAGAAGTATCTTGCTAAATGTATGCACCATATAACTGTTACAGAGGAGGCTACCGCCTCCTCCTCGCCAGAATACAGTCTCATTCGGACTCCAACTCCCATAACCCCATACCTGGGACTGACACGTCACACACAAATCACACAGTATAAAACACACACGCACAAATCACCTCCCCGCGAAGTCTTGATTTGCCACGGCTGTCATTTCTGAGCGTTGTTTGTGTATTACTGGACTGCTTTCTCGTTGCTCACCTGGACTGTTACTCGATTGTGATTGTTCTCTGTGTACCTCGACCCTTGGATTGTTTATTGGATTTGTATCTCTGCCGCCTGCCCCGACACCCCGCCTGGTTTTCGTTTCTGAGTCTGTCTATTCCCTGTGGACCCTGTTTGCTGTTGATTTGACCCTGCCTGTACCCGACTTCGTTAATAAAAGCTGCAAATGGATCCAAACGCTTCCGCTGATCTGTCACAATAACATATTCATTATAATATTTTTACTGTTTTTCAAAGTTGAATGTATGTTTAAATAAACAGCCACGATTTAAATGTTTATATTTCAAAAAAACAAATTGGAGTAGAAATATAACTATGTAACTGTAACTTAATTATAAAACTTCATTGAGTTTAATTTAACCATTTGTATACAAAACAGTTATAACAGTTAAAACATTTTAATCTTCAATATAAATTTGTAATATCTAACTCTTGTGTATACTTTACAGCATTTATTGAGATTTTTTTGTTTTCCTTCAAGAAAATTTGTCATGTACTGTACCTGGTATATATCCAAAATAATTGATACTGAATCGAATCAAATCGTATTGAAAATCGAATCAAAACTCAAGCTTATGAATCAGACATGGATCGTGAAATTTGTGTCAAAACCCAGCCCTAGTATTTTGTTTGATCTGCGGTGTACTGAACGCTTTATAAAATGTTAGTATTTTTGGCATTTCATGTCTACAGAGCCATCATTTCCACAGTAGACAGAGTTTTAGTAGTGCAATTATGTTGTTCCTAAAATTGACAACATCCAGAATTGTACCTAGTTTTATCATGAGATTTTCAATGTAATCTGGATCTAATAATCCAAATCACTATTCAATAAATGATTAGTCGGTTGAAATATAAAGTGTTTTTTATGAAAGGTGTACTGACAGCCCATGATTAATGCAACAGTACTAAAGTCTTGCGATCGGTGCTGATGTTTGTGCCAGTAATGGCGTTTGGCAGAGCTGAGCTGCGGTTCAACCTCCACACTGTTCTAAATCTGGCCATAAAACATACTGACAGCCATGCAGATGGTTGGATCACAAGTACATAATTACAAACACAATTGATGTACAAGCATAAGTATAGTTACTTCCTACAGATGCCATTTTAGTGCAGAATTCATGCTGAATATTTCAGGCAGTTGTAACTTCCCAAAGATTATCAGAGGTTCTAACCTGAGTCTGGATTCTGTTGAGCCCTCTGAACCAGAGGATCTGCCCTCGCCGCAACTCTCTCTCAGCATGATCAATCTCCTCCTGGTCCTCGTTCATCTCCTCCTCGGGCATTTCATCCTTTTGCGTCAACTGACCAGCCCCTTTGAGGAACCTCAGCTTGCTGTTTGGGATTGTTGATATAACCTGATCCAGAGTGAGGATGTGCATGAAACACATGCATGGATTTTAGAACAGGAGAGCACACAAAACATTTCAGAGCTCCATCCTCAAAGCTTCATGTGAAGAACGAGCCCTGTGTATTGTTTGTGGAACACCTGGATAATTGTATAGTTATGCTGGCAGATACTGTTAAAGGAGAAGTTCACTTCCAGAACAAAAATTTACAGATAATTTATTCACCCCCTTGTCATCTAAGATGTTCATGTCTTTCTTTCTTCAGTTGTAAAGAAATTGTTTTTTTGTTGAAAACATTTCAGGATTTCTCTATATAGTGACTATATAGTGACGATATAGTGACTTCAATGGTGCCTGTGATTTTGAACTTCCAAAATGCAGTTTCAGTGCAGTTTCAAAGGGCTCTAAATGATCCCAGCCGAGGAAGAAGGGTCTTATCTAGGGAAACGATTGGTCATTTTCTAAAAAACAATAAAATTTATATACTTTTTAACCTCAAATGCTCATCTTGTCTAGCCCTGCGAGAACTCTGTGTATTACAGTTCAAGACAGTTAGGGTAGGTCGAAAAACTCCCATCCCATTTTCTTCTCCAATTTCAAACTCGTCCTGCATCACTGTTTTATTGTAAATAGTTTTTTTTTTTTTTTTTTTTTTTGTAAAGGGCGTTTGATCTTCTTTTGCATGTTCACTTTGTAAATACCAGGTTGGTAATTCTGCAGCGATGTGGGACGATTTTGAAGTTGGAGAAGAAAATGACCCTAACTGTCTTAAACCGGAATACACAGAGTTCTCGCAGAGCTAGACAAGATGAGCATTTGAGGTTAAAAGGTATACAAATTGTCAATTTTTTTAGAAAATAACCGATCGTTTCACTGGATAAGACCTACTTCCTCAGCTGGGATCATTTAGATCCCATTGAAACTGCATTTAAACTGCATTTTGGAAGTTGGTGGCCCCATAGAAGTCCACTATATGGAGAGAAATCCTGAAATGTTTTCCTCAAAAAACATCTTTCTTTACGACCAAAGAAAGAAAGACATGAACATCTTGGATGACAAGGGGGCGAGTAAATTATCTGTAAATTTTTGTTCTGGAAGTGAACTTCTTTAACTCTGATGGCAAAAAAAAAACATTTTCCTATTTTTCACCCATGGAAAATATGGGATATTGTGGTTTGTAACCCTGGTTCATAACCCTAAATACTACAGTAAGTAAAGAGATTAATATTCTGTCATACGTTTCTCTCTTTTATGTTGTTCCAGACTTTTTTTCCTACTAGAACACAAAAGAAGATATTTTGATGGAATCTTCAGCTGTTTTGTCCATACAACAAAACTCAGGAACAAAATTAGGATACAAAATAATGTTAGATCTCAATGACCTTGAGAAAAAAAAAAAAGCCACATTGAGAAGCTTTTCAAAACAACATATTTTGTGTTTAATTAAAGAAATAAAGTCATAAATGTTTGGAATGACACGAGAAGAGTAAATGATGGCAGACTGAAATCATTTCTCAGTGACCCATCCCTTTAATGAAGAACTCATATGAGATGAGAAAGGAAGTAAATTACTTAATACATTTCAGCAGGTTTAATTATTGAATACATTTTCTTTAATATAATGGAAATAGTTGCATTACCTGTCCCCAGACTAGTTCTCCCATTCCCAGGAAAACACACCACATCCACTTCTCCAGGTCCAGAGGAGAACAACTGAACGGTTTCCCTCCAAACTGAACAATCACAATCTAAAATAAAATGTAAAGATAAAGTACACGGGCATGTAGATGGGCATGTCAAAGTATATTTATGACTGTATTATTTCAAATCATTCATAATCTTTGAATGAAATCTGGAAAAGAGTTTTAAACAAACTTGAAGCTTAACTTACTGAGAGGTACATACGACTGATTGTGCAGATACTTTGTCTTCTATTCGTTTTGCAACATTTCCATCATAAACCAACTATGCTCACACTATAACACTCACTGCTTAAACCAGGTTTTATTTTGAATCACAGGTTCCCTCTTACTGTCTGTCAGGAGTTCCCTAGGGTTCTAGAACACATCCTCCATACACATGCATGCTCTTCAAAAAAGTATATAATAAAAGTATTTTGCGTATTTTGCATGATCTTCTCTTATCCAACCACACAACTTTGCAATGCTGTTTGCCATTGCTCATTGGAACCATGGTTTTGGAAAACACCAATGTGTTAAACTATGCTGATAATGATGGAATCTCCAATATTAGTTGGCTAAAAATGCTTTTGGGAAACGCAATGCCACAACCAATGCCAATTTGTCTGACCAACTAGTTTGAACAAAAAAAATTCTGAGGTTTTGGTACCTGAATGGCGAAAGTGCCTAGAACAATGGAGCAGAAGATGGGGTTTCTAAAAATGCCATCGAACACGTTTCTCTCTCCATGGATCTTGCGGGCGTTAATCTCGTTGAAAAGCTGCATCATGACAAAGGTGTTGAAGATGATGGTGTAGTGCTCAGATGGAGGAGAATGCAGCGGTGCGTTCCTGCCACTGTCGATGTCAAAGATCTGCTCACCTGGATCACAATAAGATCATAAGACAGGAGTGAAGATTGACGTGAATTAGATGCTTCTTCAACTACATGAGGTAAATTTTCCAGGCATGAAAGCATAAATGTATTTCCTACAGTATAAGATAACTTACCCACAAACAGCAGTGTGAAGATGATAATGAGCTGGTACACACCATGACCCAGGATGTTCTTGGTCATGGTACTGGAGATCAGGGGTTTGTTTCGGCCATAGGGTTTCCTCATCAACAGAGACTCAGTGGGCGGTTCAGTGGCCAAAGCCAGAGATGCAAATGTGTCCATGATCAGGTTTACCCACAACATCTGCACTGCTTTAAGAGGAGAATCCTGCAAGAACATACAGTCTGGTTCAAACGGACTTTATCATCACAATTCATGAAATGAGACCAATAAAACACGCTGACCTGAGTAAGATGTTACTGGCATCATGCTTGTGTATTAAAATATTGATAAGAAGACCCTGAAACTGAGATCTCACTTATTATCACAGTATATGTTTGAGTGTCCTTGTTAGTCTAAAGCTTTCTGGATGTTCATTTCTCATGCCGGTAACTTCACGCAGTCTAGCCTCTTTCTCTTAGAAGTGCTGCATCATTTATTAGGTTAGCGATCCTCTAGGAAATTAAACAATGCTATTTTAGATCACAGGGATGAAGTCTTTGGCCTTGGCCTAGTAATCTAATATGGATTCTCTGCCATTGCGGCATGTCTCTGCAAAGTCTAATTTAAGATTTCATAGTAGGTCAGATCTATCGTCTTGTAGAAGACATCACATATGTAATGGCAGTGGTTCTAAATTAATAACTAGCTTTGTGTATTTCATGAAGAAAATGTGAGTATCCTGTACAAAACTCACTGCTACAATGCTAGTGAGTTGGATGTTTGCCAGGGTGTTACTATGAGGTTGCTAAGATGCTTTGATTCCACCCTTAATAAAATTTTTGGTCTCTGGTCTCTCTTTTAATGTAAATCGTGTGGGATCTTTCACCTGTTTTATCAACTGTCAGGTAAAAAAGTAAGACGCCTTGAGGGATTATTCATGCATGAATGGTAGAGGATGTGCTATACTGCAGTTTAAAAGTTTGGGGTTGATAAGTTTCTGAAAGAAGTCTTTTCTGCTCGCAAGGCTGCATTATTTAAATTAAAAATAGAGTAAAAACAGTAAAAACACTGTTACAACTTTAAAAACTGTTTTCTGTGTGACTATATAGTAAAATGTCATTTATTCCTGTGATCAAAGCTGCATTCTCAGCATCATTACTCCAGTCTTCAGTGTCACATGATCCTTTAGAAATCATTCTAATATGTTGATTTGCTGCTCTGATTATTATCAATGCTGAAAACAGTTGTGCTGCTTTATATTTGTGTGGAAACCATCAGACATTTCATTTTTCATGATTCTTTGATGAATAGAAAGTTCAAAAGAACTAAAACAAGTAACATATAAAACCTTTACTGTCACTTTCAATAAATGCAATGCATACTTCCTGAGCAGAAGTAATAATTTCTAAGAAATAATACAAATCTTACTGACCCCAAACTTTTGAATGATAATATACGTGCTGAAGTCTATTACTTAGGGTTAAAAGCTTGTTCAAATCACTAATGCCAGGTTTCAGCAATAATAATACTGATACTTGCCTGAGCAAATAGCATTACACACTCAGAAATACAGTAAATGCTCACTTAAAGGCTCACTGTGAGAACCTTTCCCTGTGTGTGGACAGAGGCACAAACCTGTGTAATACAGGCTCCGGTAAAGGCAACGATCACAGCCACCACGTTAACGGTAAGCTGGAACTGGAGGAACTTTGAGATGCTGTCATAGACGTTGCGTCCCCACATCACGGCCTTCACGATGCTGGAGAAGTTATCATCTGTCAGGATGATGTCAGATGCCTCTTTGGCCACATCGGTCCCTGCAATTCCCTGCCAAGACAGAAGTCCATTTCACATCAGTCTTTTGTGTCAAATGACATCAAGTGCCAAAAATGTCCTTTAAATCAAAATCATTAATCCACTCATTAAAATCACCATGAACAGCAAAAGAACACAAAGATATTATGTTTTACGGTAAGAAAATATTAGAGGATTTTTTTAAATTGCTGACATTATTTTCATGACAATTAAGCACATTCACATACCGTTTTGATGAAATAACACTGAAGTGGGATCAAACCCTCATGTGGACAGAGTGATCATAAAATCTTATTTGTGTCTGGGTAAAGATGCTTCTGCTCACACTGTATTTGTGTTTTTAAAGACTAGCCTGAGGGACTGTTCTCCCTTAAGACACGGCTGACAGTAAAATCATGGTAAATACCACAGAGAGGAAGCTGCCCGCAGGCAGCTCATGTCAGTTTGATAAGCAGGAATACAAGAATATGCTCTCTGCTACGGTTGAACTTATGAAAATAGAAATGGTGGGGCGGTGCTGACACAAGCTGTTTTTTCACCTCATGCAAGTAAATTGACATATGTCAGGAGTAAAAAGCAACGGCTCACACTAGGGGGCGCTCTGGATCTGTTTTTGAGCTGCACGAGGTGGCGTGATTTTGCATGCTGCTAAAATGAGGACAGCCTGTGTTTCAGCAACTCAAGGAATGGAATTCAGTTCTCACCATGGCAAAACCGACATCCGCCTTCTTAAGGGCTGGTCCGTCGTTGGTTCCATCACCAGTTACGGCAACCACCTGCCGCTGGTCAACCAATGTGCTGTCAATAATACCTGTATGACAGGAAGATCACACATTCTGTGAAACGCTGCTTTAAAAGAAGATTTCTGCAAGAACTGGAGACATTTGATCAAAGACACTTAACTTAAGCTTAACTGTCTTTTCTTAAAGTAAATGTTACCAATGCTCTCCTATCATTAAGATTAAAGGGTCATCAAAATGACTGCTCACAAATATTAACCGAATAGTCATATAATTAAGTTTAAATGTATATATTTAGGCTTGCGGATTACATAATAGCAGACTTGTGTGTTTAGGGCACTTCATAAAATGTTTACTGGAATGACTCATTTAACACTTACAATGAACAGCAATATGTTGCCAGCATTAAAGCTATGTGATAGCAAAACATCAGGGATAATCAAGTGATAACGTCTGGAAATAACTAATTAAATACACTAGTGATGTAATTACAGTAAAACATTTACTTACAGTATGTTAATTATCCTGTAACTTCAGCCATGACGTTCAGTCTTACGTAACACAGATCTGATTCCAGAGTGCTTTACTAAAACACTCTGGCTGCTGTGCGTAAATGCCAATGGACATGAACTTGAATATGTCTAGTAGATTATTCATCTAAAAATGTCAGTCCTTGTTCATCAGCTAATTGACATGTTTTGTAATGTTTTTGGATCATAACTGCATAATTTCTGTTGAAATGTGGTTACATATTTATTATATGCTAAACAAAAAACAACAACAACAAAAAAAGCATTTGGTGGTAAAACATTTTTCACTCAGAAACTGCTAACAAAATATTACAAAGAAATGCCAAATAATGCGTTTAATTAAACATGAAATTTTTGTGACTGATACTGTAAGATCAGGATCCCTCACCTTTGACCAGTGTGTGTTTATCTGTCGGTGAGGATCTGGCAAGCACTCGCAGTTTAGGCCACACTTTATCTATGCGTTCCTGCTCAACCTGCCAGAGATATCAAACAGACATCCATCATCACAAAGATGCGCATTAGAGCTGCCAAAAAGTGTCTATACACCCATCTAAAGGAATACATAAAACAACCAATTGCATATAACATAAAAAAAAAAAGTAATCTGGCACTAAAACATCTTTTTTCTTGTAATGAGTGTAAACATTCATCAGAGAAAACATTGCATTTACATATAAATTATGTGGCTGCGTATTAAATCAAACTGTGTTCACATGTGGGGTGTTTGTTAGACTAGCCAGCCATCAAATGTGTTCAATAACTGTCCACATCAATAACGACATTGCATTGGTAGCAGAGAGTACACATGTGACTAATGTAATTACGGCATAATAAAAAAGCCCCATAAATTATCAGAGTACTGGAAGGCAGCAACATCAGGGCCACAGACAGTTATATGAAGCAACACTCTGGGTTCAATATACATTAAGCTCTCAACAGAATTCGTGCCACAATGTTCATTACCACAGGAAATCATTTCAACTCGTTGTTTACTGCAAAAATCATGTGTACAGTAATGCATGTACAATGAAGGTCAGCATTCTTAAGGCTTTAAACGCAGAAATGTAAAGCCTACTGACGTACCGTATAATGACTGTAAGTGAGGTTTTAAAAGCACAGAGACTTCGAAACTTATGGGACCACAAAACCGGTCATAAGTAGCACGGGTATATTTGTAGCAATAGCCAACAATACACTGTATGGGTCAAAATTATTGAGTTTTCTTTATTGCCAAAAATCATTAGGATATTAAGTAAAGATGTTCCATGAAGATATTTTGTACATTTCCTACTGTAAATATATCAAAACTTAATTTTTGATTAGTAATATGCATTGCTAAGAACTTCATTTGGACAGTTTTCTCAATATTTTTTTTTTTTTTTTGCACCCTCAGATTCCATATTTTCAAATTGTTGTTTTCCAACCAAAATTTGTCCTATACTAACAAACCACACATCAATGGAAAGCTTTATTCAATTTCCAAAAATTGACCCTTATGACTGGTTTTGTGATCCAGGGTCACATATAAGAAGTAACTTCCAGTCTCTAGAAGTTGACACTTTTTCCTCATTTATTCTAGTTACAGTGCCTTGCGAAAATATTCATACCCCTTCATTTTTTCCACATTTTGTTATGTTGCTGCCTTATGTTAAACTGCTTTAAATTACTTTAAAGTTCCACATTAATCTACACTAAATACACCATAATGGCAAAGCAAAAGTCTTTAACATATTTATTTTAACAAATTTATTTTATTTATTTTTTTTAAATAAAAAACTTAAATGATACCATTGCATAAGTATTCATACATATCTGGGCCAGTTGAAATTTAGCTCAGGGGCATTCATATTGCAACATGACAAAATGTGAAAAAATGAAGTAGTATGAATACTTTCGCAAGGCACTGTATAATCATTGTGCCGTATCTCTTATATCCCCCGATCAAGCAATTGACACAGGAGCTGCCGTTTTGACGTAGAACGTCTATCTTTTTAGTTCATTATTTGTATATTCTAGTTCAAATAAATAAGGCTGGACTAAAAAATTGCAAGTCATCCTCTCTGTCGAAATTTTCAGACATGTTTATGAAGTTTTATGTACAGCGTGTGTCTTCTTCTGCTTGTAAGGTGCAGTGCATCCGGGTTCTACATCAGAACACGCATGCGTTGTGGTACTCTCGTGAACGCATGTCGAACACTGACACAGAAGAGAAGAAATAGTTGAATAGAGTCGTTAGCTTTATAACATTGCAGTTAAACCGCTGATGTCACATGGACTATTTTAAAGATGTCCTTACTACCTTTCTTGGCCTTGAATGTGTCAGTTATGTTGCTGTCTATGCGGGGTCAGCTTTCGGATTTCATCAAAAATATTTTAATTTGTGTTCCAAAGATAAACGAAGGTCTTACAGGTTTGGAACGACATGAGGGTGAGTAATTAATGACAGAGTTTTCATTTATGAGTGAACTATCACGTGCCCTACTCAAACAAATATGTATGTGATCTTTTCCTTTAATGTTGTAATTTGTACATGATCACTGTTGTAATTTGTGAGTATACTGCTTAGGACCTTGCATACCAAAAACCTCTGATAACAGTAAATTCTTTTTCCTGGAAGCCAAGAGCAACAAACACAAACGGTGAGATTTCATCACTCGTGAAACAGACTTGAATAGCGCATAAGCTTCTGTCTTGATCTGCAGTGCGGTATCAGCGCCTCATTATGTGCAGTTGTCAGGCAAATGCTTTGTTCGAGCTACACGCATCTGTTAACAAATGAAGTTTAATTCCCACACCCTACTAGCATTTATAGCTCCTAACTGCCTATGTGACTATGAGGAATGATTCTTTCAAAATACAGTTCAGTATGTAGAACCAAGGGGCTTTATGTAAAATTAAATGCATACGACTAGTCATTCTGTTGAAGAAAAACACAGGAAAAATAATGCTGACTCATCCTGCACTACACAGATTTCAGTCTCTGAATGTGAAAGTCTCTTCCAAAAATACCAGCTGCCACCAGATACTGTAGGTGCAGCAAATCATGTTTCATAACTGACATAATTAAAGCATATTTGTTTCATATGCAAACGTACCACTGTTCTGCATTAACATTTTCTTTGTCAAATAAATGCTGCTCTTTTGAACCTTCTGTTCATCAAGAAATCTTGAAACACTTGAAATGTATCATGATTTCCACAAAAATATTCAGCAGCACAACTGTTTTCAATTCTGATAATAATAATAAATGTTTCTTGAACAGCAAATCAGCATATTAGAATGACTTCTGAAGGGTCATGTGACATTGAAGACTGGAGTAATGATGCTGAAAATTCAGCTTTCATCACAAGAATAAATTACATTTTACCATATATTCACATGGAAAATGGCTATTTTAAATTGTAATAATATTTCAGAATATTACTGATTTTATTGAATTTTTGATCAAATAAATGCAGCCTGAATCAGCAGAAGAGACTTCTTACAAAACCATTACAACCAATGGAAGAATGTCAATGTCAAATCAGAAGAGAAAACATTGCTTGTAAAGCCATTTAATATAGCCTTTCATGTATAATATTTATGTCTTGTGGTGTCTTTGACAGTATTTCAACATTTATTGTGCTGCACTATTTACTTCCAGTCAAACTTATGATTTGTGAGCCATCTATGTCTGCTGTAGACTTAGTGCCTCTACTAAGTATGCAGTACTGTACCTCTCCCTTCTCATTCCTGATCCTCCTGTTGAACTCTTTCCCGTCGATGCACAGGAAGTCTTCTCCGGGGTGGATGATGCCGCATTTGATAGCGATGGCTCGCGCCGTGTTGATGTTGTCTCCTGTCACCATACGAACAGTGATTCCAGCACGTTGGCATTTCCGGATGGCATCGGGCACCTGCGGGCACAAGACTGCAGTTTGAACAGCAGGCATTAATTCCACACGCACCGCCTCGCCTCGACTTGCCTCGCTCCGTTCCACACCAGAGGAAAGGTTAGCGCAGGGCCCTCTGCAAACCGCAAGCCCACGCCTACAGCCCAGCGCAGCAGTAAATGAGAACACCACCGCAAAACACACGGGATTCACTCAGTTCTCCAGAATCCTCTAATCTCTCTCTTTGTGGCGATTTGGCACTTTCAGATGCTCCAGTGAAACAAGTGAGAGCTCATTAGGAGGAATTCAAAGGGCTCCTGCTGTAATTATGCAGCGGTGGAGGTGATTTCTCATGCAACAAAAGACAAAATTATTCATATGAAGGTTTAATTTCCCTGCTGAAAAACCAGACCAGGTTCAGAGTGACCAGCTGAAAATTGTCTAAACCCTCCTAAAACCAGCCAACAGACTCTTATTTAATAAGAGTTTTACAGTCAACTGAATTCAAATGTAAGTTGCATCATACAATAATGCGAGCTATCATCACAACCGAACACCATTTTTTCAATAATTAAACACTTTTTTGGAAGTTATTCCATAACATTTATATATATATATATGTGTGTGTGTGTGTGTGTGTGTGTGTGTGTACAACCGTTCAGAGCTGTTCTAGCTAACCATGTGCTGATTAGCAACTTTAAACAAGGTTCAAAAGTATCTAAAATTGTCACTACTGAAACAGTCACAGCCGAAACATTTGGTGAAGTTTTGTTTTTTTTTCAGTCACGAACGAAACATGTCATCGTTTCAGTAGTGACAAAAAAAACAAAAAAACAAATAATCCTTTATTTGGGGGAAATAAACAAAATGTTAGTGCAGTTATGCAATTTAGTTTTAGTAGTATTTTAGTATGTGGGACAGAATTTATTAATGTGATGTGGTCACTACCAAAACATTACTTTCACAACCAAAACATGGGATGTTTTGTCAAAAACAAAGTATATTGAATTATCAGCTAAGATGTTATGGTAGTGTTTGGTTAAATGCATATTTAAACTACTAAATACTCAAGTTTGAAATCAGTAGGATCAACCTTTTGCCTTTTACAAAGAAAAATTGGATTCAAAATACAACAAATCTTATCAATCACACTTGATATATTGTTAAAATTATAATTGCTATTATATATATATATATATATATTTGCAAGGAAGATGTACGTATATTAATAGGTCAATATAACCCTTTCTTTTAAATAATATATTACTGTGTTTCGAGAAGAGTGACAAATTTAGGGAAAGGACAAATATTCCAAAACTTTCTGGAAATAAAATATGAAAATTAACTGCACATGTACTAGAAATGTGTACCTTGAATATTATACAATTTGCATATATATATATATACAGTGCTGCTTGAAAGTTTGTGAACTTATATAGAATTTTCTAAATATGACCAAAAAGTTCATCAGATTTTCACACAAGTTTTGAAAATTAACAAGAGAACCCAGTTAAACAAATGACATGAAAATATATACTGTCATTTATTTTTTATGAAAAATTATCCAGCGTTAAATATTTGAGAGTTGCGAAAGTATGTGAATTTCTAGGATTAGCAGTTCTATTCATATCTATTCATAAGTGTTTTCAGTCAATAGGATGACAATTAGTTGTCCGTTTATGCCCTATTTTATTTAAAGAACAAGGATCTATTAAAGTCTGATCATGTTTGTGAAAGTGAATCATGGCACAAACAAAGGAGATCTCTGAGGACCTCAGAAAAAGAGTTGTGCTCATCAGGCTGGAAAAGGTTACAAAACCATCTCTAAAGAGTTTGGACTCCACAAATCCACAGTCAGACAGATTGTGTACAAATGGAGGAAATTCAAGACTACTATTACCTTCCCTAGGAGTGGTCGACCAACAAAGTTTACTCCAAAGCAAGATGTATAATAGTTTCTGAGGCTGCAAAGAACCGCAGGATAACTTCTAAGCAGCTAAAGGCCTTTCTCACATTGGTTAATGTTGAAGTTAATGAGCCCATCATCAGGAGAACAATGAACAACCATGGTGTGCATGGCAGGGCTGCAAGGAGAAAAAAAACACTGCTGCCTGTCTGCAGTTTCATAAAGATCATGTGGACAAGTCAGAAGGCTATTGGAGAAATGTTTTGTGGACAGACGAGACCAAAATATAATTTTTTGGTTTAAATAAAAAGTGTTATGTTTGGAGAAAGAAAAACACTGCATTCCAGCATAAGAAGAACCTTATCCCATCTGTGAAACATGGTGGTGGTAGTATCATGGTTTGATCCTGTTTTGCTGCATCTGGGCCAGGACGATTTGCCATCATTGATGAAACAATAAATTATGAATTATACCAGCAAATTCTAAAGGAAAATGTCAGGACATCTGTCAATGAACTAAAATCTAAAGAGAAATGGGTCATGCAGCAAGACAACGACCCCAAGTGCAGAAGTCATTCTACCAAAAAATGGTTAAACAAGAACAAAGGTAATGTTTTGGAATAACCGAGTCAAAGTCCGGACCTCAATCTAATTAAATTGTTGTGGAAGGTCCTAAAGCAAGCAGTTCTTAGGAGGAAACCCACCAACATTACAGGGTTCAAGTGTTTCTGTACTAAACAATGGGCTAAAATTCCTACAAGTCATTGCACAGGACTGATCAGCAGTTACAAAAAACGTTACCGGCAGTTATTCATTCAAAAAGGGGTCACAACAGATACTGTAAGGAAAGATTCACATATTTTTGCACCTCACAAATATTTAACACTGGATCATTTTTTTCAATAACTAAATGATAAAGTATTCGTTTTTGTCTTGTTTGTTTGATTGGATTTTCTTTGTCAACTTTGAGGACTTAAGAATAAAAAATCTGGTTTGCATTATATTTATGCAGAAATATAGAAAATTCTAAAGGGTTTACAAACTTTCAAGCAGCACTGTATATGTGTGTCTCACATAATGAGACTTTTGGAAATGGGTTTATTTGATTAAAATAATATTTTGAACAACGCAGAATAAAAACTGGTAGGCTTTATTTTATTAATGCAACAACAAAAGTAAAAAAGCAGACTTTATTTTGCAATACTAAATATTTTTCAATTGATTTTTGGGTGAAATGTGATCTGAACAGTTCTGTTTTTGTGAGACTCACCATAGGACAAAATAAGCATACCTTGCTTTATTAAATTTTAATCGCTGTTAGGAAGTTTCAAGCTATTGATATTTTTTCATGTGTAACTCAGTAACTTGTTGATAATGTATTATGACACACACTTGTTTTGCAGTAGGGTCTTGGCACAGACGTTATGGAAATGGGGGCCGGTCTAGACACTAAAGCGAGAGATGATATCTGCTTGACTAGACGTCCAAGTATTTCTGAGAAACGTAAAGACAACCCAGTCCTACTTAACTCATCAGGAGAAGAGGAAGAGCCTCATCAATAAAACACCACGGCAGAGGAAGGTAACGTGGTAACATTAGACACTTAAGACTAATGGATTTGTTTACGGATTCTTAAGTTTCAGCTGTTTATTAGGAAAAGGAATGGCTCATGTGGCCCGTCAGGTAACAGAACGCTGAGATCAAACACACCAAATCTGTGTCATCTGAGTTTTCAAAAACAAACAGATACAGAATGGCTTTTGTTTGATTCTAAAGAAGGACAACAGCAGGTTGATTCTACAGCCAGAACTTCACGAATGTTCCTGCTGTTATTCTGTTTTACCGCAGATGTTGCTTTCTGTAAGAAGCCTTCAACAAACTGACAATTACTGAGCGTGGCTCTAGAGACAGAGAATGAATGCCAGAGCAGAGAAACAGCGGGATAAAAAGTAGGAGGTTAAATAATGCAGCAGTATAGACGCTTCTTCAGTCCATGTGCGTTTAGATGTTTGATCATTTGAGGACGTGTTTTTAAAGCATGCCTCTCTTTCACAACCTTGCATGTGTATCTGATGCAAGCTCTCCAATTCCTGATATTTTCCTGTAATCTCAAAAGCACCTGGGCCAGAAACACCTTGCAATGTATTTTAACAGTAAACTAGATACAGATGTATAAAAGCGATGATATGAGGTGAGCTGTGAGCTGTGGAGTGTCCTCAGGTGGCACAAACCTGGAACTGAATTGGATTCCAAAACCTTTAAATATTACTAGCAGACTATATTTATTTTTAGGGGTCTTCCACAGATCTGTCACCTAGTTGACTGGTTTATCTGGATTCTTTTATTTAGTGACTTTAACGGTGCTGCTTCAATTAGTGTGCTGACAGAGCGCTCTGATTAAGGGTGTATTCACACCAGAAAAGTCCACTAGTTCACTTGCTTTGGTCTGGACCAAATACAATGTTCATTTTTTTGTTTGTTTGTTTATTTGGTGTGGTTTGCTTTCACACTGCCTTTTTTGCAAGTGAACCAGAAACTGTAATCAAAACCACATGTGTGCTTAAGGTCATCCTTTTCAGCTGGGTCTCGATATGGTTGTTTGGTCCACACCTGAGTGTGATTGCTGTATTCGCACCTGCCCAAAGGATCCGCACCAAGAAGACCCTTACGAAAAAGAAGTTTATTCAAGTATACTTCTTTTAAACTAAAACATAGGAAAGTCTACTTTTTACATACTTGTCAGAAATGGGCTTCATGTACTTAAATGACATTTAAGTATACTTGACTTATAATTAGAAAAAGTCTAAATATATTTGAGATATACTTGTGTTCCTAGAATTCGCGTTTTCATTGTTATAAGTTAGGGGGGTGCTATTACTGATCTTCTGTACAGAATTTCCAAAAAACACAAGTGAAGAAGAAACCTAAACAACAAGCTTCCACATTTAATCTTACATGATCTTCAGACATAAAACAGCATCAAAACTGTAACATTATGGAATAAAATAGATTTGGGGTGTTGATCGACTCCATCTACACTTTGATTATCATTCTGAATCCAATTCATAGTCTTTTTTCAGCTTTTTGTTCAAAATGTTGTTTCTTTTTATTTTTTTTTATATATATATTTATAAAACTTACCCACATTCAAGAATGCAGATACCCTGTTTTTTTCTTTTGATGTTTTGTAGGTTCAGATATTCATATAAGACATTACAGTCATGTGAAAAAGTTAGGACACCCTATTGAATTTCATGGTTTTCTGTATCAGGACATAAAAAATTATCTGGTCCTTGGCAGGTCTTAAAATTTGAAAAATAAATCCTCAGATCAACATCATCACATGACATATCACACAGTGTCATTATTTATTTAACAAAAATACAGCCAAGAGGGAAAGGCCATGTGTGACAAAGTTAGGACACACTATGAGTCAGTTGCCTGCAGAACCACTTTTAGCAGCAATAACTGGAAGCATTCATTTTCTGTGTGACTTTATCAGTCTCTCACACCGTTCCGGAGGAATTTGGACCACTCTTCTTTTCAGCGTTGCGCCAGTTTATTGAGGTTTGTGGGCATTTGCTTATGCACAGCTTTCACCACAGCATTTGAGTCAGAATGAGCTCTGGACGTGGACTGGGCTATTGCTACACCTTGATTCTTTTCTTTTCAGCCATTCTGTTGTAGATTTGCTGGTGTGCTTGGGATCATTGTCCTGCTGCATGACCCAATTTTGGCCCAACTTTAGATGTCGGACAGATGCCCTCGCATTTGACTCTAGAATACTTTGACATACAGAGGAGTTCATGGCCAACTCAATGACTGTGAGGTGCCCAGGTCCTGTGGCTACAAAACAAGTCCAAAATGATCAGCCCTTCTCCAGCATGCTTGTCTTTTGGTATGAGGTGTTTGTGTTGACATGCTCTTTAGGTTTTCACCAAACTTGGCGCTGTGCATTATGGCCAAACATCTCCACATTGGTCTCATCTGTTCAAAGGACATTATTCTAGAAGACTTGTGTTTTGTTCAGATGCAACTTTGCAGACCTAAACTGTGCAGCAATGTTTTTTTTTTTAGATAGAAGAGGCTTTCTTCTGCCAAGCCTTCCAAACATGCCATTTTGTCCCATATTTTTCTAATGGTATTGTCATTAACTTTATCATTTAACATGTTAACTGAGGCCTGTAGAGTCTGAGGTGTAGTTCTTGAATTGTCTGCCATTTTCTCTGAACTTTACACGCTCTGATCTTGGGGTGAATTTTCTGGGACGTCCACTTCTGGAAGGAGAGGTGTCTGTTTTAAATGTCTTCCACTTGTGAATAAACTTCAAATTGTTTGGAAATGGCCGTATTACTCTTCTCAGATTGATGGCAGCAACAATTGCTTCTCTAAGATGATTGCTGATGTCTAACCTCCTTGGCATTGTATTAACACACACCTGAAGGCTCCAAACCAGCAAACTGCCAAAGCTTATGCTTTTATAGAGGCGCTCAGACTTGCTGATGATAAGTTAATCAAAAGTACTTGATTAGCAGTGCTTTACTGTTATTTACCCTCTTAATTCCAATGTTAACAGTAAGGGCGTCCTAACTTTGTCACACATGGCTTTTCCATTTTGGCTTTATTTTGGTTCAGTAAATAATGACAGGGTGTAATTTGTCGTGTGTTGTTGTTCATCTGAGGTTTTATTTTCAAAATTTTAAGACCAGCCAAGGACCAGTTTTTTTTAATGATGTCCTGATACGTAAAACCATGGAATTCAATAGGGTGTCCTAACTTTTTCACATGACTGTATATACAAATTAATACCTAAATAGGGACATAGTAGTATACTTGAAGTATGATGTAAAGTTCACTTAAAGAAAATTTCTGAGTATACTTGCAGTATAAAACTATTAAACCAGTAGTTTACTGAGACTCTACTTTAAAGTCTACTAAAAATTCTACTATTCTATCATATTTAATTAGTAAACTATCAGTATACCTATAAGTTCACTTTTAGTGTAGCTGCAGTACAGGCTAAAAACTTTGATGTAAACTTGTTGTGTACTCAAAGTTTACTACTGTTATACTTAAACTATACTTAAAAGTATATTTGTAATACTAGAAAATAGAAATTTAGTCCCAAGGAGTATTGAAATAGTACATTTACGAGTACACTTCTAGTACACTAATATTTGTATTCTTAGTACATAAAGTATACTTAAAAATATACTTAAACTTTACTTAGTTATACTTAATAAAATAAACTTGAAGTATACTACTTTTTGGTAAGGGGGGAAACAAATTGTAGTTTGATTCAATCAAACCAAACAAGACAAGTGTGGATACACCCTTAGTTGTTAAACAGTTTGCACAGTTAAAGTTTGTCCCTACTAGAAAGCATCTGTGTCTCATATGTTTATTGAGATTCTGATACTGTATGAGTGTTGCGCTTTTAACCCTATGAAGCCTACTGTATCAAATTTCTATCTACACAAGCAAAGAAAAAAACTGAAAAACCTGTTGCATACAGTCTACATGCCTTCTATCGTTTGATGAATAGTTCATACTTTTTATCAAGTAAAAGACTTTATCTAATTGTACAAACATCCACCTTCATCTCATGATTCACGTGTCTTTGTGCTGTGAAATCTTTAGTGATATTTATAAAGTAAACGCAAGAATAACTTTGATATTGTTAGTAAAATTTCAAGATGAACACTTAGTGGACTAAAGCAGCTTGGTTTTACTTGATTATCCAGACATAATTTTGTAAGAAAAATCAGTGAGTCTCAAATATGATCATCAGACTTTTGAGGAACATTTGTTTCCAGAACTTTTACTTTCACTGTTTCTCAGTGGAGGAATGATCTTTCCAAGCCTCCAAAACATTTAAATTTTTTTAGAGATCTTTCATCATTCAATCATCATTGTATTGCATTGCATTACATGTTTGGATCATTTAAATATCATCTAACTAAGACATTATTGGAGATATAGAGTGATGACAAGCTATCAAAATGTTATCTTATTGTTTGCCCATATAAATAAAATCCGCACCAAACTGCATATTTTTGCAATTTGGGCCTCTGAATAAAACTGAGCTGCTTTTTCTCCTTGAGTATGATCTTCATATTCTCACTATATCATACTATATAAGCCATCTTATCTATCAAAACGATCAGTCTTTTTCAAAAAAAAAAAAATTATATACTTTTTAACCACAAATGCTTGTCTTGCACTTGGTCAGTACTTCCGCCTACATCACGCGTGACCTTTCCAACTTGACTACATAATGTCGAGCTAGTGCAAGACAAGCATTTCTGGTTAAAAAGTATATACTTTTTTTTTTCAGAAAATGACATTGTTTGACTACGTAATACCCATTTCCTCAGGATTGTGTAGAGCCCTTTAAAGCTGCACTGAAACTGCGATTTGGACCTTAAAGCCGTTGGTTCCTATTGAAGTCCACTATATGAAGAAAAATCCTGGAATGTTTTCTTCAAAAACCTTGATTTCTTTTTGACTGAACATAGAAAGACTTGAACATCTTGGATGGCATGGGGGTGAGTAAATTATCAGGAAATTTTAATTCTGGAAGTGAACTAATCCTTTACAAATAGTTGTTTAAGTAGTCCATTTTGAATGAGGCTGAGCTCACATTACAGGTGTGTCCTCATGCGTAAAATGAAATACATTATATAAAAATTTCAAATAAAAATCCTAAAATACAACATGTTGAAACAGAAATAAAGTTCTCACCTCAGGTCTGACAGGATCCTCAATTCCAACGACACATATTGCGGTCAGGTCAGCTAAAATGTTGTTTTCATCCTCCCAGTTGGGCTCAGGGTCTGCAGGAAAGTCACGGTAACCCACGCAGATGGTTCTGAGTCCGTCGCAGGCCATGGGTTCGATTACTTTCTTCACCATCTCATCCCTGTCCCTCGGTCTGAAGACACGGGGTTCACCCGTCTCGTTCAGAATCCGAGTACACCTGAAGCCAACAAACCAAAGTCACATATTCACATGAAACAAGGTTGTATGTTTGCAGCAATATGCACGTTCCCTTCATTACAGCAATTTTTGTCTTTCTGAGGACATTTCTTCATTATGCTATTCTGCAAAGAGCATATCTAAATGATTCCAGGCACATGAAGCTACAGTAATTTAACATGATGTCCCTCCATCTGCTATTGAGACACAAAAATGCTTTTATGAAAAATTGCAGATAGAAGAGCAGAAGCATCAGAGAGCAGATGAAAGGCGCTCACTTTTTTAGGACGATTTCGGACGCTCCTTTGCTGTACATTCTGAAGCTGCCATCTGGAAGCTTGATGACGGTGCTCATTGATTTCCTCACAGAGTTAAATGTGTACACTTTGTAGAGTTTCTCCTCTGGGATCTGGTTCCGAATGGTCTGGTAGTCTCGTTTCAGGTCCAGGACCAGTCCCAGCAGGCCACACTCGGTTTTGTTGCCCACTTGTTTGGGAAGACCTCCTTCCTTGTCTGGAGGCTGGGATGGTAAAAAGCCAAAGAGAACTCAGATACCTGCTGCACGGTAACAAGTCAAATTGTGCACTCTATGCTGTTCTATGAATGCTCATGATTGTTAAGGGTTGCATAACTGACCACCTGTCTACAGGTAATAGCAACTATTGCTTAGCAACCTGCACACATGGTGAGCTATGCTGCATTGAGCATTATAAATCCTTTTGATATGTTTCCTGAAGTCGTTTACGAAGTTTCACTGCAATTCATCAAAGCCGTATCAATAGCTTGGATGCCTAAAGAAAGGTATTTTTTTTTTTACATTTTTTATTATTTATGTACTTTTTTTATAGTGTTTTGTGTAGAAGCTCAGTATTAATACTCTTGGTTTGGGATTGTTATATATCTCAAAGACTGGAGTATTAAACATCTGCAGTTAAATCAGCATTCATTCAATCATTCCTTCAAACATGTGATCCAAATAGTCTTTTAAAGAGCAAGTGCCTACATATACACAGTATGAAAACCTGAAAAAGATTCAAACGCAAAGAAACGAGAGATCCATAATAATTTCAGATCACAAAAACCAATTCAAATCTCATTGTCTGCAGTTTGCTCGAACAATATCCAGCAAACAATACCCTGCTAGACTTACTTCAGGGAATTTAATTTCATTATCTGTTCATTTATTTATGAGAAGAAATGCTGAAATGCCCATAGAGACCTTGATTGTAAATTCACTTTCTGCTTTACTTTTCCAGCATTTCTCATAACTAGGCTTGACAGAACACCACATGCTGCACTGTGATGTAACATATGCAAGATGACTCATAATGTGTATGCGATGGAATTTTTGTAAGCAATAACTGAGAAAATTAGAAATTTCAACAATAAAGCAGGTGTACAGGTTATGCATTTTGATTTATGACTAACAACTATCTGGCATCAGACAGACGGATACATGTGACTGCTCTGTTTGCACGTCAATGGCCTACTGGGTAATCGAAACCAGACCATTTAATTCCCAGGGTAGACAGAGGGTGGCAAAACTAAATTATGACTAAAGCTAAATTATGTTTTTGCCACAAGAGCTTTACTAACTTCACTAACTGTACCTCAGGGGACGAGAATACATTAAAAAAAAGTATCTCATATTTGCTCACCTGGGTCATTCAAGACTGCTCATGCATTTGATGCGGATTTCATAGCACCCCTCAGAGAGGCGCTGGCACACAATGCTGTCCTGAACAGCTGTCTTCTCCCTGGTCAGCACGCACTCCTACGAACCACGGCATATGGCAAAACATGCACTGGCAGCACTACTTCCTCTTTATGGCCCTATTCGGCTCCTGCACTCCACACGGGCCCTCGCTCTATTCTCCTTCTCACTGCAGGGGCCAAGGACGCCCTCTTGTGTCCCCTAGAAGGTCATTTTCATAGCACCTCTTTGATTTCACAGTGTTACCTACACTGACAGTGACAGCCCCTGCCTCAGGCCATGAGGTGAGCGCTTTGCCAAAGCTGATTGGCTTAAATGAATGAGTGGCAGCCCGAGGCATCGCAGAGAGACTTTGGCAGAGACCCTGAGCCACATGGAGCGGCTGCAGCCGGACAAACGACTTTGCCCAAAATGAGTCACAACTTATCAAACACGAGACAGCGAGATATTTCACCTTGTCATGTGCGCAATGAAAAAACTGCTCCCAAAATAGCATTCATTTTACAGAGAAGCCTCACAGGGCAGTGTTCGTTCCAGAATATAGGCTAATGTTGGGTCCAAGTCCACCTGGTCGTGTCCAAGTCCTTAACCAATCGAGTTTGAATCGGAGACATTTGTTAATGCCTTGTTATATTAATATTATGTTGTTCCTTATTTTGTACCAAGTCTTAGAACAAATTTACCCAAGCGTGTGACAAGTCAAAGTTCATTCATAATTGCACTCGTGTTCAGGCTTGACTCCAGGTTTGGCATCGAGTACCCTCTACATATGGCTAGTAGCAGACATTGTTTAAGCATAACCATTACAAAACCATGATGGTATCAGATGGTAAAACCAGGGAAAGGGAACTCTGGTCCTGGAGGGCCACTGTCTTACAGACTGTAACTCAATCCCTAATAAAACACACCTGTGAAATCTAACTTAAGTCTTCAGGATTGCCTGAAAATTACAGGCTGGTGTGTTTGGACACTTACAGACTCAGACATTTTAGACATGCAAGATAAAAAAAGAAGAAAGAATTAAAATTAAGATAACAAGACAATAATAAATGTTGCAAACTCAAACTCAGTTGGTTAAAGCAGGGGTCTCCAAACTCAGTCCAGGCCCAAGTTTGGGGACCCCTGGATTAAAGACTTGAGCAGAGGTGCCCAAACTCTGTCCTGGAGGGCTGGTGTCCTGCAGAGTTCAGCTCCAAATTGCCTCAACACACCTGCCAGGAAGTGTCTAGTATGCCTAGTAAGAGCTTGATTAGCTGGTTCAGGTGTTTCTAACTGGGGTTGGAGCTAAACTCTGCAGGACACTGGCCCTCCAGGACCAAGTTTGGGTACCCCTGTACTTGACTTAACACTAGTTTGTTGAAAATTACAGGCAGGTGTGTTTGATCAGGAATAGAACTAAACTCTGTGGGACAGTAACCCTTATAGGACCAAAGTCGCCCATCCCTGATATACAATATGAAGAAGTCTGTGGCTTTGCCAAGTAGGTCCTGACTGAAAGCAATTCCAGATTGTTCTGGCTTGGTTAGTACTATGCTTGTTTGACAGTAATGTTGTTCATGAAATGACATCCTGGAACATGTACCACAGTGCTGAATGATGATTATATTCATGTACCATGGTACCTTTTTATTGCAGGTAACAGGCATTTGAATGGAATCTTGTGGTTCTATTCATAGAGTCATTCATCATCTAAATGACAAAACCAGAGTGCCTGTATGGCGTCACTAAATGGACATTCACCACTTTGTTAAACATAATGGACCTCTTCCCAGATCCCCAAGCAGAAGCCAATTAAAAACACATCAAGCATGAATAAAACACATACACCAATGTGTTAATCGCTAACTGATACTCAAACAAACCTACTCAAAAAACACACAAGAAGTAATAACTGCATCTGTCTTTGGTGTAACTAAGAATCCAAAGCTTACAGCGGGCGACCTACAGAACAGTCGTCTAACACACACATCTGCCACATACGGACATGTAATCTCCAATCAAGAATTGATGGGAGCTGGGGAACATGACATCAGTGTAGGACCTGACCTCTCCAATCAGAGGGCCAGAAGGTCTGACGGAACAGGTGGTAAAAGCAACCTGAGATCAGTGCGACAGGAAGTCTCCGCAGAGCTCAGACTACCGGCTGAAGTATCAGTGTACATGCCAGCAGCATCACCTGTACTGTGTGTCCTACTCCAATTTCAGAATTCCACTAACTCTTTCGTGGCTGAGCACCAGCCGGTCGTACTACCGAGACATGCTACAGAACCACTCTAAATTATGAATGGCAAATCTGTATCAAATACAGGTAAAAGTTTCATTTAACAGCGCAAATTAGCTAAGAGCACGAAATTCCTTTAAACGTAAATCTAGAAGGATTGAGTTGGGAAGGAGATTTTGGAAAGTTTGCTGGAGCTTTTGAGTGTTGGGTGAGGAGAAGTGCATTCATTAATTACATAATGGAGCAGCAAAGCACAGTAGCTTGGGGGATCTCTCCAGGGATAAAGAGTTCTGCTCATTTCAGTCTATGTTAAAACAAGATGTCTGGAATGATATGCTTATCCAAGTATTGCTTTGTATGGTTATGAAAGCTCTCAGTACTGGTCTCCAGGGACGGGTTCTGTGAGTTGTGTTAGTGTGCTGGGAGGGGGCGTTCAAGGGGCTGCTTTTAGCTCCTAGGCATCTTACACTGAGATACAGAATAGATCTGATTTCAGCTCCCAGAACCTAGAGGAACTCACATGTTGTGACTATCGTTCCTAACTCATTGTCTCAACTGTATTCTTGCAGACTGTTCATTTTTGGAAACCAACCTAAAGTTGCACTTCAAAATACACAGTGATTATTCTGTTCTTGGTCTTGAAAGAACACAAAGCACATATGGAAACGCACACATGAAAAGGCTTAGCGCAAACACAGTCCTGATTGCAATGAACTAGGATTTCATTAGTGGGTTACTCTATGTAGGACACCTTCACCATCTTTTTCTCTTTTGAACAACTTTAACACTGAAAGTTTCCCTCGATTCCCTCAATTTATCATTAGGAAACATGGTATTAGCTTTCACTGTTATGCTGATGATACTTAGCTGTATATTTCATCGTGGCCCAGCAAAACATACCAATTTGAAAAACTAACAGATTGTGTAGTTGAGATTAAAAAAAACTGGATGATGAGTAATTTCTTACTACTAAATTCTGAAAAAACAGATGTGTTAATTACTGGACCTAAAACCTCCACGTACAACAGCCTAAAACACTGTACTAATACTTGATGGCTGTTCTGTCAGTTCTTCCTCATCAGTTAGGAACCTAGGTGTGCTATTTGATAGCAATCTTTCCTTCGAAAGCCACATCTCTAGCATTTGTAAAACCGCATTTTTCCATCTCAAAAATATATCTAAATTACGACCTATACTCTCAATGTCAAATGCCAAAACGTTAATTCATGCGTTTATGACCTCAAGGTTATTGTAATGCTTTATTGGGTGGTTGTTCTGCTCGCTTAATAAACAAACTCCAGCTGGTCCAAAATGCAGCAGCTAGAGTTCTTACTAGAACCAGAAAGTATGACCATATTAGCCCGGTTCTGTCAACACTGCACTGGCTCCCTATTAAACATCGTATAGATTTTAAAATCTTGCTAAGTACTTATAAAGCCCTGAACGGTTTAGCTCCTCAGTACTTGAGCGAGCTCTTATCACATTATAGTCCCTTACGTCCGCTGCATTCTCAAAACTCTGGCAATTTGATAATACCTATAATATCAAGATCAACTGCGGGCGGCAGATCATTTTCTTATTTAACGCCCAAACTCTGGAACAATCTACCTAACACTCTTCGGGAGGCAGGCACACTCTGTCAGTTTAAATCTAGATTATGACCCATCTCTTTAACTTGGCCCACACATAACTCATTTCTATAATCCAAATCCGTTAAAGGATTGTTAGGCTGCATTAATTAGGTCAACTGGAACCAGGAACACTTCCCATAACACCTCATGTACTCGTTGCATTGTAAGAAGAATGGCATCTACGCTAATATTAGTTGGTTTCTTTCTTATTCCGAGGTCACTGTAGCCACCAGATCCAGTCTGTATCCAGATCAGAGGGTCACTGCAGTCCCCTGGATCCAGTCCGTACCCAGCCCAGATGGTGGATCAGCACCTAGAGACGACCTCTACATCCCTGCATGTCAGCGGGGACTATGTCCACTAGATGAGTTTGCTGCAATATGAAACTTTTGCATTATTGACGCACTATTGTCCTATTTAATACTGTAAAGTTGCTTTAACACAACCTGTTTTGTTAAAAAGCGCTGTATAAAAAAAACTTGATTGAATTTCAATTTTTGTGGTCCAGAGTCACATATATTTCTGCTGACCTTGTTCTATCTTGTGACTCTAGTGTATTGCACTGACTGATCAAAAAAACATTGTTTGGATTAAAAAAGCAAACACTAAAGAGTCTTTGACTGGATCATCATTGCAGTGATTAAAATTGAATCCAACACTGAACTGACTTGAGCTAAATTATGGCACTGAGCATAGTTCTTCATAGTTGAGTTTCAAAAACTGATTCCGCAATTTTCTTGTTTATCACTGTGAAACTGCTTTGATATAATCTATATTGTATAAAGCGATATGGAAATAATGGTGACTTGAACTAAATGAATGTTTCTGGCATATGTTTTGCAACAATTCTTTTAACGCTATCTGATGCAGTGCGTAGCAGTTTGTTTCCTAAACAAGCATGCTGGAAGATGTATCTCATGGCCGTATTCCAGGGTGACAATGCCAAGACTCAGCAGGCCCAAAATGTGAAAGAGTTGCTCAGAAAACATGAGGAATCAATTTCACCTCAGAATCCTGAGCTTAACCCCACTAAAAGTCTTTAGGATGTTCTGGAGTCAACTTTACAGAATGGCTTGCCTCGATACAAGATCTTAGCCAAAAAATAATGCAACGTTTCATGGAAATAAATATTGCAACGTTGCATCAGGTTGTCAAAACAATGCCACAATGAATGCTCAATGTAATCAAAGATAAAGGAAATCCTACAAATAAAAGTGTGTGACTTTTATGCCAGGCAGTATATATAGATGAAAGCTTGTGTTTACACATGAACATTAAAGTCTATTGTTACTGAATTAACACCAGTGGTTTTTATATCTTACCAGTATTTTAGTAGTATAAGCACTGTTGAGGGATATAGCGTTGACCAGTATTTCCAGAGTTTTGGGTGGGATGGAGCTGGGGTCTGGTATCTCCTTGTAATGGACATCGCCCACATAGCACTGCACTGCCGTCATTCGGTTGGTGGTCAGTGTGCCAGTCTTGTCTGAGCAGATAGCGGTGGCATTGCCCATGGTCTCGCAAGCGTCCAGATGGCGTACCAAATTGTTATCCTTCATCATTTTCTATCAGCACAGACAAAAAATACAAATACATATAACTAGCTAATACAACATATTGAGACTATTCTGGATATGTCTGAAAACTACACTGTATGAGTATATGTCTACATAAATTACCTTCTAACTGAAATGAGACATAAAAAGGCTGTTACTTTTTCATCTATCGCATGACGAACTTAACTAATGTGTTCACGACATGGTGGAATAACTCTGTTCACACAACCAGGCAGAAAATATTAATTTGTTATGGCAACATCCATAATGTCAACATGGATCCATATGCAGCTTTATTGGTAATAAAATACTCCTGTGTAAAGATAATAGCTATGCAACAATCTTTACCAATTGAAATTGCTGCCATTTTGGTTGAGTTTATGTTACACTAAGATGAGAATTTCATGAAATTCAGTGTTTCAGTGTTCATACATTTGACCATGACATGAATATGAAGTCATAAAACACAGAAGTATGGTAATTTCAACATGGATTGGTTCAACATTGGCAGCTGATTAGATTTTAAGATGTGGAGATGGCACTCTCAATGAAGTCTGCCGTTTATTTTGTAAGTGACAAGTTATGCCATTTTATTAAAAATAACAAAGTCAAATATTAAAATAAATAAATAAAACATGCATGGATAAAATCATTCACAAAAAGATCAATTTTCATTTTATGCTGACTTTAAAGAGAGCATGCACAGGACGTGGGAGTCAATTTCTGCTGGAGGAAAGCAGAAATGAGATAAACATTTATAAAAATCTCTGATGTGATTGCAAAATTAACTGTTCAGTGTGATTTAATCAACAACTGGTTTAACAGGTTCACTGAAAATAATTGAAGATCTAATAAAGATCTAAATATGGTACATTCTAAATGCTTTTCATGTTGAACAAGTTTACCTTCACAGAGTAGGCCAGAGAAATGGTAACAGCAAGGGGAAGGCCTTCAGGAACAGCCACCACCAGCACTGTGACGCCAATGATAAAGAATTTGACAAAATACTGAATGTAGATTGGCGTACACTCTGGCAGCCACGGCCTCTTCTGAAGCACAAAGTTATCAATTGCAAAGTAAAGCACCAGGATGATGACTGTAATGGCAGACATCACCAATCCTGAGGACAAAATCACAGCAAACTGCATTAGTCCATTGTGCTCCACAACAATAATGAAACACTACAAAACACAAACAACCTAAAAACATGTAGCACCTGCTTTGCCGATTTGTACAGCCAGCTTTGTCAGTTTTCCTTGCAGAACAGATTTCTCTTTCTTGGAGACACTGGCTTTCTTTTTCTCTTTGTCATCGGCTTCTCCACCCTCTGCGCTCTTCAACGGCTGCATCTCCATTGCCGCAGCACCATCTTGCTTCTTCACTGTAATGATTATAGGAAAGACGTGGGTTATGGGGCGTCTGACCTTTGCTCAGAACTATAGGTAGTGCTGGACCTTGACTGTACTGGGTATGTAGAGAATCACAATATGAGAATACACATTTTGAATGTTTGTTTGAATATAAATAGGAAAATGAACATGTTGGCGACTAAAGACTTAAAATTCCAATAGAAGTCAATATTTCAAAAGAACCATTAATCTTCAATTACTTCAGGCAACAAAATCAGCAAACCACCAAATGAATGTTATCTTGTATATCTACATTGATCTATCTAAAAGAAAACATGAGCCAGTGAATGATTTTCACATTTATACAGGAACTCAATTAAACCCCAATCCTGGTATCATTACATGGTTGAGAGACGTCTGCTCTACTGAAAAGCCTTTTCATGGGATCTAATGACAGAAGCGCCGTATCAAGTTTAAAAGGGACAAAACATCTTGAAGTCCCTTTATTTAAAGGGATAGGTCACCCAAAAATTAAAGTTCTGTCATCATTCACCCTCATGCATGAGTTTCTTCTGTGGACTGAAAATGTAGAGATTTTAAAGAGGTTTGCTGGTTACTCTTTTCCATACAATTACAATGAATGAGGCTTTCAAAAAAACTAACACACAAAAAGTATCATAACTGTGGTCTATATGACTAGCACACTGCATTCAAAGTCTCCTGAAGTCATATGATGCTCATGTAAGAGCAGGCTGAAATTTAGTCGTTTTCTTCTCTTAACCTCTATACCTGTTGACTCAAAGTTGAATCAGAAAATAATCGTTTATAAATCAGATATAGCTAATTCTCTCATTAACTCTCTTAAATGCACCTAGAGCTAGAACAGATGTCAGAATTTTTAGTGTATAATAAGGTCGGCATGATACAGAAATTGGGACCAACTTTTCTACTCTAAATTAGGGTGGGACTCAATTAATAATGTCATAGAAAGCGGATATTGCAACTATGTGGACTATTCTTTGTAACTGAATGAAAAAGAGCTGCTTATTTATACATTTGGGTGAACTGTTCCTTTAAGAAAAAAGACACAGTTTAACACTGCTTAATGTTTCTTATGCAATTTTTTTTCTCACATTTTAAAGATGTCAAATGTAACCCCAGCTATATAAACCAGTAATAGATCCACAGCTAAAACTTTTGTTACAGTAAGCAAAATATGACTCCAATATCTGCTGTCTAAATCTATTTAGAATGTATACAGAGCTCATAGTCAGTTACTCAAACATGTTTATATGAACTGTTTTTCGTGTTAAGAAAGGCACTGATATGTTCAACATATGGACTAACTCTAAAATATAAAACCTTTTGAATATATGCAACTCTGGAGACCTGCAAATGATCAGAAACGTAATGAGCGTTCAGTACTCATACACAATGCCTCAGCCAGACTCTATTATGTGAAAGAAATTGCAAAGTATTAATAATAAAATTAAAGCCATTTGTAAAATATGAAGCTACTGGCTGAATACATAAATTTCTGTTGTCAATATTTGCTGAGAGTAATTTATTTTCAGCATTATTTGAAATGAATAGAAACCTCCGGATATTTCTGTGCTTATTCATAAAGAGTAAATAACCAAAGAGCAAAACCAGTTAGGCTATAGACTGCTAGAACTCTGTTAAGAATTCAGATGAATCAAGATTTTGACACAGACAGGAAGTGTGAGTTTATCGAGAGACCCTGACGCACACATGAGAAGCAGCACAAACAGACGAGCTGACATCTGAACCCGTCGCAAGGAAAGGAGGAATAAAATAATGGTGAGCGCTCAAACCAGCGGTAAAGTGAAAGCAGGTTACCTTTGGTCTGGTTGTTCTCCATATTTCCATCCTGCATTTTACCTAAGATGAAGGCATCCACAGACACAGGACAAAAATAACAGAAAGCAGACGATAAAACATTCATCACATGGACATTACAGTGAAATCAAATTAAAAAGGAAGACAAAGAATGAGTAATTTATCAACATCATTGTGAGTCACATACATAACACAGAGTTGTGTCATAATGAAGTTCTGAGGTGTATTAGGGTTAAAATCAAATTGATCAGTGACATAAAATATCAGAGTTCATTTACTCTGTTAAGGTATAAATGATGTGTTATTACCACTTAATTACTGTCTTGAATGCATGTATTTAGATCTCCTGCCTTGGTATATGCAGTATGTGTTTTCGTGTTGTTTTTTTTTGACAGGAATGCCATGGAATATCTAATATATTTATAATCTGTACATCATTTCAAAGTCTTTCTAGGTCATACTGTATCTAAGTTTGTCACTGTGATTTGTCATAGTGTTAGAATTGAGAAGTAGTCATTCAGATATTCCATGGAGGATCAATGGAAGAGAAACACTCAACACAATGAGGACTAGAGGAACAGCACAAATCTACTGGACATGCAGGAGGAACAGCCATGCAACACCACAGGAGCAGAGAGGAGAACGACTTTATCACCGCACAGGGTTAAAACAAGAAAAACGAAAAACCACATCATACTGTATGAGTATATGAGATCTATCTGCTCCCCAAGGCTGCATTTATTTGATCAAAATACAGTAAAAACAATATTATTGCATTTTAAAAGAACTATTTTCTATGCGAATATATGTTAAAATTTTGTAGCAATATGAAAGATACTAATGACACCAATACTGAGATCATGTTGTAAAATCACAAATTTTAATTATATTTTATGTCAAACCATGTTAAAATTTACACTTGTATTATACACCGTATTCCAGCATACTAAAACACTACATAATGAGTTATGATCTTCTTATCAAAACGGGAAATTTACAATCTATTAAAGTGCAATTGTTATGTTACTTATGCTCTGGTTTGTCCACTATCATTAAAAGATTAGTTCACTTCCAGAACAAAAATGTATAGATAATGTAGTCACCCCCTTGAGCATATTCAAGATGTTTATGTCTTTCTTTCATCAGTCGTAAAGTAATTATGTTTTTTGAGAAAAACATTTCAGGATTTTTCTCCATGTAATGGACTTTTATGGTGCCCCCAAATTTGAACTTCCAAAATGCAGTTTAAATGCAGCTTCAAAGGGCTCTAAATGATCCCAGCCAAGGAAGAAGGGTCTTTTCTAGCGAAACAATCGGTTCTTTATTTATTTATTTTTTAATTACTATTTATATACTTTTTAACCTCAAACACTCATCTTGTCTTGATCGGTGTGTTATTTTTTCCAGTCATGACAGGTAGGGTACATCGCTGCAGAAGTACCAACCCAGTGTTTACAAAGTGAACATGCAACAAAGACCAAACACCCTTTACAGAAAAAGGTAAAACTGTTTGATTTTGAAGTTGAAGGAGAAAATGAGATGGGAGTTTTTTGACATACCCAAAATGTAGTGACCGGGGAAAAAAAACTAGCTCACACAAAGCTAGACAGGACGAGCGTTTGAGGTTAAAAAGTATATAAATTGTAAATTTTTTTGGAAAATAACTGATCATTTAGAGCCCTTTGAAGCTGCATTTAAATTGCATTTTGTAAGTTCAAATTTGGGGTCACCACAGAAATCCATTACATGGAGAAAAATGTTTTCATCAAAAAACATAATTTCTTTACGACTGAAGAAAGAAAAACATAAACATTGTGCATGACAAGGGGGTACATTATCTGTAATTTTTTGCTCTGGAAGTAAACTAATCCTTTAAAAGGATAGTTCACCCAAAAAATAAAATTAGGTCATTCATTACTCACCCTTATGTTGTTCCAAACCCGTAAGACCTTCGTTCATCGTCGGAACATAAATTAAGATATTTTTAATAAAACCCAAGAGCTTTCTGTCCCTGCATAGACAGCAACACAACTATGTTCAAAGCCCAGAAAGGTAGTAAGGACATTGTTAAAACAGTCCATGTGACATCAATGCCAAGTATAATGTTATGAAGCTACAAGAATACTTTTTGTTTTCTTCTCTTCCGTGTAATAAAATTAAGGTTGAACCACAGATGTCACATGGACTATCTTTCTAGACCTTGAACATGTCAGTTGTGTCTATAAAGGGTCAGAAAGCTCTTGGATTTCATCAACAATATCTTAATTTGTGCTCTGAAGATAAATAAAGATCTTACGGATCTGGAAAGACATGAGGGTGAGCAATTAATGACAGAATTTCCATTTTTGAGTGAACTATCCCTTTAATATTTATTTGACCTATCTCAATCAGTGGGACAATCCACTTTGTGTTATTCCTGTTGGTATACATAGAAATAAAAGTACAGAAAGGGTAAAAGCAGAAGGAGAACAGAAAAGGAGTGCACGATTAGAGTTGACATGCACTGAGAGGAACGCACGGTCAGCAGGAAAGGAAGATCAAGACAACTGGAGGAGGAGAAAGAGGAGGAGAGGCGGAACCAGTAAGGGACGGACAGCGGAAGGCTGCTCAACCTACCATTGACTAGGCTGGTATTACCAGGGGCATTTGCACTTGCCGCACCATCGGTAGCTATTGTTGCGATGGGGTGTGAGGAGAGATGGGAGCAGTCTAGCCGTAATAATGAACAAAAGTAGCATGGTTAAGAGCGTCGTTACCACGATTAGTATTCTCTCAATATACTGCTGTCAACTGAAAGGCGACTTTAAAAGAATGACATTGATGGGAAAAAACACTGCAACATAAGACAGGTTACACATAATATGGGAGACAAAACAAAGTCGAGGCACAAAACGACACAATGATCAATGGCACAACTAGCTAGCACTGACAGATACCCGTCATTTGAGAGAAAATTGGAATTTATATGTTCACTACCAATTAAGTAAATATGAACAGGTGATTCAAAAAAATAAAACAACCAAATAAACACATGCTTCGAAATCAAATCCAAGTGCTTTAATCAAAACACTACAAGCTGTAGGGTATCAGACTACGAGGCTACGAAACCGCAATCAATCTATCCGCTCTTGAGGGAATAACCCGGGGTTACATCACAACCTCCTGATCGTCATCTATGCAGGATCATGGATGAAATGCTTTTCTTTAAATACTTAAAAAGAGCTTCTTTTTAAGTGAAAGATCGCGCTTACTAAAGCGGGGTTTGGGAGGGCAGAGCGGGTTTAGTGGGGTAATAAATGACCATTACTGCGGATATCCCCGGGTACAGAGATTCATACTCTACCTGCCAGCTGATGGCCATCCTCCAGAGCCTGACCTGTGGCAGTTTGCAGAATAACACACACATAAGGCCTTATGCTGACAAACGGTGTGGGCAGCACATGCTGCCCAACCATAAACAGCACATATTATGTGTCAGTCTGAAGTAGCCGCTGGGAAAACAACAACACACGTTCTACCCAAAAGCAATCTCTGATTGGGGGAAAATGAGCTGCACGTCTTCTAATCTCTACTGTGCAAAACTCATCACCACATGAGTGTTTAGCAGGGTGCTGCTAGGGTTTTCTTAAGTAAGTCCAATCGTAACTCCTCAATTTGAGGTATCAAACCTGTGGGATGAGTTACACACCATACTTTAATACTTAGAGGTTTGTTCAAATAATGAAATCAATGAGCAAAAGTAAATACATTTACTAGTTTTGTCAATCGTAATATTAAGACAATGACAATTTTACCCCAGTGTCTTGTTTTTACAGTTTTCAATCAAAGATTTACCAAAACAGACCTTAATTTCAGATGTAGGCATTTGAATTGTGTATCAAATTTCCATCTTTTTGGATTGCACTGTTTTTACATAGACTTATTAATAAACTTGTGATGCTTGTGATGCGTATGTGTCAGCCATACATGAATGAAACATGAAATTTCTGAAATAGTAGCTTACTAACAAACTGAATGTGTTATAAATATGCAACAACCAGATATATTTATTATCAGTAAATCCAATTAGTTAAACCTTGTTCATTTAGTCATATTTTAACCATGTTCATACTTGTTAATTAAATAAATGTAGTTTTTACAATGGACAGAATTATGCTGATTCTAAAATGGAATAAATGCAATTTAATTATATATATATATATATATATAAATAAAATAAAAAAAAAAAATAATATATATATATATATATATATATATATATATTTATTTTATTTTATTTTATTTTATGATTTAAAAAAGATCATATAGGTGCAAATATGTGACCCTGGATCACAAAAACCAGTCTTAAATAGCATATTTGCAGTAATAGCCAAAAATACATTGTATGGGTCAAAATTATTGATTTTTCTTTTATGCCAAAAATCATTAGAATACTAAGCAAAGATCATGTTCCATGAAGATATTTTGTAAATTTCCTACTGTAAATATATCAAAACATATTATTTATTATATTATATATTATATATTTATTATATTTGTATCTTGGCCAAATTTTGTCCTGTTCTAACAAACCACACATCAATGGAAAGCTTATTTATTCAGGTAATACATAAATCAGTTTCAATAAGTTGGCCCTTATGACTGGTTTTGTGGTCCAGGGTCACATATGACATGGTTTTTTCTTACTTCATTTATGTATGATTGAGCTTATTTATTTGTATGTTATATATGTTAAAACTGTGTAATCCAAATGGATGTACATTTTATATGCAGTTAATATACACACATCTTAAATGTAAGTCTAAATATTTTTATACAATAATAGTTGCATATCATTTGGCAGGAATTACATGTTGAACCCCGTACAAAAGTGTCCTGGGCAGATGTAACGCAACTCTGTTGAAGTTTTGCCAAGCTGAGCTTTAGTTACGCACCTTTCTTCTCTTTTTTCTCTTCCTCCTCTCCACCAGCACCGAGCAAAGTGAAGATGATCCCAGTCTGGGAGTTCACTCCGACAGCCGTGACCACCATTCGACCTGAGCCCTCCATCACATGGGTGCCTGGTGATTCAGTTAACCGAGCAGTAAGTCATGGAGAAACTGTAAATAATAGCAGGCTGCTCTGACCTCAGCACAACTGACATGGACACCACAGACTGCTGTTTCTCAACATCCATCCCTCATACACACCTGACTAGACTGTTATCAATGAGTCAATGAACAAACACAGAGGACTAGTTTGTCATTATTGTCTTTTTCATTATAAACTTACAGAATCAAAGTTTTAAGACTATGACACCCAAGAAGTGACATCTTTTGGGTGCTTTCTATAGCATGATGGGAAAACTAATAAATAATATACAGTTTTCTAAGGGTTAAGCACCTCTTTTCAATAACTTGTTAAAAGGTCATACTTTTTATACATTTTAGGCCCTTTTATTGTGGAAAGTACCACCTACATTTTTGCATGTGTTATATTACCACAACATTATTAATAAATCAAAACAAATAAACACAAAACTAAAGTATGTACTAAGTGTTCAGAAGTTCAAAACAATCAAAGTGTTCAGAAGTTCAAAACAATCAAATGAATATAGTAGTAAAGTGTGCATTCACCAGAGAGAAGCATTGGGTCTTTATCTGCAGATTTGCGCACATGATCAGATTCTCCTGTCAGAGAACTCTCATCAATCTTCAGATCATTGCCTTGTATCAAGACCCCATCAGCTGGAAGCAGGTCACCTGAACATAGTAATTCAGCATTAGTTGATGTTCAAAAGGAGTATGGCTGTCTATTTAACATGTACATTCAGGACAATTATTAAGAAAAAAATGTAGTCATGCACCCTAATTCTCACCAAACTTAACACATTTAACAAGAGCAGCAGTACAAAACCAATGAGGAGCTGACACACAGTACTGTATAATGAAACAGCTGGATGAAGTGCAACATAATCAAACACAATAGCATCTTAAAAGGACAGCACTCATGGCGTGAGGCGCTAAAAAACAGCAATATGGGACACAGGAGCCAAAGACGAGCATCTAGATAAAACGTTTAAAAAATAATACAGAAGGTGTCTGTGACATACTGTACCTCAGAAAGTTTGACTGACTGCTACAGTAGCTCAGTCATAGGCTAATGTTGATATCAATGATGAAATTAACAATATATTGATTTTTAAAGCCACTTTTTGGATATTCAATAATTTACTTGTCTGTCAGAATAATTTTTTTAATTGCTACTAATAGCTCTAAAAATAACATATACAATAATTCCAATTTATATTGGTATAATGAGGAACTAGGACGTCTAAGTAGCCGTTAACAGGCTAAACGGCTTTATGTTAACAGCTGCCAGTGAACAAAAGGATTAAAAAGCCATAAGAAATCAAGTTATACTGTATATTGAGGAACCTTTTTTTCTGTTAATCAAACTGTAAATGTATTTTGTCTATTAGTGTTAGAGCTAGTATGTGCTATTAAATGGGAAAAGATGTTATCATGTATATGATATTCAAAGTGACCGATAGCAAGTACATCTGTGTCTTTCTTCAGCTTAACTTGTAAACTCAATGGTCAAGTGCAGAACAGGGACAACAAATGTTTCTGAACACAGGCAGCCACTCAGGAATAGAGCATATTTCAAAATCTAATCTACAAAGCTCTTTCTAGTGCCTTTGTGTTCCTTCCAATAATCCCTCCAGTTTCTCCAAACAACAAGTTTGGATCAATATCACTGTCTCCAAAGAATTCCAAAGTTGATCCTCTAAGATGGCACTTGTCAGGCATTTCACAACAGAATCTCTCTCCAATATTTCTGAGTTTAAGGCCTAACTGAGTCAGTATGACAATGACAAGGCCTGCAGTATGTTGTGTTCAATAAGGCAACACTATATTGTAGGTGCTCCCCAGGGTTCGGTATTTGGCCCTTCTGTTGTTTTATATATCAAGAGAATGTAATTTTTTTCAAGGATAATTTTGCTTTCATTTTACATCTTTTCAATGCAACACATCAACTCCCACACATATTCAAAAATAACGGTAAGCATGGGACTGCTAACCATCACTGTACTAGTCAAGGAGATGGAACCCCTCTTCCAGCCTGCCAAACGCTCTCACCCACAGGATCACTCCGTCACTGTCAACAGCTACATTATCTGCCTCCCACTTGTTCATGAGATCCGAAATAACAACCGGAACCTCTCCAACGCTGCAGAACCAGCATAGCCCTTTAGTATGATAAAATCTCCTGACTAGAAAGCGTTGATCAGCTTGATCAACTCTCATAATCAAACTGTAATTAATGACACAGACCAGTCTTGCTTCATTACACAGAGATGATGTCCAGTCGTGTGTAAAAGCTCTCTTGTTAACGCTCCACTTAATTAGTAACCTTCAGATTACATATGGGTGAATCTTCAATTATGAATCTTGAAAAATTTACTTTGTAAAATTACATTTTAATCTACGTTAATGCATATTATAGATTTATACACTGACACATGTACATGGACTTTTTAAAATCAAGATTTAGGTGGTAAGTATTTTAGAATGTTTTTACACATTTTTCACTACCTTTATGCCTTCAATAAATCATTTTAAATGGTTCTGTAGTGTGACATGAATTGTAGTACAAATATGTAATGTACTGTAGTCTCTCAACTAATATGAGCTCATAAAAGCTGCATGAATGATAATTAAAAAAGACTGAGCTCAATACTGATTAAAATGTTTTAGATTAAAGTTTAGTATGTCACACAGGTCCCTCATTTTAAAATTTTCATCAATGTATTATATGAGGGTTAAAGAGTTAAAAAGTCCATCTGTCCTTATAAATTTTCTTTCTTTTTTTCTTTCTTTCTTTCTTTCTTTCTTTCTTTCTTTCTTTCTTTCGTTCTATTATAGTTATAGTTTTCATAGAAGACAGAAACATTACCTTTATTTTAGAATCACCCATATATAGTGTACTATATACAGTTGAAGTCAAAAGTTTACATACACCTTGCTGAATCTGCTAAATGTTAATTATTTTACCAAAATCAGAGGGATCAAAATGCATGTTATTTTTTTATTTAGTACTGACCTGAATAAGATGTTTCACATAAAAGACATTTTCATATAGTCCACAAGAGAAAATATTACAGTGTGAAAGTTTACATATGCTTGATTCTTAATACTGTTGTTACCTAAATGATCCACAGCAGTTTTTTTTTGTTTTTTTTTTGTTTTGTGACAGTTGTTCATGAGTCCCTTGTTTTTCTTGAACAGATAAACTGCCTGCTGTTCTTCAGAAAAATCACACAAATTCTGTTTTTTTAGCATTTTGTGTGTATTTAAACCCTTTCCAACAATGACTGTATGATTTTGAGGTCCATCTTGTCTCCACACTGAGGACAAGTGAGGGACTCATATGCAACTTTCACAGAAGGTCTAAACACTCCCTGATGCTCCAAATGGAGAAACAGAGCTGGGGGGTGAAAACTTTTTGAATCTGAAGATAAGGGTAAATTTCACTTATTTTATCCTCTGGGAAACATGTAAGTATCTTCTGCATCTGAAGGACAGTACTAAATAAAAAATACAAAAAAAAACAAAATATTATATTTAGACAAAATAAGAAAAATGTAATCTTCATTTTGTTCAAAAGTTTAAACCCCTGCCTCTTAACGCATAGTTTTTCCTTCTAGAGCATCAGTGTGCATTTGAACTGTGTCCCTCAGTTGTCCTCAGTGTGAAAAAAGATAGACCTCAGAGTCATACAGTCATTGTTGGAAAGGGTTCAAATGCACAAAAATGTTGAAAACCACAGAATTTGTGGGATTTTTCTGAAGAACAGCAGGCAGTTTAACTGTTCGGGACAAACACGGGACTCATGAACAACTATCACTAAACAAAAATAATAAATACATAAATAAAACACAGCTGTGGATCATTCAGGTAGCAACAAAGTATTAAGAATCAAATGTATGTAACTTAAACAGCATCATTTTTATAAATTCAAGTAATATTTTCTCTTGTGGACTATATGAAAATGTGTTTTATGTGAAATATCTGTTCAGGACAGTACTAAATAAAAAATAACATGCATTTTTTTTATGATCACTATTATTTTAAATATAATTAACATTTAGCAGAGTCTGCAAGGTGTGTGTAAACTTTTGACTTCAACTGTACTATATACTCTATACTATATAATATATACTTTAGTTACTTCGATCATGACGCACTAAGGTAGCTTTAACATTTTGAAAAATATGACAGTGTTAATGTAGTTGGTTGTTAATGTAGTTCATACTGCTTCTGTATGAATAGGTGTCCACAGATCCTGTAGCTGATCTAGACAGGTGGAGCTGGGGGAAGTAGAGGGTTTCAGAGGAACTCTGAATGTGTGCTGCAGGACCAACCTAGGCCCTGCTTACACCTGGTATTAAAATACATTTTTGTTAATCCGATCACAACGCCAAATACAGGTCTAAAACATTTTGAGTTTGTCCACTTTGAGCCATTTTAGCTTTAGAGGTAGCTGATTGCTTTCCAAATGTAAACAGTCATGTGGTTGAACGCGTTCCAACAGCCACAAAAGGCCACCTCCTTTCTGTCTACTACCCTAATTTTTAAACATTACTGGATATGTTGTTGAAGTGCCCTAGCCGACTGGACACAATTTAAACTTTGCTAGCCTTAAATCGATGACGAAAAAAGACAATGTTCTCTTCTTACCACTCCTGATTCGATCACAAATCCACAGCATTTGGCATAGTTTTGTGGCAGAAACAAAAGCTACCAGATGTAAACAGGACCTCATAGCCATCAGCAAGCAATCTCACTGGCTGCAGAATCAGTAGCGGCCAATCAGATTGCCCCTCGAGTGTCATGTGACTGCATGTAAATGATCTATCAGCCTGTGCCATCCAATTATAAATACAAAGAGGATAAGTATTTAAAAAAATGAGGACACATACCATATTTGATTTGTGCAATATCGCCAACTAGAATATCTGCCACAGGAAGTTGGATGACCTGCCCTCCACGCACCACCTGGAATTTCTGTTCCTGTTCGATGCGGCTCTGTAAACCCCTGAACTGTTTCTCCTTGCTCCAGTCATTGAAGGCCGTGACCAGAACAACACAGACCACTGAGAGTAAAATAGCAGCCCCCTCAATCCACCCAGCCTCCGATTCCCCTTCGTCCTCCGCACCCGCATTCGCCGTCCCACAGGCTGCAGAAAGAGAAAGACGAGATTTAAACATGCTGGTGGAAACACACATTGTACAAATCCCATTAACCACCACAAACAACAGTCAGAAGAAAGGGATATAATTTTAGTACTCTGTTTAAGTATTTTGCAAAAGTACATCATTTCACAGCATATCTTTGCATTGTAATTTGAGATTGAAGGCTAAAAGATACTGGAAGCCATTTATGATGAAAAAAAAATCAGGGACAAACAGGGACAGCTAAATTTTTTTTTAAAATAATAAAAAAGTATGTTTTGCTTAAACCATTTTGTTTATGAGGACACAGGAAGTACATTTTTATAAAACTGAAAAGTAAAGACCACTTTTTTTACATTCGCTAAAGTATTTTTACTTGGAGTGAATCACATGCGTCTGATTAAACATGACACTTCATGCAGAATACTGCACAAATGCAATGATTCATAATAACTGTGATTACTGCATATGCATTGAGTGCATATTATATAACACCAGAATAATATTAGATAAACACTGACAAAGATTCTGACAAATCCCACATCTGAACTGGGTAACATATTCACGACTATATAACTCTAAACAACGCACTGACGGAAATGCATCTAGTGGTAAAAATCAATCAGTATTACGATGTACACACATTTGAGTCATGTCTAATTATTTCCAATGATTTCTTGCTGGAGTGATCTAGAATGGAGGCTGCACTGACTCCACTGGGAGTCTGTCTACAGCAGAGGCCAGACCTGCTCCAGCTGTGCAGGATAAAACAGCAGACATACTTACTGTAAGCACAGGGACACCATGATTTCGGGTAAGCTGTTTATTTGCAGCATTAGCTCAAATGGACACACTGTTCACTGTCACAATGACACAGTCACTGCTGAATACACCAGGACATACGAAATGCCACCTTATTCAGGAAAAAATGCAATAACACACACTGTTCCCAACATTTGACATCTCAGTCTTTCCGTTCTGGCTCTTATTCTTCAGCAACAGCAACTCTCATCTTAGCTCAATAAATCATAGCGTTTTTTTTGTTTTTTTTTTTTTTTGCTGCCTCCAAATGCCCCATACACTGGATACACTGGGAAAAAAAACTTCAAATGGTAAAAACAGTGAAGTTTATGTTTAGCTGTTGCATCTTGGTGTCTACAGACTCATCTCATCACATCTGTGATTTTCTCTATTGCTGCACTGTTAGTGATCATTAAAAGTCCACTGCAGGTGTATTATGCATAATATCGTGCAATTTGCATATTAATGTTTATGACAAACCCATGCAAGGTAAGCCACAAGCTACTTAGAAAGTAATTAAGCTACAGAAAAGCTACCTTTAATTAAGTACATTAAGGTTATTAAGGGAACAATTTCATTATAAACATAAAAAAATGTAATATAATTCATCATTTAAGTAGAATTTCCATGGCACATGAAGTATTCCAATCCATCAGCAACATTTTACTAAATATAATGCTGTACACATAAAAAGCAAACTTGGTAAACAATTTTTCATCAGTTTCAACAACAAAACTGTATCATTTATAATCTATATTATTATTTATATTGTTTTTTAAATGTTTCTATCTATCTATCTATCTATCTATCTGTCTGTCTGTCTCTCTGTCTGTCTGTCTACCTATCTATCTATCGCTAGTGAGGACTTGAGTTTGGAAAAAAGGAGTGCAAAAAAAAAAAAGAAAACAAGACAAAATATTTAAGTAACAAAACAAAACAATAATAAAATAAAACATTTATTTATTTATTTATTTATTTGCTTGCTTGCTTGCAAGGACTTGAGTTTGGAGAAAAAAGATTGCAAAAAAGAAAAGAAAACAAGATAAATATATATATATATATATATATATATATATATATATATATATATGTATATATATATTTGTTTATTGCTTTTAAGAACTTGAGTTTGGAAAAAAAGAGACTGCAAAAAGAAATGAAAACAAGAAAAATATCTTGCAGATAATCAGCATAATGACACAAATAATTTAATCTTGCAATTATGTATATAGTTCTTTTTTTTTTTTTTTTAAGAAATACTATACATTTACCACCTAATTAGCTTCTATGTAAATTAGATCATTTCTGTTTACCTAACTACCTTTCTTAAAAGAAAAAAAAAGATATCTGTACCACAGTTTAACTATATAAACTTCCCTGACACTGTTCAGTACCACAGGAATAAAGAAATGGAAATAGGTAACTACAGAAATAAATAAAGCAATAAAATTCTGCAAATAAAGAACAGGTAAATGTAACAAATGATTGCAAAAAAATAAAGAAAATAAAAAAATGGGGGGAAAAAATGCCAGGTGACTGTACAATGACAAACCAATTTTTTTTTTTCTTAAAACACTTTTTATGGCTTTTTCCTTTTATAAATGTTATTAATTCTGTTGTTATGAGCTCATATTACTTGAGTGAATACATGGAATTTATTCATCACACCACAGTGTCATTTCAGCTGAACTAGATTAGATAAATGTGAAAGATTTAAACAACAAGATGGGATGTAATTTATTGGGTGAACTATCCCTTTAAATGTGTTCCTGCCCACTAATGAATATTGCTAAACTCCAGTGTGCGTGGGTTTCAGTCTATTTTTAGACTCTGCGGTATGGAATCTCCTGATGGCCGTTTCATGGCAGCGGTGCAGGAACAGGCCTGTGTAAATCTCTTCATTTGATTCAGCAACAAACCGCTTCACTGTGTATGGCGGTTGTGTGCAGGATGTCAGGCAGCGTGTGTGGAGCTGTCCGCGGTGCTGAGCACCCGTTAGATAACAGCTCGTGACTCCGCAAGCTGCACACACACTAGTGCTGATACATGCTACTGAGACTTTACCAAAACTGCCCAATCTGCAGGAGCCACATGCTCAATTATTACGTATTTTGGCAGAACTTAGACAAATGCATGTTTTTTTACCCGTTTCTGACTTTCCAGTTTAAGCTTATTTGACAGGTTCGGTGGTATCATCATGATCACCAGGTTAAAAATAAATGAATAAATAAATAGTAGACATTTTTAAAGAAATATTTTTGCTTTTTTTTTTTTTTATTCTCCTATTTGTATACTGCATGAAAACCTCCAACATGCAGGTGTGGACCAACCTGAGGGTGAGTAAATGATGCAGTATGTGAATAAATGACCTTCATGATGTATGTTCAGCTACAAATCCTTCTTGAAATGTAATGTGCTGCTGCCAGCTCTCCTCCCCTCACACTTCATCTGGAAAGTGAGATTTTGCCTGTATTGATCTGTACAGTGCCTGTGCTTATCTTGCACTGGAAGCTGCAGGTTGAAGATCTGTACGTGTATAATTCAATCTGAACGGCAGAGATGTCTGGACACACTGAGCAGAAGTACAATTCATCTTCCTTAAGAGACACAGACAGAGCCGTTCTCCATAAAAACTAGAAGAACTGTAACAAATCTCAAGTCAATGGCAAGGTGGACGCCAGTGGAGCTTATGTTTGTGTGGATGCATCATCTGCTGGGTCATTCTACAATTAGAACAGTTTTCCTTTTTCCCCAAAACCCAGACATGACCTTACATAGCTGCTTTGAAACAATCTATATTGTATAAAGTGCTACATAAATAAAGGTGGTCTGTAGGCATATAGGGCATAAAATACCATCTATGTGTGCTACTGTCCACCATGTTACCTTTACTGGGTAACACAGTTGACAGGTAACTTAGTTGACATTTTTTGGGCCTATACTCAACATGGAAGACTAAAACTACTGAGCATATGGTATGTTTAGAAATATATTTTCATAAACAAAACATAAGTTTTAGTTAAACTGTCTTGTTAAAATCTGCAGCAATAATACTTGTGTAACACTGTTGACCATCAATGAATCCACTCTTGACACAGTTTTGCTATCTTAACTGATATTAGGGGAAAGAGAAAGAACGTAACTTCTAGTGTTTCATCCATGTGCTTCTAGAGGAAATATCATTATAATGTGCAAATTATGTGAGAATCTGAGAATATTGGCATGAATCCTTTTTAATTTGTGATAATTTTGCACTGATAAGGGACAACACATACTACGAAAACATATTTTAATACATAAACAGTTTATACATAAAAAAAACTTAAATTTTCGATTTCCACCATTAGCAGCTATTACAGCTCTGCATAATCTGAACCTAAATTCATTGTATTCTAAACTTAATTGGCAATCAATTGTTGAAGCTATTAAGGTGTGCTGACCCAAAAATCTTTTAAAAACCTGGGTCAAGTTTAAACCAGTAACCAGGCATCACAGCTGGCAAAGGGGCTTGTCTGACTTTGACATGTATATATTGCCATTATTATGTAATCAAAATGAAAATTATTATTGCTGGTCTTCAATGATAATGTCAAGTTACTTTAATGTATTTGCACCAAAAAATGATAAGGATTTATGCTGATATCGTCCAAAACTACACTTTGCCAGAGGTGTTTCCAAACTTTTGGAGGGCAGTGTATACAGTCTTATGTCTATGGTTTTGATTCAGTGTTGCTTAGCTTCATTAGTTTAGTGCACATTTATGTATATTATTATATTAAAAAAATAGTTTACCCAAAAAGGAAACTGTGCTGAAAATGTGCTCACCCTCAGGCCATCTAAGATGTAGATGAGTTTGTTTCTTCATCAGATTTGGAGAAATGTAGTATTAGATAACTTGCTCGCCTATGAATCCTCTGCAGTGAATAGGTGCCGTCAGAATAATAGACCAAACAGCTTATAAAAACATCAGACTAATTCACAAGTAATTAACACAACTGGAACAACATTTAGGCTTATGATCAGGGTTACGTGCTTCTACAACCTTGTTAATCAGCTATCACTTCCCTCTGAATTTAGGAATAAATTATGGGTATATGGATAGGGTTTAGGTTATAGGTTTAGGGGTATGGATTGGGTTAACCCTTACGAAAAAGAAGCTTATTCAAGTATGTTATTAGTATACTTATTTTAAACTAAAAAAGTTTGCTTTTTACTTTTCAAGCACTTCTCAGAGACGTGCTTTATGCACTTCTCAGAAATATACTTAAAATGACATTTAAGTATACTGGAGTCTAAATATATTTAAGCTATTTAAGCTAATGACTGTCAAGCTTTGGGGTGTTGATCGACTCCATCTACATTTTGATTATCATTCTGAATCCAATTCATGGTCTTTTTTTCAATAATTTCTTTATTTTTATTTATGAAACTTACCCACATACAAGTGTTTAAAAAAGAATGCATGAAGCTAGAATAAAATGTTTTTGTTTACAAGGAGATACCATATTCTTTCCTTTGTATGTCCAGATATTCATATAACAAAACATATACAAATTAATACCTAAATAAGGACATAGTAGTATACATGAAGTATGATACTTAAGTATAAACTTACGAGTATACCTGCAGTATAAAACTACTAAACTAGTAGTTTACTGAGACTATACTTCAAAGTGTACTACAGATGCTACTACAAGTATTTAATTAGTAAACTATCAGTATATCCATAAGTTCACTTTTAGTATAGTTGCAGTACAAGCTAAAAGCTTTGATGTAAACTTGTTGTGTACTCAAAGTTTACTACTGTTATACTTAAACTATACTTAAAAGTATACTTTTATATACTAGAGAGTGGGCAAATTTAGTCCCAAAGAGTATACTGAAATAGTACACTTACAAGTATACTACTAGTACACTATTATTTGTATACTTACTACATAATGTGTACTTAAAAATATACTTGAACTTTACTTAAGTATACTTAATAAAATAAACTTAAAGTATACTACTTTTTGGCAAGGGAAGTCTATATTTTTGGACAGTAATGTTGATCCAGGATCAACAAAAGATGTTGATCCAGGAACATGTTTTACTTGGCAAAATCACGGCGACCATTTGAAGATTAAAAGTGTCTTAATGATGGATTTGTGTCTTACAAACGCAGCTTTTGGCTTCACAGGTTGTTAACTGATGGACTGGAGTTGTGTGGATTACTGATGGATTATTTTGATTAGCTGTGTGGACTCATCCTGACGGCACCCATTTACTGCAGATGATCCATTGGTGAGCAAATGAAGGAGTGCTACATTTTTCTAAATCGGATGAAGGCACAAACTCATCCACACCCTGAATGGCTTGAGGGTGAGCACATTTTGGGGTGAACAACTCCTATAGGTTTGATGTTACTGTGCCAGAATATTAGCTAAAAGAACTTTGCCCCCTTTGTAATCAGTTTGGCTTTGTTTGTAACGTAATCCAGCTGTGTTTTTAACAGCAGCTTCACTGTACATAAACTTCTACATGAAAATGACGAGTAGCTTACAGTTCCTCAACGCAGCTCTCACTTAGCAGCGTTCCAAGATTTCATGAGTTATTCTTGCTCATATCTAGACTGCTCCATCGTTCTGAAAGCACTGGAATAAAAGATCATTTTCCATTCTTGGAGTAATTGAATCCCTGAGCATTATCGTAATTGATAATACTTGCTCAGCATTCTGTTCGCTTCTTTATGCTGCTTTAATGGTTTTGTGTTCATTGCACATTTTATGGCCCAGTGGTTTGATGTATGGCCTTCACCTAAAGGTTATTCTTCCAGTGCACACTTCATTAACTCTAAAGGCCTGGAAAGCGTTCCTTCACTGGATTCCCTCACTCTGAATGCACAGTCATGCTTGCTGACAAGAGCTGGTGACCACTACTGATGGAGATTGTGCACTTCAGCCATCAGAGCTCCAGTAAAGAAGCCACATTTGGATGTTTCATTCTGTCATCAGTATTAAACGTGGCCTAAAATACTGTAAAAAGTGGTAACTTGCAGCTGTTACCTTAAAAAGTGATTTCTACCAGATTTGACATGACGAAAATGTCCTTGTGGGATTTTTTTTTCGCAAAACACGAAATACGTACCACCATGTATGTTGAATGGCGCTATAACTCTTTCTTGAAGAAAACATTTCAGGAATTATCTCCATATTGTGGACTTCAGTGGTACCCCCAATTTTGAACTTTAAAAGGGCTCTAAACGACCCCAGCCGAGGAAGAAGTGTCTTGTCTAGCAAAACGAAAATCAGTCATTTTCTAAACAAATTGACAATTTAACCTCAAATGCTCGTCTTGCCTGTCCTCTGCGATGCGCATGCAAACTCTGTGTAATCCGGGTCAATACAGTTAGAGTACGTTTGAAAACTCCCATCTCGTTTTCTTCTCCAACTTCAAAATCATCCTACATCGCTGTTTTATCTTTTTTTGTAAAGAGCGTTTGATCTTCTTTGCATGTTCACTTTGTAAACACTGGGTCGGGACTTCTGCAGCGATGTAGGATGATTTTGAAGTTGGAGGAGAAAAAGAGAAGGGAGTTTTTTTTTCGACACAACTAACTGTTTTGTCCTGTAACTGTCCTGTCCTGTCCTGTCCTTTGTCCTGTCCTGTAACTGTATGTCCACACATGTAGCGGAATGACAATAAAGCTCTACTTGACTGGACTTGACTTGTTTTGACCTGGGTTACACAGAGTTGTGCATACACATCGCAGAGAATAGACAAGATGAGCATTTAAAGTTAAAAAGTATATAAATTGTCAATTTGTTTAGAAAATGACTGATTGTGTCGCTAGATAAGACCCTTCTTCCTTGGCTGGGATCGTTTAGAGCCATTTGAAACTGCATTTAAACTGCATTTTGGATCTTCAAACTTGGGGGCACCATTAAAGTCCACTATACGGAGATAATTCCTGAAATGCTTTCCTCAAAAAACATAATTTCTTATCAACTGAAAAAAGAAAGACATGAAAATCTTGGATGACAAGGGGGTGAGTAAATTATCTGTAATTTTTGTTTTGGAAGTAAACTTCTCCTTTAAAATGTCTCAATGTCATTGAATGTAAAATAGAAACACCCTGCAAAATGTGTCATTTAATAAAAAAATGAAAAGATGCACAGGCACACTTTTCATTTAAAAATTAGGCAAACAGACGTTTGTACTGGTTGAAATGCTAAAAATTGTAGTGTTTAAAAATAAGGAAGTCTGTAATTATTTGTGTTTAATGTTGTTAGTTGCTCTGATATTGTGGTCGCCTCTATTTCAAGTACAGTAACTCTGTCCATAAACACCATGTCAAAACTAAACAGTGGTTGACCACTTTTCACGACAGTCAAACTTGTTTCTTGGTACCTGGCCAGAATATGGTGCAATGAGCACCAGATTATGTGCCCGGAGGGAAGTTTGGAAATTGGCATCCATTAAAAACCACCTTGACATCAGTTGGTTAGAAGTCAGTGTAAGAATGCCTCAGAAAGTCAAGTTGGATCTGTATTCTAGTGTAAACCATTGGTTTGGTTTGTTTGTAGGGCAATAAAATATATGGCTGAAGTGTCAACATACATTTTGGTGCAACTGTGAATATATAAAAGCAGTGTTAAACCAAACTTTTACAGCATATGACCTCAGATTCAAATGAATCTCTATGTACAAAGTTTTATATTTCCACATCTGAGGATGAGTAACTATTTATAAACCATGAAAAAATTAATTATAGCATTATATTTCTGTTATCTAATGGCACCTAATCTGTTACCTAAAGCTTTAGAAAGTCTGATTGCAGTACAAAAGCAGATTAAAACACCTGTTTTAAGTTAAACTGTTTTAAGAACTATTGGTTAATAATAACTAACCTCAACATTAAAAGTGGTTCACCCAACCCAAAATACAAATTCAGTTCGAACCTGTATGACTTTGCTTTGTTTTGTGGAACATAATGTTTCTATCTTTTTTCGTCCACATAATGAAAATCAAACGGGTCCAAAACAAAGGGCTACCACTAAATTACACTGCAAGGATTAAAAAAAAAAACAAACAAAAAAAAAACACTGTGACATTTTTTTAAAAGTACAAGCAGAACAATTAAATTAATACAGGTTTAGAACGACATGGGTGAATTTTCCCTTTGACTAATACACTGTATATTTGCAAGTCATTTGTTGCAAAATACAAGAAACAACAGCTCACTTCAAAGGTAAGTCAGGCACATAAAACACATAAAGCTGCCTCATCAGGCGTAATGACAGACAGATACTCACACTCGCTGCCCTCTCCAGGCGGCTGATAAAAGGAGAGCCCCAAAGAGATCAGCGCTGCAATCTCCAGGATAATGAGGGTCACATCTTGTAATGCTTCCCACACTAACTGTAAAAAAGTTTTTGGCTTCTTTGGAGGTATAAGATTTCGCCCGAAGACTTCTTTTCTTTTATCTAGATCTGTGGCAACTCCATCCAAACCTGTGGGGAAAAACAACAAAGACAAACATTACAACTCAGCAGAAAACACAACACGAGCTACATGAGTGATTGTGGCATAGAAGAGTATACAGCTAGTTTGATACGTTCTTGGGTTTCAGTGTGAATGAGGTCAAAAGGTCATTTGTAGCCATGGCAACTGGGTATTTGAACTGTTGGCTCTTTGAAAAGTCAGTCAGTCAGCCAGAGTTGGGATGTTTTGCCCCTGCTGGTCGACACCGTAACTACACTATTCTGATGGCAAACTGCACTTTAGTTTAAGGTCCAATTCTCGCTATTACCAAACCATTAACTATGACTTTTGCCTCAGTAAACTACTAATTTGCTGCTTATTAGTAGTTAGTAAGGTAGTTGTTAAAGGCGAAGTCCACTTCCAAAACAAAGATTCACATATAATGTACTCACCCCCTTGTCATCCAAGATGTTCATGTCTTTCTTTCTTCAGTCGTAAAGAAATTATGTTTTTTGAGGAAAACATTTCAGGATTTTTCTTCATATAATGGACTGATTATGGTGCCCTGATTATGAACTTCCAAAATGCAGTTTAAATGCGGCTTCAAACGATCCCAAATGCAGTTGTAAACAATCCCAGCCAAGAAAGAAGGGTCTCATTTAGCGAAACGATTGGTTATTTTAATAAAAATAATACAATTTATATACTTTTTAATGTCAAATGCTCGTCTTGTCTTACTCTGCCTGGACTGTTTTTTTTCTGGTTCATGACAGTTCGAAAAACTCCCATCTCATGTTCTCCCTCAACTTTAAAATTGTCCTATATCGCTGTTTTACCTTTTTTGTTAAGGGTGTTTGATCTTCTTTGCATGTTCACTTTGCAAAGATTGGGTCGGTACTTCTGCAGCGATGTAGGATGATTTTGAAATGAAGAAATGAAGTATTTTGAAGTTGAGGGAGAAAATACGATCTGAGTTTTTCGACATACCCTAACTGTCTTGAGGCAGAATACAGAGAGTTCAGGGAGATGAAGGCAAGATGAGCATTTGAGAATAAAAAGTGTTTAAATTGTATATTTTTATTGAAAATAACCGATCATTTCGCTAGATAAGACCCTTCTTTCTCGGCTGGGATCATTTACAACTGCATTTGGGATCATTTGAAGCCGCATTTAAACTGCATTTTGGAAGTTCAAAATCGGCGCACCATATCAGTCCATTATATGGAGAAAAATGCTGAAATGTTTTCCTCAAAAAACATAATTTCTCTACGACTGAAGAAAGAAAGACATGAACATCTTGGATGACAATGGGGTGAGTACATTACATGTGAATCTTTGTTTTGAATGTGGACTTCTCCTTTAAGTGTAGGTAATTTGGTAAGTTTAGGCTTTATAAGTACTAATAAATAGCCAATATGTTATGAATAGGCATACTAAAAAGCAACTAGTTAATAGTGATGATTGTTCTTTATACTAAAGTGTTATCTTTTTCTTTCTTAGTGTGAAACTGAGCGTTCATGAGCAAAGCCAGCAGCACAAAGCTTTTGTACTTCCAGAGGTTCCTGTGCCACCTGACCAGCTGCCATTGAGATGCGTGTGAATGCTAACGGATGCCTCTACTCTCCAGCTCTCTGAGCGTCTCAGTCCCCAGCTTCTGTTGAGCAATGTAACGTCTCTCTTTGCTGCGGCAGAAAAAGCCTTTACATCCCGTGCCCACGAATGGAAAATGAGCAATCCATCTCTCTGCGTAAGATTGGGCCCTCATGTCACCCACAGTCTCCAATTACCCTGCTGACTCACAGCGCAGGCTGATCTACACACTTACATAAAGCCCTTCTGCACTAACACTCTGAGCAGCACTGCAACTACAGAGAAACACGTCTGCAGAATACAGTCAGCTTCAACCACCAGTCAACCGATATGCAGGAAGTCCTGTATAATTAGGCTGGTTTCAGTTCATCTACTTCTGACTAAATGCATGTCTTAGGCATTTACAAAAGACATTTAAGACATTTTTGTTTTGCGCTTTTCACTATTAAGTTATTTAAACGTAATTAATTTTAGTTAAATTGTGGCCACAAATGGAGAATTTGTTCCCTCGTTTTAGTAAATCATTGCCATGTAATAATTTGTTTCTCTGTTTTAGAAATGTGTGGCGATGTTGAACTAAATCATTGATTTTAATCAAATCAAAGAAAGGGAATGAATTATTACAAAGTGGCCATGATTTAACTAAAACAAGGGATTTAATTAATACAGTAAGTCATGGGAAAACATTTAATTTGTGTGTCATGTGTGAGGCTCTGTAGTTTTCAACAATGATAATAATCAGAAATGTTTCTTGAGCAGCAAATCAGCATATTAGAATGATTTCTGAAGGATCATGTGACACTAATGACTGAAGTAATTACATTAACACATATTCACATAGAAAACATCTATTTTAATTTGTAGTAATATTTCACTTCAGTTTTACTGTATTTTAGATCAAATAAGTGCAGCATTGGTGAGCAGAAGAGACTTCTTTCAAAAACATTTTTAAAAAATCTTACCGATCACAAATTAGGGAAACTAGAGGTGGGATCATGAGGAATTTAACAATTCCACTTCCTTTACAACTTGTTTAAATACATACTTTACCAACAGTGGAATTAAGCAGAAAAAGTCAACCAGAGGCACTGTGATATTAGAAAGATTGTATTAAACTGTGACAAAAAATGCAACTGACAAAAAACAAAACAAAAAGTAATGCAGTTTGGTGAGAAAACAAATCAAAGGGCAAGCTGGGTATTATGATATTGGAAAACTTCAAAACACTCTAGGATCCTGTGGATAATCTAGTCAAAAACACTGATGTGGCCCATATGGCTGACTGTCCAGCGACCTGCGGCAGAGCAATCGCTCTATACTCCAGACAAACACATGCCATGGCCTGTGGCGCGGAGGTTTTCCAAACTCTTGGAGTGTGTTCAGGAGCTCGAGCTCAGAGCTGGCAGTGGCAGCTGGACAAACGTGATTGGCCCAAGCCTTGTTTTCCAGGGTGCTTGATAAACAGGGTTTGCGTGTGTTTTCGTTCAGCCGGTTTGTGGATCCAGCTGTGCAGCACTGATTCCGAGTCCCTCTGTATAACGGAAGCCTGGCCCACATTTACCAACAGCTGTCCTCTCTATGTGACCATTTGTGTATCCATTAGCACTGTTCATCCAATACGGCTCGTTATTGAGCGCTGCTCTTCTGAAGATCTGCCGGGCAGACGACACACTGCTGTATCAGTTGTCACGCACAACAATATTTAGTGTTCTGAAACTGAAGTCTGCTAAGCTACAAGCTACTGAAATAGGTAGACTATAATAAAGATTCCCTTTTAAAGGGAACTGAGAAATCAAAATTTCCTTGATCTTCTGACATATAATACGTCATTGTACTATAAAAACATCCTGTAAGTTTCAGAACTCAAAACTTTCTTGTTAGTCTAAAAACTAATATGCCAAAACGACAGGTTGTGAAATGTGCCACTTTGTGACATAATAGTGTAAACACCGCCTCCGCAGAAGAAGATCAGTGGCGGCTTCTACATCACTGCCTGTTTAGCCCCGCCCACTAATTTGTACATGTAGTGTAAATAACAAGAGGCAAACGCAGATCTACGCAGAAACCAAATGATACAGATGGCTCCAGAGACGACAACAAGATGTGGTGCAGTGCCAAGTTGTGGAAAAACAGTCTTTGCATTGCCTTCCTTCTGATACCAAAGTTAGGAAAGAGTGGATGAACTTTATTTTGAATGAAGTTCCAGATCACATCAGTAAGAATTTGGTCCTTTGTTCACTTAATTTTACCGCAGATTCGCTTACAAAGCACAGTTCGATGCTGGACTTTCAGAAATACTGAAACTAAAATACACTGCTGTGCCGACTTTATTGGATGCAACAGTAATGTCATACCACACAAGTGTGAGTAACTGTTTTTATAAGGTAGTCACTATTGCTTTGTCTGTTATTACAGATCGTTTGATATGTACTTAGTATTTATGCTTTTTTTTTTTAACCTAAATCACAGCAACGTCCATCTTTGAAGGATGTGGGCTGTGAAACAACTGTTAGCAGTCATAGCAGTGGGCATTTACTTCCAAGTTTACAATCCGCCATGCATATTTAAACCACCCAGCATTCCAATGAGGGGGTCATAACAAGTCAGGAAATAGCCTATTACTTCTAAATTATGAAGTTTTTATGTAAAAACCTTGATTATAACTTGATTATAAAGTGGACCTCAGAGAACAGTACAAAATAATAAAAAGGCAGTTCAAAGAACTAGAATTGGTCAGTTGCTTGTTTGAACTGGCCACTTGAACAGGATCATTTACAAAAGGGAAGTATAGTACTTCACCTTGTTCATTTGCTTTTCAGAAATATTGTGAAATATTGTTACAATAACTGTTTTTTTATGCGAATATATTGAAAAATTTAATTTATTCCTGTGATCAAAGCTGAATTTTCAGCATCATTACTCCAGTCTTCAGTGTCACATGATCCTTCGGAAATCCTTCTAACATGATGATTTGCTGCTCAAGAAACATTTCTGATTATTATTAATGTTGACAACAGTGTCACATTATATTTTTCAGGTTTTTTTGATGAATAGAAAGTGAGAGAAAAAAAAAACCAGCACTTATTAAAAACAGAAATATTTTGTGACATTATAAATGTCTTTACTGGCACTTTTGATGATTTTAATTTCTCCCTGACAAATAAAAAATATTAATTTGTTTCTTAAAATGTTACTGACCCCAACTTTTGCAGTGCAGCTTGTTACTGGAAAAGACCATACTACAAAAGTGTCAGAGGTTGCTATTTTTAGTTCCAAAAAGAACACATAGAGGTGCATCTAAAAAACATAGAATATTGTAAAAAAAAAATAATAAAAAAAAAAAAACATAATTTTTTGTTTGTAATTTATTTCAAAATTGAAACTTTCATATATTCTAGATTCATTACATGAAAAGTAAAACATTTCAAAAGTTTTATTTTGTTTTAATTTTGATGATTAGAGCTTACAGCTCATGAAAGTATGAAAGTCAAAAATCCAGTATCTCAAAATATTAGAATATTTACATTTGAGTTTCATTAAATGTTCATCCCTACAGTATAAATTCCAGGTTTCTCTTGTTCTTTGCAACCACAATAATGGGGAAGACTGCTGACTTGGCAGTGGTCCAGAAGACAATCATTGACACCCTCCACAAAGAGAAGGTAATTTAGGGGTGGCTGTTTACAGAGAGCTGTATCAAAGCATATAAAATGCAAAGTTGACTGGAAGGAAGAAATTGGGTAGGAAAAGGTGCACAAGCAACAGGGATGACCACAAGCTTGAGAATACTGTCACACAAAGTCAATTCCAACACTTGGGAGAGCTTCACAAGGAGTGGACTGTATCTGGAGTCAGCGCATCAAGAGTCACTGCACTCAGACGTCTTCAGGAAAATGGCTACCAAGCCACTTCTGAAACAGAAAAAAATGTCAGAACCATCTTACCTGAGCTAAGGAGAAAATTAACTGGACTGTTGCTCAGTGGCCCAAAGTCCTCCTTTCAGATAAAAGTTGAAATCATGTTGAAATCATGATCCCAGAGTCTGGAGGAAGACTGGAGAGGCACAGAATCCAAGCTGCTTGAAGTCCAGTGTGAAGTTTCTGAAGTCAGTGATGATTTGGGGTGTCGTGATGTCTGCTGGTGTTGGTCGACTGTTTGTCAAGTATAAAGTCAATGCAGCCATCTACCAAGAGATTTTGGAGCAATTTATGCTTCCATCTGCTGACAAGATTTATGGAGATGATCATTTCCTTTTCCAGCAGGACTTTAGCACCTTCCCACAGTGCCAAAACCACTTCCAAGTGGCTTGCTGACCGTGATCTTACTGTGCTTGACTGACCAGCCAACATGCCTGACCTGAAACCCATTGAGAATCTATGGGACATTTTCAAGAGAAAGATGAGAAACAGTCGATCCAACAATATATAGACGAGCTGAAGGCTCAATAGTGCCTCAGCAGTGCCAAAGGCTGGTCGCTTCTATGCCACACCTTACTGATGCTGTAATTTGGGCTAGTAGCAAATCATTTGCTGTAATTTGTGCTGCCAAGTATTGAGTGCATTAATGAACATACTTTAAAGAACTTTAACTTTTCTGTTTTGAAAATTCGTTTTTTGATTGATCTTAGGAAATATTGTAATATTTTGAGATACTGGATTTTTGACTTTCATAAGCTCTAATCATCAAAATGAAAACAAAAAACCTTGGAAATGTTTTACTTTACATGTAAAGAATCTATAAAATATGAAAGTTTCCGTTTTTGAAATAAGTTACAAACAAAAAATGAACTTTTTCACAATTTTTTGAGAGGCACCTGTAGTACGAACACTACAAAAACTGTTTTTAGGATACTGTTATATTAAAAAAAGACAGTTGTCTATAAACATGTCTTCAAACCCCTAGCTATTTTTTTTGTCCCACCAAAATGACAAAACTTATTATGACAAAAATGCATACAATGACATTTTTTCATATATTATATTTGACTTGAGATTTTCTGCATAACTTTGAGGTGATGCTGCCAACAGCTCCTGTGGTCGGAGGAAACACATTCTTCAGCTGACAAGGGCTGACACCAAAATTATCATCAAAGTCAACACCGAGCTAAAGCAGCGAGAAATAAGATGGTGGCTGCTTCCATGGGAACACGAAACCAGAGCAGCCCAGAGACTGTGTTCAGAGAGAACAAGAGAAGGTAGCAGCGGGTGACACGAGGAGGGAAAGGCAAGCGCAAAACCATTCCTAGCACTGGGAAAGAATGCACAGGTTGCAAATAGCACAGTGTGCTAAAAATAAACTCATTACACATTCCATCTTAATTGAGTGCGTGTGTGTGGAGGGGATCTCTGGAGCATCCGTCCCACCCGCGCAGCATCAAACCAGGGTCTCAGCGGCGCTTTCATCATTACACGCTGGCCATGAACGCAAGCCCAGTTCTTGTGATCGCCACCAACCGCAGCCGCTGAGCTGTGCATGTATGTACTTGAGCAATGCCAGAGTTCAGAGCACACAAACGCGCTTGTCATCACGTGATCAAGGCATTAAAACTTTATTAAAAGGAACAGGAAGACAGCATGGGGAGATATAAATATGTTAGTGTTTCATGCAGTTTAGACTGCGAATCATAAACACAGTCATTAGCAGGTGTCAGCAAACGACTGAAACATGCAGCAGTGATAAAAACCACAGTGAAAAGAAAATAAATCACTGCATGTGCGACACAAACATGGATTCATAAAGGTGTCTTGTGCACTTCAGAGCCTGCTATTATTAGACTATGAGGAAGCCTGTGAACATTAGAGAGCACGTAAGTCTGTCAATTGTGTTTAGTGTTTACAACTCTATTTATAGCTTTCCGTGATATTAAGCAGAGGGAAAAATGTGCATAGCACTGTGGATCAGTTGTACATATTACGATGCATGTTTTGTATAACTAAATCACATGCTTGCAATATAATTGTGGGAACATCTCATGTCTGTGAAGTATATTTTTAATATATTTTCATCAATATAAAGCCCCGATGCTTAATTTTCTAGTACACAATTATATTTTTCCCTATCACACTACTATATGTTGAAAAAGCCATATCTTTTGCTTAAAAATGATGTTCATATCACATGCGACACTTGTATTCAGCTGTCTGATTTTGTAAAGTTGCTCATTTAGATTAGGTTATGAAGACATTTGAGTGATAGCAAAAATAATAAGTGTTTATTGTGATATAACTTGTTTTATTTGTGTCCAAAAAACCATTGTCAACTAAGTTACCCACTAAAAATCCCTCCCTCAAAAAGGAATGGATTGTCCCACTCTCGCATAATGATGATACAGTATGATGATATTTTCTCTAGAAGCACATGGATGAAACACTAGAAGTTGCGTTCTCTCTCTTTCTCTCTTTTTAATATTGGTTAAACTGGCACACCTGTGTTAAGAGTGGATTAATTGACTGTCAACAGTGTTACACAAGTATTATTGCTGCAAATTTTAACAAGACAATTTAACTAAAACTTATGTTTTGTTTATGAAAATATATTTCTAAACATACCACATGCTCAGTAGTTCTAGGCTTTCATGTTGGGTATAGGCCCAAAACACTAAAAATGTCAACTAAGTTACCTGTCAACTGTGTTACACAGTAAAGGTAACATGAATGTTATAGAATGATTCATATATTTCACATATCACTGAACTTTTAAAGCAACAATAAAAAAAAAAGAAGTGCACTAAACTGTAGTGAATGTGCACTTGTAGTGTACTTCAAAAAATTGTAGCATACCTCAAAAAAAAAAAAAAAAACTGTACTTGCACATAATGTAATAATTAATTAAATAAAATGTTACTTGAGTCTACTTAAAGGGATAGTTCACCCAAAAATGAAAATTCTGGCATCGTTCATGATTCACCCTCAAATTGTTACAAACCTGTACAAGCTACACACACACACAAGTTATTTTAAAGAATGTGGGTTGCTTGTAGCCATTGGCTTCCTTAGGGACCATCAACTTTTCGGTTACCATCATTCTTCAAAATTATACTCTTTTGTGTTCAGCAGAAGTGTAATAACTTATAATAACCTGTGGGTGAGTAAACGACAGAATTGACTTTTTTGGTGAACTATCCCTTTTAAGAGAGACCCTTTCATGACCATGTTTCTTAACACACTTATGTACACTTTTAAAAACAGTTTGTTATAATGTCATAATTAAAAGTTTTACTTTGCCATACAAAAGCACATATAAAGAACTATAATTTAAACTGTAGTGTTATTTGATATTGCACTTAAAGCTAACATTTTGTAAATGTACAAAATTGCAACTTCATATTACAAATGTGTAATTACAGAAACATGAATTACATATATACAAGTTTCAAAATGACATTGAAGTATATTTTAGTTTACCATGAATGCTTGTCAGTAACTTTAATAGTAACACTGTATTTAAAAAACAATAGAATTATGAAATTGCATATAAAGTTGTACATAAGTCCTGCTAAAGTGGGTCACTAATGCACTCTTAAAGGGACAGTTCACCCAAAACTGAAAATTCTGTCATTAATTACTCACCTTCATGTCGTTCCAAACCCTTGGGATCTTTGTTCATCTTCAGGACACAAATTAAGACATCTTTGATGAAATCCAAGAGCTTTATACATTTTTTAATAAAAATCAAATATATCTTAGTTTGTGTTCTGAAAATAAACGAAGGTCTTACAGCTTTGGAATGATATGAGAGTGAGTAATTAATGACTGAATTTTCATTTTTGGGTGAACTCTTTAAGTTCAGCCACTTGCATGTAATATAAATGTAAACTATAACACATTTTTATGTAAGCGTAAATAGCATTACATTCAGTGTATATTAATTTCCACAATAAGTCACATATTTTTTCACAAGGGAAGGGAAGAAGTTCACCAAATATCAAATGTTTGTCACACAAAGCACATCTCACTTCAGTACACTATGAGAATGTAGTGTATATGCTGGTTTTTGTCTACAATCAGTTCATCGCCTGTATATCTAAAGACTGTGCATTTTAAAGCTCACCGCGTATTTAGATGAGTGTGTGAAATAATGGAATCCGCATTAAGATAAAGAGCAAACTACAGAGCGAAGAATAAAGAAGTGATGCGCAAACTGCAGAAGTGGAGTTGACCTCATTACTCACTGAACAAGTGTGAATCGGCACGCTCTGGGGACTTATGAGACCACTGAATATCATATTAATTAGGGTGTAAAACCAGGACACATACACACTCATCACGCAACGTTGTATTTTTGGGACGAATATAGACGGAGAGCGGGGAATAAGTGCTTAAAAATGATGAAAGATTGATTTTTGCACTTTGTGTGAACGCTAGCTCCCTCGCAGACAATCTGATCCACGCTATTTATACAGCTGCAGCTCAAACTATGTTGGAATCTTGATACGTTTTCAGTGGAGATATTTGCATATGCTTATACGCTTGATATGATATTCAAAAATTACCCTTTTAAAACAGAGAGGGAGCGAGAGGGCCAACAATATCACATATTTTAATGCCTAGCTTTTTCACTGTGGATAAAAATAGATCACCATGGAAACCCTACACATTAAGCACTGTGGGTATTGACTGGGCACTGCAGCACATGCAGATGATAATACATGAGAACACCTGCATTTATGCATATCTGTATGTCACTGTGGGACTGCAAAATAAATTCTCAATCAATAGAACAGCTGAATGGCTAAATGCCATACTTATTTGTACACAAATGAAAATGGGGCTTTAAGGAATAGACAAGCCTGACAGGTCTGACAAGTCTGCTAAACCAAAAAGCAAACCCTAAATGAATAAGTGGACAGCATAACAGTATTCAAATGCATTATACGCTGTGTAAAGTTTGTACGGAAAGCTGCTTTCCACACTGAATTCCCACTTCATCAGTGACAAATTAACTGAAATTGATATCAGTTCAGTTGCCAAAATATGGACAAAGACATGATTATTATTTTAAACATGAAAAAAATAGTATCTCATTCTAGACTCCCATGCTAATTGTGCTTTTAGTGGCCTGTATATCTCTTAAATCAACTAGCTAACTGATGACTGACTGGGGGAATATGGCTTGTGCCAATGAAATGGTAATGGTAATTGTTCTATAATCATTTAAATATATTTTTGTATTGTTTAATCGTGGAATCCAATCATAAAAACTGAAGTTCTTCACAGCAACCTGTCAAAATAAAAGTTTGGTTTAACTTGAAGAAACCGTGACAGAATAATATTACTTAATGTAATGATAGTGCTACTGCTAATAATAAAATTATAATTATTTTTTAAAGAGTATTTACTAGAAAAATTATTTACCAGAATTTAATTACCAGAAAAAAATATGTAAATACACAACACGGTATTTCTGAAGGTTAAAAAGATTATTATTAATATGGTGACATGCCAATCAGCTAATCAACTCAAAACACCTGCAAAGGTTCCCTGAGCCTTCAAAATGGTCTCTCAGTTTGGTTCACTAGGCTACACAATCATGGGAAAGACTGATGATCTGACAGTTGTCCAGAAGACAATCATTGACACCCTTCACAAGGAGGGTAAGCCACAAATATTCATTGCCAAAGAAGCTGACTGTTCACAGAGTATCCAAGCATGCTAACAGAAAGAGTGGAAGGAAAAAGTGTGGAAGAAAAGGATGCACAACCAACCGAGAGAACCGCAGCCTTGAGAGGCTTGTCAAGCAAAATTGATTCAAGAATTTGGGTGAACTTCACAAGGAATGGACTGAGGCTGGGGTCAAGGCATCAAAAGCCACCACACACAGACATGTCAAGGAATTTTGGCTACAGTTGTCGTATTCCTCTTGTTAAGCCACTCCTGAACCACAGACAACGTCAGAGGCGTCTTACCTGGGCTCCAGGAGAAGAAGAACCACTGATGTTACATGAACTATTTTACAGATGTCCTTACTACGTTTCTGGGTTTGGGAACATTTCAGTTGTATTGCTGTTTATGTAAGAACAGAAAGCTTTTGGATTTTAATCAAAAATATCTTAATTTGTGTTTCAAAGATGAACAAAGGTCTTATTGGTTTTCACTTTTGGGTGAGCTATCCCTTTAATATTTTCTAGGGTTTCCTCGGTCTCTGCCAGATATAAGAGATAAAACAGTTCTTTGCTTGCAGCGTTTTGTCCAGAACTAGTTTCCATGGCATTTTGCTGAATCAATATTTCTATGTTGTAGAGGTGTATATAGTTCACTGCTGAGTCACATTTTGTGACAACTCTGGATTCTTTACTACTAAAATAATATAGAAAGTGCTGTGACCAGACAAGTAGACTTGTTTAACTTAAAGAACCACTCACAGATTTCTTCAGTACATTAAATGAACATAATCTGGCAGCTCTATGTAACAGTTTTGACTTCAGTGGGTGTATGTTATGGTTATTTTCCCACCAGGTCAAGGATCTTTCTTAAAATGTTCTAAACAGAAACATATTCTGCCCTACAGGCAGAAATCATCACCCACTGCATCCCTTTTCTAAACAAATATGCTAAATTAATTTTCTGACCCAACACTCTTTAAATTTCCATGAAGTGATGACCGAGCTTTATCAAACCTGACAAACATTGTGTCTCAGCTAAACAGTCTTTTCTGCTTTAATTGATTTGAGGCTCAAATATACTGTATCACACTACCTTATCACTGTTTGAACGAGTATTTATTCCAAACTTCTTGGCTACATGGTCAGAATGTTATGTTACAGCAGTGCCCAAACTCGGTCCTGGAGGGAAGTTTCTAGTATGCCTAGTAAGAGATTGATTAGCTGGTTCAGATGTGTTTAACTGGGGTTGGAGCTAAACACTGCAGGACCCTCCAGGACAGAGTCTGGGCACCCCTGTGTTACAGTAACTCTTTAAAATCAGTCATTTGTTTGACAGACTATTACAAATAAAACAATAGTATCATATTAAACACTAAGTCAAGGACAGTAGTACATGAACAACATAAACACATGCCCTATTAAGATTATTACAGTTTACATGATATCACTAGATCTACTAGTGGAAGGATGATGCCAATCAGTTTAATATACAAAATGCTTATGTGTAATGTTTTATCAATATTTGCATCAACATCATTATGCAGCAACTGTTTTCGTAAATGTAATAAGGCACTTACAGTGCAGTCTGCTTTGACAAAATGTTCAGAATATAGCACAACCTTTCATATCTTAAGCCCAGAGGTTGCGCTAGACTTTAACTTTGTCCATCATTTTGAAGGACAGGGACATATTCCGTCATAATCTAATATTACCCGTCATTTTAATTTTCATATTTTAATCAGAATAACACATTTAATTGCTTTTATTTTTTGTTTACATTTTCATGTTTAATCATGAACCTACAGGATGACAGCGCAGTGTTTAAAAACAAAAAAATACGCTAGGGCTGGATAAACATACAAACAAACAAAAAAAAGCTGCATTTAAACTGCATTGTTTTCCTCAAAAAAAACATAATTTCTTTACGACTGAAGAAAGAAAGACATGAACATCTTGGATGACAAGGGGGCGAGTACATTATCTGTAAATCTTTGCTCTGGAAGTAGACTTCTCCTTTAACATGGAGATGTTAGTCCCATCCAAACTGGTACATGAAAATCGCAGACATCGGTTGATAAGAATCGAAACTCAAACTTAGTTTAGAAAACTAGTCCCATCCGAATAGGGCTTTATAAACTGTAATAAACATCCATAAAAAATAGGCCTCAATGTATTGTTAATATATAGGAATTTTCTTAATTATTCTTAATTTTCTTAATTATTTGCTTGTGATCTTAAAGAATAATGTCCAGTAAATTGTCAGTACCTTTTCTATTTTCTATAGATTTTTTTTTTTCTTTTTTATATACAGTTTAATATAGCTTATATAATAGGGTATGACGTGATTAATGAGCAGTAATATAATATATTAATATGCACTACTGTTATTAAGACCCTATGAAATCTGTTTTATTTTTTTCCAAATTCAGTTTTTTTTTTTCTAAACTGTTTCAGTGGTTAAATTAAAACAAAAATAATAATGAAAAACATGTCTAATTAACTGAAATCATGAAACAAACCAAATTTAACAGCAATTTTTAGCAGTTTAACCAAAATTAAATTTTTATGGCCCTATAAAATATGTTTTTATTATTTTAAATATATTTAGTATTATTTTATTTAGAAATACTGAAATACTGTGTTGTGTATTTCCTTTTTTCTGATAAATAAACTGGTAAATAATTTTTCTGCCAAATGTTCCTTAAAAACTAATGGTTTAATAATTTTATTGTTAGTAGCTGTACTATCATTACATTAAGTAATATAGTTTCTATCACAGTTTCTTCAAGTTAAACCTAACTTTGATTATGACAGGTTGCTGTGAAGACTTCGATTTCTGTTTGTATATGATAAGACAATAGTTTTTTTCTTGAAAGAAACGATAAAATGTTCATGAAGTGACTCTCAAAGCAGTTGTAGAGATTACGTTTATGTGTTCATGTGTTCATGTGTTCATTTTGAGGCAGCAGAGGCTGAAAATATTGCGAGCGAGCTTGCAAGCTAGGGTATGTGCGTAGTTTACGAAACCGTGCGTCTGCGTTATTCAATCACACAAAACATGCAGAATTCACATTTAAATAGTATTTAGTATTTATGGACATTAGTCCATATCGCGTTTTGATTTAAGTGTACTGACCTACTTTTAATTTATTTGTCTAAAAAATGGATTCCTCAATTCCGTCCACATTTACCGCATCGTGGAAATCATAAGGCCCTACATTATGCCCCTGTCCTTATACAATCCTGCTTTGGCGATTTCAAGGTGACTTACAAATAAAAAAGGTTTGAGCTGACAAGGTGATTTACAAAAGTACGTAAATTTAGCTTGTTCTGTAGAGGTAGGTGGACATAGACGGTGAGATTTCAGCATGGGACTTCATTATAAATCTTGAACATCTGTCATGATGCTGTGGTTAACATGGCGGCTTGCTGTTTGAGGGCAACTTAATTAGACATTGTGCTGGTGGAGTCGTGTTTTTGACAAGGGCTTTTCCTGTTCAGACTAGAATCCTGTGGATGTAAGGAAATGTCTGTTCTTTATACGTGAACACCCCCAATCCACCAGCGCCCCTGAAGAACAGGCTTATGGATCTTCAAACCCACGCTCACATACTTCCTGTGTGGAGTAATGATAGCGCAGCAGCCGTGGGCAGCGGTACAGTGTGTGTGTGCGTTTAGGCCGAGTGTTGGTGACCATCCTCTCTCTCTCAGCTGGGATGTCAGTGTCAGGTTTCTGATGCCGGGCTCAGATGAATCTCCAACACAAAGCTGCCAATTAACATGCACAGGAGCCCCAAACTCATGAAAAACATATGAGAAATTAGCCTATAGAAAAGCATTTTAAAAACTTTCCCTGTGCTATGTAGCATTACTGCTGTCAGCGCTGTCAGAACAAAGGAACTCTGTTTCACGACTAGCTTGATTTTCAGTTTGAGTCATTGATGAGCACAGGCACATTTTACATAGCATGTGGCTTACTGTAATCTTGCTTATTAACAATAGCTAAGCAACATCTCATGCTCATTACCTTTAAAACCCAATGTAAAGGTCATCCCAATCATGTTAATATGCAGGGTAGCATGGCTAAATTAAGTCATAGTGTAAGTCATAGTGAAGCCACTGCACTACATCCTGGAAACCTAATAGATTTCTGTTTTCCTATTCATATTTCGTTCCTTATATTTAACGTTATATACGTGGGTACTTCATATACATCTGAATTAGAGCCGTTTATCCGTGGCTCTGAGGAAATTGATTCCATGAATCATGTGCACAAGTCCACACCAAACAGTATTCACCCATTTTACTTTCATCCTGTTTCCTCCAGTGAAACAGGATATTAAATTAGGGGGGAAAACAGGGAACAAATTGTCTCTATAAGACAAGGTTGTTAAAGAATAATTGTGCTTGTTTGGACAACAACTGAATAGGAAGATCATCTGCACTGGAATAAAGGTAACCTAAAAATTGTAACATCTAGATTAACTGGTTTTATTAAAATAATCAAAAGCAGCATTTAGCTGCATTATTTAGCAATCAACCCAAATTGATTCATTTACACAAACACTTTTAAATCAGGCAAAAATGTCTCTTAAAGGTAACTAGGAAAGGTAAAGTAAAGGTAAAATTGCATCAGATTTGATGTTTACAAACAAAAGCAGAACCAAGTTAAATTTTAGATTAAAAAAGATAACTGATTAATCGATACTGTCTAATTTTACTCCACTTGATGTCATACAGTAAAGGTCACTAGTCTGAAATCTTACAATTATTCAGAGTGAAAGATTTAATAAAAGAAGCACAATCACACCAAGGTGACTCAGATTGTAAAAAAATTTAGTTATGCATTCAGTGATGTACATATTAAACACTATGATTCTGTTTGTGTGACTGCAAAGTGGACAAATCACTTTCTTCATCAGTATCATCAGTATTTGTCTTGTTCTCTACTGCAACATCTAAAAGTTCATAAACCAAGCTAAATTTAATTGACAAGCAAAACTGTGTTAATTAGGAGCTGTAATTTTTTTTACCCCTATGAAAAACAGTTTTTCGCTTGTTCTTGTCAGTAAATGTTATTTAGTGTGAAAGGTGTTTAGATACTTTTTCCTGGAGAAGTAGAAAAAGAAACAATATTTAGCTTGATTTGGTTATTTCTGTCTATAAGTGAAATTCAAAAATCTGTTTCCTCTTTTTCTGCATGTGTCAATGCGGTCACCCTGAAAACAATCCAGAATGTGCTCATCTACATCGCTCACTTTGCTGAAATGTGCCAACACCTAAGCTCAAAGTCACGACAGGGAATGGATGACACAGCATCAAGCCACATGCTACAGGATGCACACACAGGTGCAAAAATAGATGTACAGGTCAAAAGGGCGAGCAAGACAGTGACAAAATGAAAAAGCAACACATCAGCAAGTAACTTGGCTCTGGTTAACGGTGTTAGGCAGACATCAGACATGACGGATGAGGAGGCCCAATGTGCGATTCGGTGACCGATCGCGAGAGTCAGCTGTCACGTTTCACAAGGGGAAGCACACCTGCCCATTGCCAGTGTCATTTAGAGCAGCCCGACCCTTTCAAGCACACGTCTGACAAAGAACCGTACATTTACGTGACCCTGAACGCACCTTGACCGAGCCCGGTAGGTTGTGTGTATCATTCAGGGATGCCTCAAACATTATAAACATGTCCCAACTTTTTGGGGGTAATAATTATTATAATTCATAATATAAGAGCTTTGTTTTCCATGGCTGCAGTGCAAAGTGAAAAATATTGCCATATAAAATGAGAATTTAGATCAGTGCTACATGACTAGAGAAAACAGAGAAAAGGCTGTTACCCTACCAAAAAACACCCATAATGCACTGGCTCAATCCAAATGTCCATGAGTAGGGACACAAAAATGCAGAGGTATGTATTTTCACCAAGGCCCTGGAGCTGTTAAAAGTCTTATGACAGCTCCAAGGCTTTTGTGAAAACTACAAATCAAACTTTGCTGACAATTAACCAAGAGAGTATCACTAAGAAAGAGTACATGTTAATTATTTGCATAATAATAAAATTGGCAAAATTAAGACCAGCTGATGCAACTCCAACCAGCTGCATCAGGAGTCGAACAAATGAATGTGTGAAACGTAATCAGCAATCCTAACACGCGTAGCGCTGATTGACGTTACTACTTAATAATCATGAGCCAGGCTAATGAGGTTTGCGTTGAGTCTCCACCCCTTTTTAGATCACTCTAAAGCCCCTGATCATGTTACACGCGTTACGTACTTTTCTGTGCCAACATCAACGACTCAAACTACCCACCAAGGTCATCCATTCAGGAGCATCTGTCTCTCAGAAGAGGAGAAATGTGGCCTGGTCTCTTATTTATAATCTGTCCTCTGAGGGAAATGCTTTCTCCTTTTAAGAATGGCTGTTGGAATCAGGGCAGCACTACTGTCCTTATTAGAGGAGATTGTACTCCTTCTGAGCAATTCCTGCTGGGACCCAAGACTAAATAGGTTTGTCAGAGGGGAATGAGAACACGGACCGGCGGACTAGATTAGCGTGCTGATCAAGGGCATGGGAGGAGGGCACAGCCTAGCTAAGGTGGGACAGTGTTTAAGTAGCTATGTGATCCGCTAGCCAACAGCCGTTGTCATTGCTCCAGAACTGGGTCCTTCAGCGCAATGTCAAAGCATCGCCAGGGATCGGTCAGGTAAAACGGTGGCTCCGATAAGTGGAGCTGGCCCAATGATGATCATTGTGTGAGCTGTGGTCATGTTGTGTTTGCAGCTTGGCTCTGGATGTTTTGCCAGCTTGCTTTGACCTTCAGTGCCTCTTACAGTTTAAATGCGGCATCGGATTACATGGAGTGCCTCGTTCCCAATATTCACAGCCCTTCTGTTTCTTTCCATTTTAATTGCTGTAAAAATTGGCTATTAGCCGCATTTAACGTTTTCTCCTCAGCAGCAGAAGCATTTGCGTTAAATGCGAGAGCGCTATTAAGCGCCAAGGTTAAAAATCTCACATCTGTGCCTTTAATACCCCTCAGTTGCACTGGGTCAGGCTCAGGAGATATTTTACCTCTCATTTCATTATGAATTAGTCAGGAGACACATCAGGATGTGCGAAACGTGAGCGGCGAGATTAGCGAGACAGTCTAAGTGTTGGTTACTTTTAAACAGGCTAATTCGGGTAAGGATGTGCACTGCGTCGAAGTGAGATGGGCCATCAGACTGAAATAGAAATGAGAACAGAGGAAGGCATGGGGGAGGACAGTCGCGGTGAGCGAACAGACACTTCTGGCCGGCTTGCAGCTGGTGCTAGGGCACAGCACGCTGAGACCATTAGCATACAATAGCTGCTTCGCATTGTCATTCCCTAGCCCAACTCCACAGCAAATTGTTTACCGTGGTTGCAGCGACGACAGAAGTGTCTTTCCCTGTTTCTGAACACAGAGACTTAGTCATTTGTTCCTGCTCATTGTACCGTGCAAAAAATAGGAACCCTTCCTCTGTCCTTCATAGATTTCCCTAGTTCTTATTAATTCTTGTTACCTGCACCTCGAGCTGCGGGCTTTCAGATGGTGTGTGGCATCCGTCCTGACTACAGGCACTAGCGGCAGCATTATCTGAAGCAAACTGACTTAAAGGAGATGCTTTCTCTTTTTTGGGAGGTCGCCAGGCTCCTCCATATCTCGCTCAGCTCCCATCTGCCAGGAACTCTCTCTGAGAGAGTGGCCAACACCCACAACTTTGAGAAAAGTGGGCGCTCTAGCGGCTCAATAATATCTACATAATGTGCCGTAGCATCCAGGAGGATCCAGGAAGATCTGTGTTGTCCTTACTGAGCAATTTCTTTATTCGGTAGACACAAACTGACCATCAGCCCTGGTTTATCATTGATTGTAGTATGAGTAAGGTAAGCATAGATTAAAGGCACAAGTATTGATTGAAGAGCTTGAAGAAATCGAAGAGGGATAAAGTTACACATTAGTGTCTGGAGCGTGTTCACTGTTTGGATGCCTCCCACCCTGCAGGAAAATCCAGCTACAGCTAGATACTTTTGCATGGTTTCCAGGTGGTCAAAACTGGACAGCTGGTCCAGAGGGTTGACCAGAAGAATTACCAGCCTGATGTCAACTTTGTTAGGGGTGGTAGATCAGTTGGTGGGGATTTGGTTAACTTGCACCAGCTTAAGCTGGTATGTCCTGGCTTTTCTAAAACGGCATGCCTTTCTTGAAATGATTGAATAGGTCATAAAACTGGGATACAAGTACAGGGTTTTACAAATTCTTGCTTTTAGGTTTCCTCTGGTTCACTGTAAAGATGTAGATATGTAAATGCCATTTTTAGATTTGAGGAGAGTATGTCTGTGAGTGGTTTAAGCCTTTCTTAAGCACCTTTTTATGATACCACCACATAGGTTGAGCTGAACTAGAGAAAAACAGAAGAAGGAATCTTAGATGATGGTGTATGATAGTGCTAAATGGTCATTGCTGGGTAGTGGTGACTGCGTCCTGAGAGAGAACGCATAACTGCTCAGCTTATTAACAAGACTAGATGTGACCATTTGTCTTCATTATCATGTCACACTTGGGGTGTCAGCACAAGTCACTCCAGCAGAGCAGAGCAGAGCAACAGCCTGCTCCTAAACATGTTCCTAACACTCACACCAAACACATAGTTTGCAGAGAAGTCAAGATTATGCTGTCCTCCAGGGCTGACAGATCCATCAGTCTAGTGCTTTAGTGCTGTCATGGGTGAGAAGGTCAGTTTATATGAATTGTTATTTTGTTTTAATCTAAAGAAGGATTCCAGCTCTTGGATTCACAATATGGTTGCGTATTGGAAATCCATTACATTTATAACAAGCTGTCTACTCGCCTATATCGCACACAGCTACGTGTTTTAAATGTCAGCGCATCTAATAGAAGCTCAAATGGTGCATGGGTTGGATAGCACAGAGACACCACTGTCAGACCATAACAAATCATGACACAATGAAGACGCCAATCACACCATTTTTCCAATGGATGCGAGCAAGCTCCTTTCCGCACTGAAGCTGATGTGACTGATTTTCAATGCAAGAAAATGCTCTAGAACAGATCCTGCAGTCAGTGTAGAGAAATGATTTGTAATTAAAATTGTATACATGCATGCCTTCTTCTACCCAGCAACACTATCGCTGTACAAAGTAGCAAATTTAGTTTGACCCTTGCGCTGTTGCCTGGGAGACACATCCTAGTTAATAACTCCGCAAGACAGCCAACCAGCATCAGCAGCAGGTTTGAGGGGGGAAGAACCTGTCTGAGAAATCTCACAGCATACAGGAATGGAAATGATTATCATTTGAAAGAGTGCCACTGTATGCAAGCGAGTTTATGCAGGATGATTGTGTTCAGCGCGTGTGACGGCATGAGACAGCGCACACTCACCCTCTGTCGGCGAGGTTTTCAGCCTCTGGCACAGTCCCTCGACACCTCCATAGTCCTCCTGAATTTTGACCACTGCCTCCGTTCCTCTGAGCTCCATGAGGGAACGCAGCTCCATGAGCGAGCATCCAAATCCTCCCGCATGGTTGCTGTCATTTCTTTGGTTCTTGGTGTAAAAATCGCTATTTGTCATGTCCCCCATGGTGGCTGAGTATTGCTTGGTAGCTTTTCTTGAAAGCGGATAAGAAAAACTGAGAAAACGCCACACGGGCAGAGAAGGAGTCCCTGGTGTGGCTGGAGAACAGGTGTCTAAAAAAACGAGAGCAATGCAGGAGAGAACAGAAGGTAAGAGAGGAGGATGAAAAAAAAACAGATCCTGTCCGCTGTCTGCAATTGAAGAGAGGCTCCTCGGCTTTACGCAAGCGGGGACGCGTCAGCCATCCGCGAGATCCCGGCTGAGGTCCTGAGGACGTCTACACTCACCACGGCTGCAGACCAGCGGCTCTCCATACGTGGTTTCCCATTCTACCTGCTTCCCGTCGGCTGCTGTCTACATGGTGATCCGCTCCATTACTCCTTCAGAGACAGAGAGAGACACAGAGGGAGAGAGAGAGAGCGGAGGACAGAAGGGGAGGGAGGGAGAGAGAGAGAGGGAGAGATAAGCATGAGTGTTTCTCAGAGGTGCGAGCAGCACAAAAGTGAGAGAGGCGCTAGGAAAGCACGGCACGCGGCATTGTGTCGTCAACACATCTGCGTTTCGCTTGCACATAGAGGTGGGGGGTGTCCATCTATTCCTGTGATTCTCCTCGTCATATGGCAGCCACCGTCACATGCATAGCTACGGCATGCTGTGCTTTGATCGCTCTCTCACTAAATACAGAGCCATGTAAATACTGAAGGGACATGTGAGTGTTTACACCACTCGTGTGATCTGAACGAGACTGCGGTGCGCATCAAAGGGCTTGACGCTATCAAGAAATGCGGGCAATGCATCCCACACTGCAGCAAGGTTAGCTGGAGGGGAGCTAGCGATGGTGAAGGATTATATAATTCATCCATGCTAATGCATTTGTGCTGCATAGAGCACCAGCTGACTAACGCTTATGGACTCCTGTAGGGCAATTTATCACTTTTGGTATCTGAAATCACACAAAGCCACAAAAAGTTGTTAAATGCATTGCAAACTGCAGCATTGTTGGGGAGTAAGTATTTGAAGGTAGTGACGCTACCTGCTACATTTTTCAGCAGTGTAACAGTAGCTTAGTGGTTTTCAAAATAGTGTCACTTTTCCACTAACAAGCTACTGTTTCCAACTTCAAAACGGTGTAGCGTGACAAAACACTACATCACTGCATTTTGAATCACGTTGTTGTTCTGACAGCTTTACAGCAGAGCGAGCTGAGGCTATATGATCATATGCGCTCTTCTAAATAAATTATTTTAGCCTCTCTATCATCTCTTCAAGACCCAAAATGGAGTACAGTTTAACGTCACCCTAACTGACATATTTTATGCTCCTTCTGCACAATTAAAAAGCATAATCTGATATATGAAGGTACATTTATTTAATTACTCCTTGTTGTAGCTTCCCAAACCAGCTGTAGACCAGCTATATATGGTTGGTTTGGAAAGCTAACACAAAAAAAAGCTAACTTAAATCAACCTGACACAACCATAATTCATCAGGAGACATACAGATATTGACTGAATCTATCTGAAAGACTAAACAGCTGGGACAGACAATCAATACCATTTCTAAAGAGAAACATTTGCATTTTTTTCTCTGAGAGTGTCTTTGTCAGGAACAAATTAACATGTAACTATCTGTCAGAACACTCAGCTTGATGTGGGTGCTCACCCCCCAACCTCGTGTTTTTCCATGCTCATTTCTGTCCAAACATTTATTAGTGAAACCTTGCCATGCTGACAAATCCTTACGAATCGTTGGGCTGTGATTTTGCCAAGCAGGACATGTTTCTTGCTGAAATTATGGTGGGAACAACTGGCCCCGTATGGGATGGGCCTGCATTCCATGGGCCTTCAGGACTAATCAATATCCACTCCTGTTCCCAACATCAGATCCACCAGCTGTGCCAATGATCATTAACGTAACGGCTCTCAAGGAGGCATAATGAAGTCCTCCAGAAGGTTACTACAGGTAATAATACATGTGCAGCTGCTCCTATCTGGATGCTCTGACAGATCCTCTCACATCATTGCTGTGAAACAACATTGCGCATAATTTGAACAGACTACCCAACAGGACTACAACTCCATGTGCAATATTTCAACAATGCTTTCAAGGAGATATTACTATCACCACAAGATGCTATCACTGTAAATGAGGTGACAAACCCATCCCAAAGAGCACCTGCACTCTGAGTCTAATTGCATTTTGATTTATGAAAGTAGAGGAAAGACTGACAAAGACAAATGATGTGCTCAAAATGTAAACACGGCATAAAACAAGTTACAAGCTGAAACTTCAGACCTTTAGGAAGTTGTCTAAACTTTCAAAGCAGTGTGAGTCTTGTCCCTAGAGACTTGCCTATGAACCAAAAGTTGTCTTATCAAGACTGTTTTATTTCCATTATTTGTAATAATAGTACAGGGAGATTCTTCTACACTGTGCTTGTGAATCCCACGAACTAACAGCTTCTAATGTGACAATCGATGACTGAACATAAACCTGTACATGAGCCTAATCACACAGCTAAATATATTACTGAGCTCACACATAAAACTGCATTCAGAACATCCAAAAGCTGCCTTGATTAGCTGGTAATCAAACAACAGTTTGCTTCTAATTTATAAAATGTTGAAATGGCTGAGCATAGCTCACTATGTGTATTAATTACAGTATTTGTTACTAGTGGCTTCCATAATATAATTAGTCTATATATGTTCTTTTGAAAAAGCAATAACGTTTAATGAGAGACGGCAAATATGACAAAAAAATCTGGATGTTGAGCAGAGGATGTGCTGCTGAAGATAAAATGTCACGTTTAACTAATATGTAATTATCAATACAACATGAATTTTGTACATTAATGAAATGCCCTACTTTATTTGAAACAGTACAGTTTTATAAACATATGTGCTAGAGCTGAAAAACATGAACGTGCATAAAATACTGATTCTTAACAAGTATGAGACAAAAAGTTATTCACACTAGCATACTTCCAACTATAGAACTTCGTCATGATCAACAGCATTGAATTGTGCTCAGAACCAAAAAGAAAGGAGAAAGAAAAAAAAAAGCTGTGAGAAATAGACTTTATCAACCTTCAAAGCCTGAAAACTGTTACATGGAGATATTGTCTACTTAAAGTTGTTAGTTAGTTGTTTTTTGAATAGTACAGTCCACTGAACACGCTGAACTTCTGTCCTTCAAACCCTTGTTTTCATTCCTTTTCAAACAATTATATATAGGCCACGTTCACACTGTCAGTTTTTGGGATTGACAACCGCATTTACTTACAGGTGTGAGTCTCGAAATGTCCCGTTCACACCGCACTTCCAGAACAACAATTCACAAATAATTTACTCACCCCCTTGTCATCCAAGATGTTCATGTCTTGAAGAAATTATGTTTTTTGAGGAAAGCAGTTCAGGATTTTTCTCCATATAATGGACTTCACTGGTGCCCCGATTTTAAACTTCCAAAATGTAGTTTAAATGCAGCTTCAAAGGGCTCTAAACAATCCCAGCTGAGGAAGAAGGGTCTTATCTAGCAAAACGATCTGTCATTTTTTTCGGAAAATAAAATCTTTTATACTTTTTAAGCACAAAAGCTTGTGCAGCACAGGCTCTGGGATGCACATTCACGTGCTACTGAATCACGTCGAAAGGTCATGCCGAACGTAGGCAAAACCACAGACCCAGTGTTTACAAAGCGAGCGTGCAAAGACTAAGAAAGTGCAAGTAAGTCAAACGCTGTTTACAAACAAAAAGGTACAATGATGTTGGACAATTCTGAAGTTGTAGGAGAAAATAACATGGAGTTTTTCGACATACTCTACCTTTTTTGAGCTCGAAAAACCCGAAGACTCGAAACAGGTGAACTAATTCAGTACAGAACCTAATAGGATGTTGCGCATGCGTGACTGAACAAATTACTCCCCGAGATGACTCGTTCTTCCCGAGTCACGTTAAAGATTCGTTCAAAATGAACAAATCGTTCAAGAACGACCCATGGATGTGTATCCCAGAGCCTGTGCTACACAAGCTTTTGTGTTTAAAAAGTATACAAATTTTTATTTTTCGAAAACAATGACATATCGTTTCGCTAGATAAGACCCTTCTTCCTCGGCTGGGATCATTTAGAGCCCTTTGAAGCTGTATTTAAACTACATTTTGGAAGTTCAAATACAGGGCACCAATGAAGTCCATTATATGCAGAAAAATCCTGAAAGGCTTTCCTCAAAAGCCATAATTTCTTTACGACTGAAGACAGAAAGACATGAACATCTTGGATGACAAGGGGGTGAGTACATTATTTGTAAATTGTTGTTCTGGAAATGAAGAATAACCATAGCAACAGAGGCCAAAGCATTATCAAAGGGGCGACATCCGTAAAACTGAAAGTATTACCACTTTCTGACATGACAATAGTCCAATCGTGCCGTGAGTTCATCCATCAAATCATTATTAACCGACAGTAGCTTTTAAATTTAAGTGGAGAGCAGAGCATTTGAGCCGTGCGCAGAACACACAACTGACGGGAGGGAGCATCTCTGGAGGATACTGAATATAAAACTTTCAGATGACACACAGCTCATTTCTTCGTCACTGTAAGTTACCAAAACCACAAATTAAAGAACGCAGCACACTGTAGATGCACGTTTGTGCGGCAGAACGGCTCTCTCGTACTATCTGACGTGATGGACAACTAGTTGTCTATTCCTGTTCCGTTCACACAGCGCAACTGTTCCAAGAATGCAGTTGTGAGTCCTGAAATTTTACGAGTGTGAGTTATAGAATACGGTTGTCACACCCGTAACTAACCATACTGTGTGTGAACGTAACCGTATTAAGGACTCATATACGGTATTGACAACCGTATTCTGCTGCTGTGTGAACATGGCCTAAGGTCTATCAGAGCACTCTGTGCTTTTCGATTCCTGTCTGTGACCAGTATCTCTTTCTCAGTATCTGCTCTTTCCTAAGCCATCCTCAAATGAGTAATATAATAGTTGACATACTAGAGCAATTCAAGGAAGTGCAGGCATTTTCATTATTAATGCAGACCTGTAATTATTTAATGAGACACATTTAATTGTTGTAAATGAATAGGAAGATGTCATTTTTAGTTTAAAGACACCTCTACATGTTAAATCAGGCTGTATGGGATACATTATGATTTCTGTGCACTTTGCAGCGTTGAGCAGTGCCACTATTTCAACTGCATGTAATATGAATGTGACTGTAACTCATAGTAACAAGCTACATTTTGCAGTGAGTAGTGGTTTAACATTGCAAAATGCTAATTTTGTCACATTTTATTGCTCCCACAGTTTTACAGCTGAGCAAAATGAGGCAATATCAAGCGCACTTGCCTGAAATCTCTGTAATTCATAGTCCATGGGGTCATTCAGGCATTTAAATCACAGAAATAGGAAAGATTGCCTTTGTGGCTTTTCTTTTTTTAAAAAAAATATTGAAATGTTGTTGATAATTTTTAAATCTAAATAAAAACATCAAAATATAAGGGCTGTCAGTTTAACGCGTTAATTAAGTAGTTACGAAAAGTAAGGCGATTAAAATATTTTAACGCAGTTAATGCGCTGGGCCCGCCCTCAGACATGTACATCCTCTTATATTTCATACTGTTGACTGTTGACAAATATGATGCAGGGCAACATCTCCATAAATGCAGTTATGCCCTGAAATTCAAGATATTTAAAATGCTCCTGTATGAGTTGTTGTTTCATATTTATATCACATATCACATGATATCACATGGGCAGGAAGAGCAAATATGAAACGAGTGTTGATTTTGTCTATCACGAGCTAAAATGTCATTTTATACAACAGTTCAGTAAATAAAAAGTATTCATATTGTGTTATATTTTATATATTATGTGTATGTATTTTAAACACAATCTTTTGCAGAGAACATATTACCTTTGAAGCCACAGCAGAATTGTCGCGCGTCTCGAGCAAAACAGTGGAGTTTAATTTCTGAATGAATCCGCGTTTTGAACGAATCGCATGAACCAATGATTCACAGGCCCATTCATAAAGAGAGCGATTTACGAATCGAATGAATGACTCATATAGACATTTGCCGCCACCTGCTGGCAGATTTAGTTTCTTATTTAGAGTATAATTTCATTAAGATAATAATAATATTAATAATAATAATAATAATAAAAACATTAAAGGGATAGTTCACCCAAAAAAAAAAAAAATTCTGTCATCATTTACTCACCCTCATGTCGTTTCAAACCTTTCTTTTTTGGAACATAAAAGAAGGTATTTTGAAGACTGCTAGTAACAAAGCTGTTTTGGTTAATTACTTTCAGTGTATGAACAAAAAAAAATGTTTCTCAAATTATCTTTTATCTTGTGTGTTTCATTTTATGTTGCAGCCTAAATGTTTATGTGTAATACATTTTATGCTGAATCAGATAAAATATTTCTTTCTAAAGCTACAATTTGTAATGTCTACTTGATACTTTCTCATTTAATACAAAAATAGCTTTAAATAATCTTTTGTGGGTATTTTCACAGTCAAATTTATTTCAGTTTATTTTCATTGAAACATCATGTAATTCATTAGATTAAAAAAGGTAATTGACTGACAGCCCTACAAAATATATTACATATATAAATTGTGTTTTATTTGTTACATTAGTGTAATATTATTCATGTTAATATTATTAGTCATATTAATGTTGTAAAAAAGAATACAACCAAAAAATAATCATTAAATAATGGAGTTACATCAGCTTTGCTGATGTCAAGCATATACAGTATTTACAAGCTAGTGACAATGTTCCCCACATAAGACAAACATCACATGGATGTATAACTGACTTGATTATTATGTTGTGTTTGGTGATATTTTGAGTTGGAGGTCTAGTGTTGGATAGTAACTTCAGAGGTTCTTTTTAAAGCTCTGCCCCCTACTGTAACAGTGTAGAATAAACTACTCAAGAAAGCCAGAGCATCATCATTCCCTGCTGAGCTGCAGAAGGGGCGACATGGTGAGGACGCGCCTTGCACCATGTGAAATGAGGAAAGACATTAATGATGGCGGTAATGACGAGTGGAGAAGGGAGTGTGGGATCAGACAGAGCACAGCCGTCACTGCTAACTCTTCAACACTGCACTGTCAACATACAGAAACTAGAACATTCTGCTCCTTTCACTTCCTGCCTGAACATAGAGGGAATATTTCACCCAAAAATGACATTTTAAGAATTGTGCCGACCACTGCTTGCCATGCAATTACAATGAATGCTGATATACAACAGCTTGGAATATACAGACTTGAAACATACTGCGTGAGTCACAAAAAGAACATTTATGCTACTTTTAGCATGACTGGTGTCCTTTTTGAAACTTACTTGACTGTAACTGCAACACAGGATCACTTGAAAAATGTGTCTCTACAAACATTTCTGCACAACTCTAACAACTTTTGCATACAGTGCAATTCTATGGAAGCCTGTTTTCAGAAAAAAAAAAAGGTTATTGCGACTTGTTTTCTTACAATTCTGACTTTTTTTCTTAGAACTGTGAGATATAAACTCACAATTGCGAGTTATGAAGTCCAGTTTTGGGGTAAAGACTGATATGTTCTCAGAATTGTGAGTTTATATCTCACAATTCTGACTTAACTCGCCATTCTAAGAAAAAAGTCACAATTGCAAGATATAAAGTTGCAATTCTCACATGCAATTGTGCGTTTATATCACACAATTCTGCCTTTATTTTAAAGAATTGTGAGTTTATATCTCAAAATTCAGATAAAAAGTCAGAATTGCGAGTTTTTGTAATGCATTTCTGAGGAAAAAAAGGATGTAAACTATCAATTGTGAGAAAAAAAGTCCGAATTGTGAGATAAAAAACTGCAACTACGTTTTTTATATATTTATTTATTTTTAATTCAGAGGCAGAAACAGGCTTTCATACTATTCAGTTTCCAACTGAAATAAACAAGGGTTTATTTATTTATTTATTTTTCAGATTAATCTGTTAATAAAGATTTATTTTCATGTGGTTCTTTGCACAACACTATATGATCAGACAGAATATGATTTGTAAACTAATACATCTCGATTTTATATTGCATAACCAGCTCCATATAACTGTTTTTCTGACGTAGTGAACGTGCTCAGTAGCGCACCCGGTACAGCATTAAATTTGTGATGTGAAGCACTAAGGTATTAGTCCCGTGAAACACAAGTCATAATTAAATAGCTCAAAAAATTCATAGACATGGTTGCTTCACCAAATGTGTACCACAGTAGGTACCAGAGTTGGTGATAATGCATTACAAGTAACGTGAGTTACATATTCAGATTATTTTGTTCAGGTAACTAGTAAAGTAACTTACGTTTAAGTAAGTTACTTTTTCAGATGAGTAATACCAGTTACTTTTTTCCCCATTTATTGATTGAAAGCTTTCCTGTTCCCGTTATGAGAGAAATCAGGAGTAAGATGTTACTTTAGTTCTAGAATAATTCAGCAATTCAGTTTTCCTCAAAATTAATAAAAACAGTTTGCAACTCAGAATATGATGCAAACCTGCAATTATTAAATATGTTAAATAATACAAATATGCTTTATGTATTTAATCCTGATTTATTAACTTGTTAGCATTCCTGTCAAATTTAACTCAATGCAAAATATCCCGCGGGTGAAACGTTGGAACACTAAGGGGTTAATAAACGTCTTTGCTGCTGACCTTCGATGATCAAATTCAACCATATTAATAAGCAAAAATGACTCAAGATAAACTAACATTTTGTTCTTTTTTTTTTGGAAGATTGTTGAACTTTTAACTTCTGCATTCTGCTGTAAAGACGTGAATTTACTTTTCCTTCACCCTGAGGCTTTGGTGTGAAGGGGCTTTTACATTTGCCAAAAAAATAACTTTTTATATTAAAACAAACAAGCATGCCCTGCCCAGATTGAAAAAGTAGCGCAAAAGAAATGTAACACATTACTTTCCGTAAAAAGTAACTAAGTAACGTAATTAGTTACTTTTTAGGGAGTAACACAAAATTGTAGCGCATTACTTTTAAAAGTATCTTTCCCCAACACTGCTACAGGTACAACAACCAACATACAGTAACAGAATTTTGGCAGATTCATGTTCGTCTGTTGAAAGAAAAAAAAAAAATACTCACTGTACATGTTATTTTAAAAGTGCAGAAATAGACACACACACACTTTTTCCAATCAGGTTCTAACTTAATCTGATTAAAACTATTTACATGATACAGCTGATTGATTTCTTTTCGTATCAGCTGCTGATGAGCTGCTTAATATTCAAATATTTGGCTAGTGCTTGCTGTAGCAGTTGCAGCACGCTTCAGAAACCCTTCACCTTCCCCAGCTCCACCTGTATAGATCTACTACGGGGATTTCATGTATGTTAAATATGGGGTTATTTCATGTATGTTACATGTGCAGCAGCAGTATTTTTTGCTCACAGCAGCATGCCTGAGGATGTATTAGCAGTAGCAAGTCTTCGTACTTGCTCTGTCACAGCAGCCACGTAGTAGATTTATTCTGCCAAGACCAAACACATTAACATTACCATGTATATATTACCATGCTAAACTCTCAGAGAGTTGTCATGACAGAAATTTAGAAGATTTAAAAAATCATCTTCACAATTTCTTTTATCTTGCACAGAAGAATAAAAAGTCATACAGTGCTGGGACAATATGAAGGCAAGTAAATGATGACAGAATTGTCATTTTTGGGTGATAGATTCTTTTAACAATACAAAGTGCGCGCTACCACAAATGTCTTTCAAATCTGCTTTGGGTATTTCCATGAACATAATTCAACATCAAATTGCAAAAAAAGGTTTTCTTTGTCTGCTTGGCAACTTTTAATTGTGTTGTGATCTTGTGAATGTGAAGATCTCCCTACAGACAGGACTATTTTTGAAACAAATAGCTGTGGATGAAAGGGTGTCACTGAAAGTCATTTTGGTGTAAAGGGTAAAGAGATTGCGAGCCACGCAGCCTTTTCTTCCCAAGAGTCCTCCTTTGTCCATGGTGAGAGAGGGTCTTTTGAAGTATGGCGGCACGGATCGCTCTGGGGTTGTCAGGCCTTTGCGGAGAGTGCTGGATATTACACGCTACGTCTCTCACATGACTGCACGCAAACCACGGCTTGAGCGATCGCCCTTTGTTGCAGCCAAGACCTTAATGCATCCTGTCTCTCAATGCCAGTGCTGGAGAAAGAGCTGCCGGTAAAAAACAGCCCCGAACATGTGAAGGTGTGCCAACTCCAGGAACACTGCAGCACTGATCCGTAGCGCTCTAGGAGACTCACTGAGGATTTCACACAGCATGTTCATATGGACAAAGTCACATTTACTTCACATGCTTTAGATTGGTGCCGGTGTGAATCATAAATGCTTACATACTTAATTATGTCAGAATCACATTTGTATTCATCATATCTTAACCTTAACTTCGATGACAATGAATGATAATTCTACACATGCAATGACATTGTAGAGAATTATGTGCCTCCAGTTCTACTGCATTCTGATTTCAGAATGTAAATTTATGATTTTGAGAATCAACAAATAATAGCATGGTAAAATTCTACAGTAATACTGTACAATAAATATGTAGTATGTAACAAATAATGAACAATACTAACCTGCACACTACTGTTTGTAAGTGTTTTAATGTTTTTGAAAGATGTTTCTTCTGCTCACCAAGGCTTTATTTGATCAAAAATACAGTAAAAACAGTGAAATATTATTACAATTCCAAACAGCTATTTTCTGTGTGAATATAATGTCAATTGTAATTTATTCCTGTGATCAAAGCTGCATTTTCAGCATCATTATTCAAGTCAATGTCACACGATCCTTCAGAAATCATTCTAATATGCTGATTTGCTTCTTAATAAATATTTCTGTTTACTTTCAATGTTAATGTTGAAAACAGTTTTGCTACTTCATATTTTTTTTTAGAAAACATGGTACATTTTTTTTAATCAATGTACAGTTATATAGAAATAGTATTCTTTTGTGACATTATAAATATCTTCACTGTCACTTTTAATCAATTTAATTTAATCCTGACCCCAAACTTTTAAACATCAGTGTAATAATAAATAACAATACAGCAGTTATTTATCATGGTTAATGTTCATTTTTTAACATACTGATTTTTAAAATTAAAGATTTCCCTAACACGAATAAGCAATGAACAACAAAATAAAAAGAACATTAGTCAAGATTAAACAAAAAGTGGTAAAACTTTGCAATAAGGTGTCATTTGATAACATTAACATATTAACTAACATGAGCGAACAATGAACAATACATTTATTACACTATTTATTCATCTTTGTTAATGTTAGTTAATAAAAATACAGTTGTTCATTGTTTGTTCATGTTGGTTCACAGTGCATTACTTAAACACAACTTATGATTTTATTAATGCATTAGTAAGTGCTGAAATTAACATGAACTAAATAAATTAATAAATTAATGCTGTAGAAGTGTTGTTCATTCTTAGCTCATGTTAACTAATGTTAAATAATGAACCTTACTGTAAAGTGTTTCCTAAAAATATTGGTTCTCACTTTAAGGTCCTATTCTCGCTATTAACAAACCATTAACTATGACTTTTGCCTCAATAAACTCCTAAATTTAGATATTAGGTAGGATTAGGGATGGAAAATAAGGTCATGCAGAATAGGTGCTTTATACGGTAATAAACAGCCAATATGCTGATAATAGTGAGAATTGATCCCTATGCTAAAGTATTACCAAATATTGTAAGTACAGTGGCTGTTTTTAACCAGAATAACCTACGAGGACTGCCACAGAATTTAAAATAGTTGGTATTTAGAAAACCAAGAAAAAATGGATGCAAATGTGTAAAGACCCACGCTTGAATGAGCTGAGGAGCATCATGATGATGATGGTTTGAGAGCGGAGAAACGGCGCGCTGCCCTTTAATACGATGGGTGGGTTCCGTTTCAGAGAGAGCAGATGACATGTCACTTCCTGGCCACACACATGACTCCCCGCTGCCGTCAGTCTCTCTGTAAGGGGACCTCCGGCGGCTGCACTCAGTGAAAGCCCTCTCAGATGTCACGTCTCCAGGTCCACCGTGTGCGATCCACCGCTGCGAGTCCCCGGGGCTCCATTATGTGCTGACGGTGCATATTGATCTACCGCAGAGGATGTCACCTTTGCTTTGCAGATACGGGCTGCATGGGAGGACGCTCACAGTGTTGTGTGGGGGCGAAATGTCTTTTGGGTTTGGCAGAAAAATCAATTCAATTCGACACGCGAACTGCATCTAAAACACGACTGAAATGGACTGAATGTCATCAGTAAAGTAAATGGAAAGAACAGATGATCTATTTGACAAGTAATTAAATATACTTTCAGTATTATCCAGATTGCAGTCCACTGCAACATCCGAATGAACTGCAGTGACACTGCAATATCTTTGATCAGGGGAATCATCGACAGCTTAAAAGAGTTTACTCTAAAATCAACTCACATGACTTTTATTCTTCTGTGAAAAACAAAAGAAGCTTTGAAAAATGTGCCAGCTGCTCTTTTCCATTCACTTACATGCATGAGGACTGAAGCTTCAAAATGGACACAAAGGACCATAATCATGTCATAACAGTAGTTCATACTGTACACATTGCTTTAGCTGCATGTCAAATATTACTAGTACAATTCATAAAAATATTCAAATTTACCATCTCATATATACAGTACATATGTATAAAATGTAGTATACACTAGACTGTCTACTGTTTTTTTTTTTTTTTTTTTTTTTTTTTTTTTTTTAGGTAAACTGTAAATGAATCAATAGGCAATTGCAACTTTTTATCTCACACTTCTGATATTTATTTATTTATTTATGAAAATTATGAGTTTTTCTTAGAGGAACAGTAAGATATAAACTTATTGTGAGACACAAAAAAAAGTGAATTATGAGATTTAAAAAAAAACACAATTACCTTTTCATTTATTTATTTATTCTTTTTCATTTCTTTTTTTAATAATCATGCCTACTATGGAAACTTGTTTCCACTATGGAATAATGTAAAGATGGATGCTTCATAGTATACTACACTTCAGGAAGTAGGAACTTTTCACTGGAACGCCCCCTCAAGTCAAAGTGACTTGAAAACTCAGAGGAACCGCAACAATCCTCACTTCAGAAGTGGCATGGCAACTTAGCGCATCAACAGAAGCGGAACAGTAGTAATATATTCTTTAAAAATGCATCTGCGTTTCAATAAACACAGCACCATCTAACTTCTACAGTATCTGTGGACATGATATTTCAGTACATCTGTGTGAAAATACTGCTTTTTTTATATCTTTTTATACCCAGCTCCAAATTCCGAAGTCAAAAGTAGAGTCCCTTTGGTTAATGAAAGTTTTAGTAAGTGGGCAGGACTTGTCACTAATCATCTGTCAGTCATTCTCCTCCCATTTCAACCTCAGTTATAGTGTGTCATTTTTATTCTACTAGAAAAACTGCAATAATATTATTAAAGTTTTCCATTGGTGAGAACACATAAGGTGAGAAAGCATGACAGGGCGCCTGAAGACCAACATATTGATCCAGCGTCTCTACAGCAGGAGAGCTTCAGAAGGGCTGACCATGCAGACTCATCTGTGCTCTCTGCCTTATGTAACATGTCAAAGCATGCTCACAGATCTGAAAAACACATGAAATATTAAAGATGATGTCTAAGCTATATTTGGTCCGCAAGACTCATCTCCTCACACAATTTAAGTCCATCAAGCTGCACGTTTAGTTAGCCGCACTACAAGAGATCTGTTACATTTACTTATGCGTGTATTCTATAGATACTATTATAAATTTTAGAGTTATTTATACTACAGGGCCGTTGAATGCTTGAATCTGATTGGCTTATCACTTCGCCACACAATTTCATTTATTTCAAAGGTCTTACAACAGCAAAATAACCAAAACCCACAACGACACCGACTAAAGTTTCACTGCTGCCGAACACATTTGTGAGATGCACAGACTTAGAGAGGTAGGCTAATTCACACACTTAATTTCTCTCTGTCTCTCTCTCCACACATCTGTCTCAGGGTTGCCAGGTTTTCACAAAAAATGCCCAATTGCTCCTAAAAACATGTTTTTGGCAGGGTTCCCCTTGTACAGTTTGCATTCCAGGGGATAAATGTAACATTACTGGTGTTGCTTCAACCAGCGGACATGAAAAACAACCCGCGGCAACAGTGTTAAAGTAGCCCAATTCCGCGGGAAAACCACAGACTTGGCAACACTGGTCTGTCTGTCTGTTTGTCTAATAACTTCATTATTAACTGCATTAGTCTGTTCTCAACGGCTCAGCTATCGTTACTAGGTCTAAAATAACGTTTTGGAATTAGCAACGGATTATTGCATTATTTTCTACAAATTCAACAGCCCGTCATGAATTATTCCTTACTTATATTGATTTGTATAATGATAATTTAGTATGAAATTATTAATAAAATGCACAGCATTGCTTGGATGAGCTGCCGTTATAAAATAGCTGCACGCAAACACATTTTGCTTGTGTCAAAAAGCAGTTGAACTGAATGCCAGTGATCATACTGGTTATCTACACCTTAAATGCACTGTAAATCACTATCAACAAAAGCACCTATCAAGTCTACACAGTAAATGTAAATCTTACTGTTTAATTAAAGGCACAGTTTTTGCAGTGTTAAGGTTTCACTATGATGATTCAAACAGCTACTAATGACTCGAATACCTTTGTCTCTTTTCGCTGCAGTATGACTTCACAATAAGGCAGCTGTTCAAATGCCATTAATAAAGTATTATACAACAGCTGCATGAATCATATTTCATTCAGTGAGTCATGTGTTATAAATGATAAATGAAGATTTATGGCAGGTTAGGAGAGATTAGCCCATTTCCAGTGCAGTAATGCAGTACATTTACAGACTAACATGACAATTACTGTACTGATACATGTCAGAAAGTCTCTCATTCTCATATGAAGCTGACAGTGTTTGGGAAGCTGCTCTGAACCCGTATCTAACTAAGTTACAAGGTATTCTTTTAAAAAAGTATTTTTATTATGTAAACAGTTTGCTCAAATGAATGGTCAGTACATATTGAATCAGACTTTCAGAGGACAGTTTAAGATAACTTGTTTTTCTATAGCCTCTGGTTGTTTGGCTATAAAGCTGCAGGCAAAACTCAATGTGACAAAACAACGTCATGTTACACCACTACTCACTGGAAAATAAGCCTGCTACCGTTAACGTTAAAAACAGCTACTGCTCTCACAATACTAAACAATGCTGCTAGTTAGCAGTGTCTCTACCGATCAGTGTGTACAGACAAATAGAATTGACTACTTTTATAGTATTGTACTTGCATCGCTTCTGGCTAAAGTCTGGCTTTAGAGCGGTAGATATTTTCACTTCTGCATTAATCTAATCTAAATCTGTTTTAGTTTTACTCACAGAAGATAAGCAAAGCTGGCAACAAACTTATTATCTGTCCATTTCAATACCATTAAACAAAATGCAACGTCCTAAGCACTCAGGTGCCAAGTCCTCCTCTAAGTCCACACTTTGGTGACGTAACGCACAAGCTGTGGGGTAGTGGACCTCTGTGGGGTTCGGCTAAATGACACATGGGGGGGCGCTCATGAGCAGCCTTCTGGGACATGATGTTCACTGTACCAACACTAGATCAAGTGCAACATCTGGAGCAGAGCCAACGAGACTCCAACAACTACATGACATTCATGTGTCAAAGCTGAAAGCATTAGCTTGTATGTAAGATTGGCAGCTAAACACATGAATCTGAGGTTGATGATGAGTCACGAGCTGCATCTTTGGATGTGTGTGAGGGGAGAAACTGTCGAACATCTGCTGCTATGCTGTGATGAGGTGATCTAAGAAAATAACTTATGTGACACTAAAAATCCAAGACATACAATACGCAGAACTCACTGCCACTATGCCAGGAAGTTTTTTAGTGGCTAGCTGTTGTTAGGCTGATTATACTTCATTTTCTGGGTTCCGCTCAATGTTGTGTCCACACCGCTTTTAAAGTTTACCCAAACTGCACTTGAAGGCAGATGGGGGTTCGATGTGATAGTACAATAGCTTTTTTATACTCTTCCAGACATCAGAGGGCAGCACTGAGCCATATCATTTACAGCATATTCACTCTGACGCACAGCAGAAGAAAAATAGTGGATGCCGCCATGATTAGGGTTAGAAGGGGACAGCTACGACCAAATGGGCTTACTGGGCATGCATCAATACTGCATCATTTTTTGTCACGCTAAACAACAATTAATTACTGTATTTGCATTACTGTAAGAATAGGTTTGGGGTTGTGGTAGGTATAAATGTTAATAAAACACAATCTGACATCGGCCACTGTAGTCAATGCTTGTGTTTATACCAGCACGTTTCAAAAGTGCCCAGTAGCGGCTTTCTACGCTGCTTTGCTAAGGATATACGTCTACACATCAACGTCTCCTTCGATTAAAAATAATGGCTAGTGCGGTGGCTGCGATGTACATAAACCTACCAACATTGGGCTTCATGACTTCATTATTTCTAGCGTTGGGCAAGTTACTTTAAACTAGTAATTAGTTATAGTTACTCGTTACTTCTTACAAATAGTTACATAATCATAAAAGCAACTAATTATCAGGGAAAGTAATTACGTTACTTAAAAAAAAAAATCAAATATGTCAAATGACTTGGATTATATGTATAGACAGCTTGAAATGGCTACTTTTAAATGAAGTCACGTTGAAAACAAATATTCTCTGATAAAGCAATCCGTCTGATACCAACGCAAGCTCCAGTTTTTTCCGTCTAAACTCATTATCTATAATGTAATCACGGCCATGAGCCATAAACAAACGTGAACATTCATCAAGTTCATCTCGGCTACTTTTCGTTTCTGGAAGAAGACGTGCTGAGAGGAATAAGCCAGAATTTACCTCAGAAGAAGAATGCAAGCAATGCGATGACAGCTTTGCAGGTCCTATGGCTGAGAGAGAGTCTACTCGGGTGAAAACCGCTTCAGTGAGCTCAGTTGTACAGTAGTAACGCCACATTTTATTGTCACTAACGGTAATTAGTTTGATTACTTGTTACTGAAAAAAGCAATGCCGTTAGTAATGCCATTTATTTATAACGCCGTCATTCCCATCACTGGTCATTTTGCAATAGTTTTTATCGAAATTTAGAAAATATCACAAAAGTTTTGTGCAAAACTGTAATGGAAATGCACCTTGTGTGTACTGCCACCTACTGGACTCTTCAGTCTCGACATTCACCTTGCGCATGCGCTGTCATATGTGGAAAGCAGATGGTTGACGTATAGTTAATTCACCCAAAAATTAAAATTCTGTCATTAATTACTCACCCTCATGTCATTCCAAACCCGACATGACTGTCGTTCATTTTCGGAAAACTAATTCATTAAGATGTGTCATGGTCGTGAATGTCTGGTGAAGACTGACACGGAAGAGAAGAAATTGTTGAATTATTGCACGTAAAAGTATTCTTTCTGATCTGTTTGAACATTTTAGTGGCGTAGCTTTCTATGCTGGGTCGGAAAGCTCTCAGATTTAATCAAAAATATCTTCCGAAGATGAACGAGGGTCTTACGGATTTGGAATGATATGAGGGTGATTAACAACAGAACATTAATTTTTGGGTGAACTATCCATTGAAGTATTTTCAATCTATCTAGCATAATAGTCTCTGTGATGTTCTGGTTTATAGAGTTTATACTACTTCACACACACATACACACACTGAAGTTTAACACTAATAATAAATAAGCTGCATTATTGTATGTCTGCTATATTTAGTGACACTTTTGAAACAATGACCCTTAAAAAACCCTTAGCATTGTACTGTATTTCCAGTCTTTTAGAGCTTAATGTTCCTAACTATATAAAAGTCTGTTTTTTTTTTTTTTTTTTTTTTTTTTTACAAAATTCATGGCGACACAGCCATTCATTATCGGCATGTAATAATGAAGCATGCCTTAGCCAGATTTATTTGTACAGAATAGCAGTAGATCACAAAGCCACCCCCCACCACCACCACACACACACACACACACACACACTTAAAACCCTGCAGTCCCCTAGCTAATGATTAATACTGTACTCTGTGCACAAACACAAAGACAAGCTGTGAATACAAGAGAAAAAGATCCCTCCAGGATAACGCAAACCATTTGACCTCATCTGTGGTGCGTTCACTCAGTGTGACAGATGATCCAACACCGTGGGGCTGCACTTCTGTCTGTCATAGCCCAGCTGTGGGCTTGTGAGCGTCCGGCACATGTGCGCGGGGATGACGCATCAGAATGCAACATACACTAACCTGATCCCCTACAGATACAATCATACACCCCCACACGCACCAGTAATGAGCGAGCCTCCCGCTGCCGGGCATGATGAAGGACGAGCCACAGCAGCAGCAGAAGTCAATTTTTGCAGTAATTACAGCAGACACACATTTACAGCTGAAGCGCTTGTACATATGACACCTACTGTACAACTAAAATGCTGAGCAGGCAGCTGTCTACAACTTATAAAATCAGTGTCTGTGTTTATGTACAAATATTAAATAGCTGTATAGAACTCAGTATAATGTTTACAAGCACATTGCATGTTATCTTCATAACAAGTATTTGCTGTACTAGTACATTTCTGCTATGAAACTATGCAATAATGATCTGCGGTGCATAGCACTACTGTCAATGTCACTGACGTCGGTACAGATGAGATGCCCTCATGTTCTTACCTAGCGCATCCACCACTTCCAAAAAAATAATTTTGTCGCAGTGAAGCTACTACTCTGGAGGTCACCGCCATACATCCCCAGAAGACGATCTCGCCCTGTCCGCATCAAAATACTACATCCGCACAACAAACTTTACAGCGCCTGACTCACTCTGAAGTGGTCTAACTCAACAGCGTGACACCATGTCAGGAACCGTCCCTTCCACCGCTCGGCAGCAAAATCTGTCTGCGCTCAGGCGTATCTGAGGGCACCCATGCAGGAGAGCTTTGACATAATCCCATTCAACTGTAACTGGATATTCCAGAGGAGAAAAAACAGCCATGACACTGGTCAGGAGCTCCACGGGCTCGTTTGAGACACAGGATGAAACTTAATGCGTCCCCACCTGCCAGCATGCCAACCTTTTGCATGTGAAGGACAGAGACACACACATGCGTTTCAGCGCAGCTGCTCCACGTTCCTGCACGCCGCATTGAGAATCGCCGCCGCAAACATGCATTAACCGTAAAATGATGCGGCACTTGTAGCATTGGTGAGTTTTACTTACTGAACCAGACGATCATGTCACATCCACAATGCTGTTGAGTCACAGAGAAGAGAAATCACCCTTCAGCATCTGTACCGAGAGACGCGCACACACAGCCTCAACCATACTACACAACACACTGACAGAGAGAGGGAGCGAGCGAGAGAGAGAGAGAGAGGTGAAGGGAGGGGGTGAACCCTGCAGAACACAGAGAGAGAGAGACATGAAGAGATGGGAACAAGACACAGTGAGATAGATAGATAGATAGATAGATAGATAGATAGATAGATAGATAGATAGTTAGATAGTTAGATAGATAGCAGCTTCTACTGTTTCTGCAAGATTTTGGAGTGTTTCTGTAAGAATATTTTTGCCTATTTATTCAGTAATTTTGTCAGACAGTGATGTTGGATAAGAAGGCCTGGTTCGCAATCTCTGTTCCAGATCATACCAAAGGTGTTGGATGGGGTTGACCTCTTGAATCTGTGCAAGTGTAACAGAGGCCAGTGGTAGGTGCTGTGCAGGTAGACCTCACTCCCCTGACCTCAAGAGGCGCACTAGCAACTGATTCTAGTGGCTGCAGTCTTTAGCCTCCTTGTTAGTGCGCCCGCCTCCCATGCCAGAGACGCGGGTGCAAGTAGGACCCAGAGGGGTACGGGCCAATCAAGTTCTTCCACACTAAACTCATCCAACCATGTCTTTATGGACCTTGCTTTGTGCCCTGAAAAACAGCCCCATACCATTATCCTTCCTCCACCAAATTTCACCAAACAGTTGTCACAATGCAGTCAGGCAGGTAATATTCTCCTGGTATCTGCCAAACCCAGACCTACCTATCAGACTGCCAAACAGAGAAGCATGATTCATCACTCCACAGAACAGTTTTCCACTGCTCCAGAGTCCACTGTTGCCATCCTTTACACCACTGCATCCCACCCTTGGTATTGTACTTGGTGATGTTAGGCTTGCAGCTGCTCAGCCTGGACATTGATTCCATGAAGCTCCCGCCGCAAAGTTTTTGTGCTGATTTTAATGCAAGTGGAGGTTAGAAATCTTTAGCTATGGAATCAGCAGAGTACTGGCATTTTTTTTTCACACCATGCACCTCACCAATCCGTGAGCCACTCTGTGAGTATACTGTTTGTTATTCGTAAATGCTTCCACTTTCCAAAAATTCCACTTACAGTTGATTGTGGAATATCTAGTTGAGATGAAATTTCACAAACTAACTCACTGCAAATCCACATCCTTATCACAGTACCCACAACCCTTCTTCTAGAGACATAAATAACCAAGTGGTCACCCTGACCTAGTGGTCTCCAACCCTGCTCTTGGAGAGCTACTGTCCTGCTAATCTCAGTCTCAGACATCACGCCCACGGAATGTTGGATAAACATCTAATACATACAGTAAGGCACACTTAGCTAGAAACACTTTAGGAGTTTCGAAGTCGTCATCGGATTGGATAGATTATACAGGATTTCCAGGAGACGTGTGTGTCGCATTCTTTAACATTCCGCCTGGAAACAAAAATGCCATGGCGCCAAACCCCCTCACAAAAGAGGAAAGTTGTCATCTTTACAATTGTGACAACAGGCATTTATCATGATCAACTAAACGCTGAATTTTCAAAAGTACGTAAAAAATGTAAAGTTCGCAAAATAGTTTTACACAGCGGTCTGTTATTGTGCTGACATTTCCACGCCCCTAAACATGACACACCACAAAAGGAAACCTGATTGGTTGCTGTACCTGTCAGCCATATGGCCTCTTGGGCGGACCTTGGCCATTCAAAGTGGCCAAAGTTCCCAGACATTCTGTCATCAAGTCTGCAGGATGGTAGCTCTCCAGGAGCAGGGTTGGAGATCCCTGCCCTAACCTGTGGTGATGGGTCTGATTTCAACTCCTGAATTCAATAATTAAGAAGTGTGTTCCAATAATTTGGTCCCTATAGTTCACACAGACGGATGGATGTATAGATTGATCTGCAGTAAGAAACCTTACTTAGAAAACACAACAACAAAATACTGTAGATATACTAAATGTTATCTAAAGAGAACCCTGTGTATTAAGGTTTTACGTTATGTATGGCATAACATAAATGATGTCTTTTACTAAAATATGTAGTAGAAAACCCATTAAAGACTTAAGCCAGATATTGAGTGAAATCTGCAGTGAGAAACTCCTTCAGTGGCTGCGGCGCCATGACAAGCATCGGCATGTTTACATTGTTTGTAAGCTCTTTCAGTAGATGTGGTCCATAAAAAGCCTCAAAGGCATCAGAGCTAAAGTGGAGAGAACAAAGATGTGGGTCTTCAGGAAGTTTTATTCGTCCACAGGCATCTTCTCATTCTCTTCTCCTCTTCTTACTGCTAGGAATGCAGTGAAAACTTACATCACTCTCTTGTTGATGCTATTTGTTGCTAATTCTACCGCAACACAACTCGGAATACACAACTTGGAAAATAAAATACAGATACGACGTTTTGCGTTTCGGTTGTAATTTTTGTATATAACAATGTGGATTTTTTTAAATAACGTAAATTTTTCATGGGTTTTCTACTACATATTTCAGTAAAAGACATAATTTATGTTATATTAAGCCATACAAGTCTTAATACACAGGGTTCCCTTTAAAGAGACTTGAATCTTTAATCTTGCTGCTCTGTGCCCCTCCCTCACTGTCTGTCTCTCTCTCTGGTGACTGAGCACATCCCTGGAGACAGAGAGACAGCAGCAGCAAGACTCCATTCAGACAAACAGATAAACCTACCCAGAGCACACTTCTGATATGCCTCTATATAACACACACACACAACTGGTTCCTGTCTCTATAGGGACATTCTATAGACTTCTCTTGCTTTTATATACAGCTAGTTATTATAAATACTAAAAGACTAAAAAAAAAGTATCTGCATTTTTAGAATTATTAAAAAAAAAAAAAAAATGAATAAATAACAGCTTATACTGTTTTATGTTTTATATATTTTTTCAGATATTTAGGTCACTTCTGGGTACAAATGTATCACTACAATATATTTTAGTTGGTTCACACACACACACAACTTCATTCATACTCACAGATGTTTTGGAGCACATGCACACCATGCATCCTCATGGGACGCAAGTGCTGGATGAGCCAATCCTGCACAATCAATTACAGGTGTCTGACGTCATGTTACCCGGGTCAGTTGAATTTACAGCTGATTCGCCTGCCAGTGAGAGTCACGAAGATGTGTGTGAAAAACAAGTAGACCGATGCTGACCAGCGATAGGCTTATGCTGATGATAAATTGATATTTTTATTCAGAAAAAAATGCATTAAATAGCTCAAAAGTGACAGTAAAGACATTTATGTTACAAGATGTTTCTATGTTCCATGGTTTCCAATATTCCGCAGCACAACATTGATAATAATCAGCAAGAATTGCTTGTTAGAATGTTCCCTTTCTCACGTTCACTTTCGATGTTATGTCGAATAACATTAGGGGTCACTTGGGATCCCCAATCACCTCTGAATTGTATGTGAACGGCAAATGAGAATGACTCCCCCAGACATATGGGTATATAAGATGGCCAGCATGCTCCACTCATTCAGATTTTTGTCTCAGAGTCAAGTGGTTGTGTGTGTGTTTGCACAGGCACTCTTCTAATCACCAGACTAAGATAAGTGTTTTGGGGATGGTTTATGTCCTCATTGGAAGAATATGATCATAGCAAAGCAGTGATTGCAGCTCACCTTCCTCATGAGGGGTGGGGTCCCCTCTGCTGCTACTACTCAGCTCGGTGCCTCTGCATCACACAGACCTAGTGGTTAGTGCTCGGAGAGAACCGGGGGCTACAGTGGGAGCTCATCTGCTAGGTCAGTCCTCACAGAATTATTGCTACAGTTGGATTGTATATGTGATCACTTACACACTGGGACTGGCAACACTCTGGTTTTCTTATGGACTGTCCACGTCTGAGTTCAATCATAATTGCAGCTATGTCCCAAGTCCCGAGACCAAGTACCCCAACTCTAAATAGTTGCATCAGAGGGCAGGTTAGAATTTCCCCCTTCTGGGGTGACTGCTAAATCAGAGTCCGACTCTGAGTTGACAGCCATGCTTTCCCGGGCAGCCAGGAACACCAGGCTTGAGTGGAAGCCTCTGCCCTGCTTGGAACATTGCTACTCATTACCATATTTGCTTACATATTTGCTTAACAAAACCTCAGCTACAATGTTGAGCTTCCAGCATGAAAACGACACATCCTGTCCCCCAGGCTGGCAAAGCTGGCAAACAGACAGTGAAGCAGACCTGAGACAAGCAAACCAGAGATAGAGAGAACTACTGTTTCTCAGGAGCTGGTGACTGCATCGCACCTTCCCCTGGAGGAGGACTAGGCGGAAAATCTTTTGTTTTTGTTTGTTTCAATTCTACTGCTGGCTTAAGGGCCAGCAATATGCAGCAATGCTGTTCTTCCTCACACCCAGTCTGATCTCCCCCTTTTGCCACAGATGAAGAGCTTGCGTTCCAAAAATGTGTTGCTTCTTCACGTGACTCTAACTAGTCCCATATGAGATTCCTAGAGATAGAGATCGCACCAATCTGTCACCAGACTTTCACCCTGTGGTCAAACCTTGCCCTTCTATGGCAGAAGGGCCCTTAGAACAAGTGTCTATGCACATTGTTGTTTCAACAGATGCCTCCAGATCTGGCTGGGGCGCTGTATACAAAGAGCACACAGCTTCAGGCACCTGGACAAGACTTTGACTGCAATGGCATATCAGTTGCCTGGAGTTGCTAGAAGTGCTGCTTGCTCTCGCCAGTTTCGACCACTGCGTCAGGGCAAGCATGTGTTGATCCAGACAGAGAGCACTGTGAAGGTTGCATACATCAACCACCAAGGCCGTGTACGCTTGTGTTGCTTGACACAACTCTCCCGTCATCAGCACGAATGCCTTCTTTCTCAGGTCTTCTTTCCTCATGCTTCTTGCAACAGCCACTTCCTGGCATCTCCCTAAGGAAGGACCTTCTTTCTCAAGGACTAGGCACCACCTGGCACCCACGTCCTGTCCAGGTGCCACACGTGGTGGTCTCAGAGGTCTGGACATGGTGCCAGGTGGTGCCTAGTCCCCGAGAAAGAAGGTCCTTCCTTAAGGGGATCTGCCATTAAGTGGCTGTTGCAAGGAGCATGAGGTCTGTGAACCAGGTCCGGGTGGGCCACTTTGGCAGAACCAGTGAGACCTGCTCCTTGTCCTCCCTAAACCTTAAACAGAGTCAACTGTGTGCCAGTGCTGATGGCGGGAGAGTTGCGACAAGCAACATGAGTGTACACAGCCTTGGTGGTTGATGTATGCAACCTTCCCAGTGCTCTCTGTCTGGACCAACACATGGAGGACCTAAGTGATCTAAAACTGGTGGTGGTGGACACTAAATCACAGGCACACTGCAGTCGGACTCAGTGGTGGAGACGTAGTGATTCCCTGCTGGAAATTCCAAATCTTTATTTTTCCACCATACATACAGTTTACCGCTAGTTAAAGAATCTCTTCTGTCCAGTCTTTGCATTTGTAGTAGTTCCATCCCTCCTCAGGTAGTACCTACCGCAGAGGTTTATCCCTTTCTCGCTTGGGCTTAGGCACACTTCCCCAGTGTAAATCTGCTGGTCTTGGCTGTAGAAACACGCTTTCATAATATATAAAGAGAAAGTGAGAGAGACAGGGGAAGGAAATACGCCTACGACTGCCCCCATGTTATATATTTTGTCCATTTGGTCCCTTTAATGGTATGAAGGACTATTGGGCTTACATGGGAAGCTGGGTAGGTTCCAATCTTACGTGTGCTATTATCCTGGTATCGCTGGTATCCTGTGCTGAGGTTTTTTTTTTAATGGACAGTCCGGTAGTGTATCATTCAGAGAGCCTTCATCAGGTGTTGCGAATTAGCTCAAAAGGGAAATGTATATAAATAATTACAATTAATTGTGATTAATTACAATTATTTATATCAGCTGCCAGTAGTAACAGTAGCAGAATTAATTTTCCATCAACTAATCTGTTCGTCCAGCGAACATTCAGTATAATTTTCTATAAACTCTAAGAAATTATATTTTCTTGGCCACAGAAACTAATTTTCTTAAAGTACTATTGCATTAGAGCATGTAGCTTGAATCGGAATCGTAAAGGGACATTAATTTTACAAGGCAGAATCAGAATCAAACTCAAGTAATTTTGCAAAAGAGTTTTATTAACTAAGGACTAACACATAACTAATCTAAACAAACAAACATACAATCACTCATACATGGGAGAAGGGCAAGTGAGAAGCAGTTAGAGAGACAAGAAAATTTAGCTATGAAAAGAGTCAGTTAACCACCTAAGTGAAACCATCAGTGCCGTCTACAGCTTATACTAAACCTCTGTTTTGTTTAGTTACATGTACAATACTTGCATTGCCTTGGTCATTGAACAAGCATCCGAATGCAGTCTCAGGTGAAAGTCTTGATGGTTTGGAGCAGTGGTTTTGGAATCGCAATCACGTTCTTCCACGTCTGAAGAGTGATGAATTTCAAGGATGTTCTGACTGGAAGTTTCTTCCCATGTGTAAAATGAAGAAGAACCAAGAGCTGAGAGAGGGATACCCAGCTGAAATTCTATGATCTTTGGGGAATGGAAAGACAAGGCCACAAGGCCTGGTGCAACTTAAAGAAGTCCAGAAGAATTCTAGCTCATCCTCCTCATCCTCTTAGGTTCTAAAAGAACCCCTGACTGACTGAGGTGACTCAGTCATGTGAGACGAGTGAAGAAAACACACAAAAAAAAAAAAACGCTGAAGAGAGACATGTCTGTTCAAGGGCATTTCCATGAAGATGAATTCTGGGGTTGAGTGAAAATGTCTGACTCTCTGTGGTCGAAAGCCACAGCTCTATATGTTGGGGCCCTCACACAGGCATCAATCGGAAGATTTTGCCGAAGAGAGAGGGGCGATCACTCGTGTGATGCCTTTAAGGTCTCTGGAGGCTACACCTCCAGGAAGTCCACGAGCCAATGGTGACTTTCACTTTTGGTGGAAAAGTTTACGACACAGACTTTTGTCTGTGAGCATAGTATTTTGCATATGTAATTCGATTGGGTGTTAATGCAAAAACTATAAAAGGATTTTTAAAACAATAATATGTTGCATAGGTATCAACATATAATATACACCATCTTTTAGATAATCAAAATATGAATTCAAAGAGACCAAACATGGCATAGGTGAGTTATACTACACTAGAGATAAATCATAAGTCATTTCCTATAGCAGTATGTTTCTGTTTTAGAGAGAATTAAGTAGGGGAAGATTCTCTCTACATACTTGTAGGTTGTAAAGTTTATCTGATCTGGCCGAGGTATCCTGGTTGCCATGGTAACCAGGGGCCTGGTGGGTCATCGAGACGTCCTGGCAGCCAGTGTTGTGGATTGGGTGAGGGAGTCTGTAATTATTTGTTAATTTAATGAATAATTGATTTATGGACAATTGTGTGTCTGATTGGCCCAAACACTACACAGGTCAAGGTCCAGAATGCAGTGCTCTACAACACGTGTGTCTGAGCATCATAACAAATTAATCATGTTCTCATGACCCCTCACCACATACGGGATCAGTGTGAGTGTGTGTGAGTTCTGCTGCAGGACAGATGGAGTGTGTGCCTGTGAATTGGGACGGCCCCCGCATATCAATGCTGCACCACAGGGCTGCAGTGCACCAAACCCCACAGCACACAGACAACAGGACAGACCCAAACCCATGTCGCTAGCGTCAGAACCGCAGTTTATGTGTCGGTACGTGTGTTTACCACTAAGCCAAAGTTCCCAACACTTATAAGTCTGTGGATGGATGGAGAGATTCTGCAGTGAAAATAACCATCCAAATCTTTTACTGTATGAAAAAGAGCAGCCAAAGAACAATACTGTATGAGTTTGAAATAACATGCTTTCACACAAACACACACACACACATAATGTATGTCAGTCCAATGATGTCATCAAGCCCAGGGGTCCATTCACCCGCCCCGTCATCTCCGTCCCACAATCCCACACACCTCCTCCCACTGTGAGTCATCACCTGTTTCACCTCCTCACCCGCTGCAAGATGCAGCGTTAGCACACATCAGTCAGCTAATTATGTTATGTTAAATGCAGGTTATCAATGGACTGGCATTAGCATTAAATCATTTAGCTCTCTGACAGCACAATAGGAAAATAATTATAAATCCACTAATCCAAATTATCTTTGTTCCACGGCCTCTAGCTTCAACAACGACACATATTCCTCATGTCACAGGCTATTATTGGAGAGCGAGGTGTATTTTATTTATCGTGAGCCTGATTTCAGCTGCTCCTCGACACTCCGCACGCATTTCAGCTGAATCATACAGCGCTGGGCTAAATTAGGAAGCTCAGCTTCACATCTTCCTGTTCTACACACCCACATGTGAAGGCTTCAGAGATGTGTGCTATGTGCTGAACACAAGAAACGCTCAATCCAAGGTCACTGACAAGCCAGATGTGCTCAAGTATGATCCCAGCCGATGCACAAAAAATACTCAGCGCTTAATTTTCAGGACTATTTGTGTGTCTGTTCACCAAGAAAACACTCAACTTGATAAACACTACAGAAAGTGTATAGCACACACACTGACCTTTTGCATGATGTCATTAGATTGGACATGTGAGTAAAAACCTTATAGTTACTGAAATATAGAGCATATGACAACTAATCCCAAACCACTAACGCCTAAGCAGTTAGCAGATATGGGTTTTTCAATGGCTGATGTCAATCTAAAGAGAGCAGTGTGATTGATGACTGATATAATGCAATAGAAAAGCTCAAATAGAAACTCAAATTCAAAAACCACGTCAGCTGCCTCTACTGCCTACATAGACAGCTGCTTTCTAATGATAGCATCCTAACAGACAGCTACACCACACACAATAATGCTATTCATGTTAACACAGGAGAGACCACACACATCCGACTCCAATAACAGTTAGAGAAAATATTAATAATAATCATACAAGCACAACAATGCATAGAACATTTTTGCATCTATTCTATGTGTGATTATTATTAATATTTGATACACTTCAGTTCATTGGCTCAAAACTCAAACAAGTCCCAGCATGCAAGCTTTAACATTTAAAACATGTAAAATGCTACAAACGTATGTTTTAGTAAAAATATATGGGTGGATGACATGACATGTAATTCTACCTGTCCATAATGTCATATACTAATAAAAATAGGAATTTGTTAAATATATAAATCTATATGTTGCGCCTCTGACAAGGTATTATTATAGCATATTATAGCTTTAGTTGGTGTATAAAGACCTCTACTTCAAAATTTTTATCTAAACATCAAAATTGTCACATGGTGTGACTGTCCGGGCTATGTGTGACCTTACTAATATGACAGTATATCTCAGCGAAGTATAAATAATTGATAGATTTACAGTTTAAGTAACAGAATTAGGCATTTTTAATGGACACCAAAAAGCGTTGACGTCTGTGCATGATTTTAAAGCACGTTCTGGCCAAATACATTTTGTCCGTAAAATGGGCATCATATGGTGTGACATTACATTCTATATTTTGAATGGGCAAAGATTTGGACATCATTATGATTTGGACATCATTATGATGTATCCTTCAACACAGGATACTATTATCAACATGGTGAAGCTGAAATGAATGGTTAAAAAAGCTTAATCATTATATATTTTTTCATTAACAGGTATAAAGAGAAGAAACGAAGAGGACAACTCAAGGCAGCGTGCACTCCCTTTCTCCTTCAAGACAAGAGAAAATGAGAGAAATGTGGAGAAATGCACAAAAGAAATACAGAAAAAGAAAAAAAAAGTGAATGCCATTATGAACCTGACCCCTCCATTTGTTGAAGCATTACTGAGTGAAGACGTTTTCGTCTTTCGGCTCTTCAGTTTTCACTGATGTTTAAAGATCCCATGGGTATGCGTTATTACTAATACTATAAATGTCTATGAATTTTCAATCTAATTTTAAAATGTTCATGTTGAAGGTTCTTGATGTGAGATGATGTTTAATTTACTCACATTTCAAAGTGTTTCATATATAAAATGTTAAAAGTTTTGAAACAATGTTAGCATGTTTGATTATTTTTATTCTTATTAATGTTAATTGAATTAATTGAATGTTTAATGCATATGAAATACACTTTTTTTGCACTGACAAAGTGGTGTGGTGCAGTTCATAATACAGTGTGACACTATATAATTTGGTGTGACAATCAGAATTGTGACAATAAATACTTTTTTAGTTCAATGGAAAAGTCAATGGAACAAAAGAGAAATATTATCAGCAAGAGTCAAAGTTGAAAGTTTCAGCAAATTGAAAAGTGAAAAATTCCAATTTCATCTAAAAGACCATATATTTTATTAAATGTAAGAGTCAGTAGAACACAATTTAATATTTTTTATGGCTAATATTTGATGTTCTTTTTTTATTTATTTTTATTTTTTATTTTTTTACTTTTTTCAGGCTTATATGTCAACCACCCATATGTAATGAAACATTAAGAAGCATTGCTCACACACACACACACGGGGATGTTCTTGTGAAAGAGGAATCGTCATTGATCACTAATCAATCACATACTGTTTCCTATTAAAAATTCCGTTTGGCTTCCACAGAAATAGCCCATACTCATTTTCATGCACTGAGATATTAACACTAGATTCACACTAGAGTCACCACACAGGGTCATGACCAGCATTAACCTTTTACACACAGCAAGCTCAACCGCATCTCCAGAGTACATTATATGATGACATGCAGCACTAGTGTGTTTTAGATAATTGGAGAGAGTCCTAAAGATTACACTTGTCCACATATGGCACATTTAAGCACTAGAAACCACTGAGCTTGAGACTAACGCTTTTACAGATATTCTGCATGATTTAGCACAACACCAGTGGGACATTTCACAATCTACATGTCCATGTTTGTGCCGGTCCAGATCAGAGTATGTAAGTGGCGTGAGTGAAAGTGGAGTGGAGTTGTGTGATTTTTGTCTGAAGCAAGGAGTGGCTTTTTCCAAAGTCAGAGCGTCTGTGTTTTCTCTCTGCAGTTAATCAACATCTGTTGTTTTCTGTTGACTTTGCACAAAAATCAACAATCCACATTTAAGAAAGTTTCCCATCATTATGATGGTGTTTAAACACATTTATTCTGCCTCTGTGCTTCATTTAAAAACGATTTTTCTTTTTGTGGTCATCTTGGATGAGCATTATTGAGAGATGATGAAAGTAATTAAACTGTTGGTTTGCCATACATACCTTAAGATATGAACATATGGCACATATTCATTAAGACACAGATTATTTCATCCTCACTAATAATACTTAAAACACATCTGCTGTTGACAAAACCATCAATACGGTATGATTTTCTATCCCTCCCTGATTTGAGAAAGTAATTAATATTCACGCTCCTGTGCTGTGAAGACAGGTTTATTGCTGTGATAAATTGCATCGATGAGGGTCAGGGTTGTAAACACAAAAATATCTCAAACAATCAGCAGCATTTACTTTGGTAGCACTTGACCTCTGACCAGTGTAATTCAGACTGGAGGAGCCCCATCCTGCCTTTCAAGGACACCAGAAACATGACCGCAAGATGGATAGCTTCATTTTGCTCACAAGGACAGTTTAAAATGCAATGTTACTTCATACAGTTGCCTTGACCCCTTCTGGAGACATTTCCGAACAACAGCTTTCTCAAAGCTTAGGTATGTTAGTAGCCAGTGCTGGGAAGGTTACTTTGGAAATGTAATAGGCTACAGATTACAAGTTAGGATATTTGAAATGCAATAAGCAGTGAAACTATTTCAATTATTTTATTAAAGTAACTGATTTCTCATTATTTATTTTCGAACAAACCAGACAGGGGTTTGTTATACGCTTTTTTCCGTGACATTCAAGACGAAGTCTTGTAAAAAAGAAGTATTGAATGTGTACTTGTAGTGTACTTCAAATTTTAAAAGTACATATGTGACCCTGAACCACAAAACCAGTCTTAAGTAGCACGGGTATATTTGTAGCAATAGCCAAAAATACATTGTATGGGTCAAAATGATTCATTTTTCCTTTATGCCAAAAATCATTAGGATATTAAATAAAGATCATGTTTTAATGAAGATATTTAGTAAATGTTCTACCATAACGTGATTTCTGATTAGTAATATGCATTGCTATGAATATTTTCTCAATATTTTGATTTGTTTGCACCCTCAGATTCCAAATTTTCAACTTTGTATCTTGCCTAAATATTGTCCTATCCTAACAAAATTGACCCTTATGACTGGTTTTGTGGTCCAGGGTCACATATAAACAAAACCTACTTGTATACATATAATATATAATATTAATGAACTAAAAGGTACATTCTAAAGCTTTATGTTAAAGAACGTACATCTAAAGCACATGTAAAGTACTTGATTATCATTTTGTTATTTGATATTACATTTGAAGTTAATATATTTTAAATGTAATAAGCTGCAACTTTATTATTACAAATGTGTAATTACAAACACAAGTTTGATAGAAATTAAAGTGTTTTAGTTTACCATAAATGCTTGTACATTCAGCAGTACACCTTAATGATATTTCAAAGACAACAGAAGTAATTATGAAATTACACAAAGATATTACTATATGTTTTTTTAAAGTATAATACATTTTCATTTCCTTTTAATAAACATGCATTTAAGTGTCAAAAAACTTTACATTCAGTTCACACTTAAGTATTTTTAAGTGTGTTATTTCCATAATAAGCATACTTCTTTTTCACACAGTTGGAGCTGTCAGCTTCTAAATAAAAAATATGATAACCACCGTATCAGTAGTTCATATAACAGTTTTGTGTGAGGAACAGAATGAGAGTTATTAAAAATCTTAATTATCTTAATTCTGAAAATCTTCATTAGCTCTTAGTTATCCCTCATGATTGCAAACATTCAGACAATAATGACTTATAAAGGTACTCCTATATACATTAAACAAGGAATTATGAGAGTTATTAATGCAATCATGCAATCAACCAACAGAATATCCCTGTGGCGTGTACATAATTACAATACTTTATTATATATATGTAAATATGGCACGTTATATGTGCTGCTTTAATCATGTGTCATTGTGCTATTGCCTTAAAGTGCAAACTCATAACTTCAGAGGATTATTCATATAATAGGAGCTAAAGAGCTCCTGTATTTGTGTATTAGTCCCAGACTCCACCCATTAATGACATAACTGAAATATTTTTAAATCTGACCTCTGAAAAAAATGCCTTTAATCACACTGCTAGCAGGTACAAAAGCTACTTTCAGTGCGTCTGCTCCTTTGGGGCTTCCAGGAAAGGCATAAGGCCGATTTACTGAACACTTTTGCTTAACAGCTTGTCGAAAGTAATAGCCATCATGTGACAGGGTTATGGGCTCTCAGTGCTTCTTCTATTAAACAATGCTTTGGCCCTCGGATGCTTCTGCGTCCACTTGAATTCTGGCCAGTCGTTACAGATGGACAGGTTACAAATGCCACCGCAATTGCATAACAAATGACCTTTGACTGAACCGGCACTATTCAAGTGCTCTCATATACTACAAATTACATACAGCCTTGAGTAAAAAACATGTTTCAGGTTCTTCATTCACCAGTGGCACTGTTGTGTGATTATTGTTTTCATCTAACGAAGTGCAGCGCAGATGTCATTGCATTGTTTTGTCGAGTTGGCTCTAATACTTTCATAATTCCAGTATTTTTAAAGAGCTTACAGGAGCGTGTGTACCTTTACTCCATCCGACATCACTTCAGAAAACCAGAGATAGATTCATCAGGTTCAAACTGTCTGTAGGTTCATCAAAGTGCAAAACATTAAAAGCAAGGAATATAGAAACACAGCACGGCTGCACCATCCTCCCCCTGGCACGCTGATCTAGCCAATGAATTTCTATTCATAATGTCATTTTTGCCTTCATGAAAACGGTAAATCCGAGCTAATCTCTCGTACCCCTGGGCTCTGGATTAGTGTGTCGCATTAGAGCTTGTGGACATGTTGTACTTCAATTTCATTGGGCTTTCAATTGATTGAGCAACTAAAACATAGTAATAAAACTAATATTAGAGAGTCTCATATTAATTCCAAATCTTAATCAAACAATGTGAATTTTAAAAATTTTAGAACAGATGAATGTAGTTACGTCAACCTGCTGTAATGCAGTGTGTTGGGTAAGCATGGCGGGTGTCCAGAGAGATTATGAGTATGATTTCACCTTTAGCACAGTAAAGACCCTGAGAGGAAAACACACACACCACTGCAACTTCCAGTGTCAACAGATTCAGCTACATTAAGTATTACTCAGAGAAGAGCTTCTCAAAGCTTTAACATCACAACATCAACATATCAAAATTCTTTGAGGGTAAACTTAAGGACTGTCCTTAAAATTTCACCAAACGATCAGTTTGTCAACACAACACAGATGAATTTCTCTCTCTCGCTCTCTATGTAAATGTAATCATCATCCTGCAGTCTCTCGTTGGAAACAGAGGACTGGTTAAAAAACGATCTTGGCAGTGCTTTGTCAAAATCTACTTGAGTTTGAAGATGGTTCAAACACAGACACCTCTACTCTGGGAAAAGATACAATTGCTCATTTCACACTCAAACCACAGTAGACCTCACTATGAGCAATTCACAACTGAAACAAAACTGCACTGCTTGAAGAATCATTGTGTTGAAAACTGATACAGCTGCTTGTGGTAGAATGTAATCAAACTAAATGATTTCTGCAGCAACAGTGTTGGTTTTAGGGACAGAACGCACAGTGTGTTCAATGGATTGTACTGTTGTTTAATAACATATTGACTGTTCAGATGATCTAACATCTTTCCAGTAGACAAAAACTCCATAAAACAGTTTCAAAGTTGTGAGTTGTGAAAACATGATCTAGAACCATTGTAAAGACTGTAAGTCTGTCCTTCACAATTTTGCTTTCAGCCACAGTCGGTTCAATACATAGTCCACCCTGACCTTGAATGTACCCAGAATACATAAATAACAGTGGAGTTGAGCATTCAGAGTAAGCAGGTTTTTCCAAACCAGTTAAGCACAAACTCACTACAGCCGACTGTAAAGATTTCACTGGTCATGTCAATCATGATGCAATCACGCTAACCTTACTGTCCCTAACCTTAACCGACTGTTGCAATAGATTTTTTCCCATGGATTTTCTGACCTATCATCCATGAGTGAAGTCTAAACTTTTCTTGAAAGGTGACTAAGTGATTGAGTTGACTAATGAAATCGGCTAATCATGAATCTAGTGGTTGAAATTTTATGCTGATAACCAAAAGGCAGAATGCTCAAACCCTGTAAGATCCAACTAGAGATGACAAAAGCACCACTTAATTGGTAAATTTTTAAGGTACAAAATACAGTAGAAACACAGTACAAATTAGTAGCTTTGCTTTAAAAAGTGATGTCTGATTGATGTCTGATTGACAGGCAGCTGTTGTTCAAAGCTCATATGCATATTTGCATGTATACACTGTAAAAACAATTTGTTGAGTCAACTTAAAATAATTTGTAACCTGGCTGCCTTAAAATTTTAAGTTCAGTCAAGTCAAAAAAAGTTTATTCATCTTGAAATGTTAAATTATACTAAGTGACAACTTAGATATTTGAGTTGAATCAAAATTTTAAGGAGCTGGGTTACTTACCCATCTGTTAAGTTTATCAAACACAAATATCTAGTTATCACAAATAATAGTTACTTAGTACAACTTAACATTTCAAGTTGACTAAACTTATTTTAGTTGACTATTTATGTAGTGTGAAGTCTGATCTTTGAGAAAATATAAAGGGTCACTAACTTCATCAATTCTTTTACTTTTTATTTATTTATTTATTTATTTATTTATTTTAACGTTTTAACTGAACTGCACAATAAATTTATCCTATGATGTGACATATAAAAAAAAATCTGAAAAAAAAAACTCTTAATAATATACAAATGGCACAAAATAGATTTATCTTCATTTTTAGACACTTATTTTCATATTGTGTTATTTATTTAATATGATTTTATAACTAGCATCATTTTTCCCCATGATTTGTTGCATAATTTCAAGACAAACTTTGACAACAAGATAATTTTCATGTAATTATTGCATTTAAGAACACTGAAAACAATCAAAAAAAAAAAAAAAGAATAAAAAGGAGTTATTTAAAAAATGTTTCTTAAAAAGACCTTGTCCTCTGGTGTGGCATTTTTATTTTTTATTTTTTGTCCTATGGTGTGACAGTACAGGCTTCACACCAGAGGACATTTTCTATCAAACCATAAGACGTTTCAGCCTTTTGTGTCCAGCTATTCCGAACTAAACTGTCATTAGTGGTTTGCAAGACACATTTGCATAATTTTCCATTATTACGTACTTTAACATACAGTTTTTAATTAAAAAAAAAAAAATATATATATATATATATATATATATATTATATATATATATACATATAATCAGGATATAGTGTCACACCAGAGGACATGGTTTTCAGAGACAAAATGTATCAAGTTCCTACACTTTCAGAAATATATAGATAAAAAAAAAAAAAAAGATTGCCATTTACTAAAATAGACACTTGTACAATTATGCCAGAGGTATTTATTAACATTTTTATGTCACACCATAGGACAATTTTGATATTTGGCTCAAAAATGTAAAAAAAAAAAAAAAAAAAAAAAAAAAAAAAAAAACGTTCCATGTAGGACAAAAAAAGTGTTTAATGATTTACGGCATTTTAAATATATATATATATATATATATATATATATATATATATATATATATATGTGAAGAGTTCAGATGCAAAAGCCTCTAAATCCATCTAATGTATTTCTTTAAAATAAGCATTTCTTTCTGACTACTTTGTATAGGTTTAGGTTTAAATACTGGTACTTCTGATTGGGCTGAGGCTGGAATTTAGCGAGTTAAAAGTATTTGATGGACGTATACTATGTGTCAGGAGCATTCACTCAGTATCATTATCTCATTTTTGACCGAGATGACTTTTAGCTGGTTTTGCATCTGAACTATTCATATATATATATATATATATATATATAATTTAGGGGTGTCATTACCATGTGTAAATGTCATGGGCTTCACAGGGGCCTTCAGTAACACTACCATGAATGGAGTCCTTAAACTATTAAAAGTTTTTTTCTGGAATTGGTCAATTTAAAATCAGGATATAGTGTCACACCGGAGGACATGGTTTTCAGAGACAAAATGTATCAAGTTCCTACACTTTCAGAAATATATAGATAAAAAAAATTTACTAAAATAGACACTTGTACAATTATGCCAGAGGTATTTATTAACATTTTTATGTCACAGTCATACCATAGGACAATTTTGATATTTGGCTCAAAAATGTTAAAAAAAAAAAAACGTTCCATGTAGGACAAAAAAAGTGTTTAATGATTTACGGCATTTTAAATATTGACAATATTAATTATATTCATTTTTTCTTGTGGGACAGTGAAAATGCCATGTCACATCAACAACCCATATGTTTGATCCAAACCCATCACATATCAGATCAGAAAGGCATTTATTTTCAATAAAATGAAGAAAATAATCAAAAAGTGAAAAATAAAGTGCCTCATTGCTGTTTAACAGTTAGGGTTAGGAGTAGGTGTAGGGAGGGCTTTATTGTCCCAATAAGGCAGCATTCATTTAATAATTTTAATAAAAATGATCACACTCAATAGGTTATAACTGCATAGTGTTTTATAGTGTACTACAATACTGAGGTACAAATATCTGCCACTAATTGCACTAAGTAGCAAAAATAGCATCTAACTAATATTATTGCAAAGAAAATACTGCTATTTTTACATAGTGTAAATATAATCTACCATTATCTGCACTTAGTGTACATAGCATATTGCTAAAAAAAAATAGTGCTGTTTTCACTTAGTGTAAATAGAATCCATTGCTATTTGCACTATAGCATCTATCGCTAAGAAAATATGCTATTTTTACTTAGTGAAATAGCATCTAATTCTATTTGCTATTTGCACTTAGTGTAAATAACATCTATTGTTATTTGCAGTAAGTGCAAATAACCGCTGCCTTTCGAATACCTTCGTTTTCAAAGTCCACACTACAAAAATGGAATTTTTAAATGTATCCACTTTAGTGTTTTCAAAAGGCTTCATTTTTGTCAACAAAAATGCCATCTCAGTGTGAAAACAAAGCTAAAATGGAGAGGAAAATGTGTGTTTTCAAACTAAACGGTATTAGTGTGAAAAAGGCCTTGGTCAGAATGTAAACACAGTTGATGAGTCATCATACCATAATTAAATTTAACCGTTTTAAATAATGTATTCAGTTGCACATGAGTTTGTAAATCTACACATGAATCTGCATGGAGAACAATGAATTGTCTCTCCTATTGTTATTGGCTACTGAAATTGGGATGTTGTGACAGCTATCAGCATCATGCCCTTGAGTAAGACACTTAACCTCAGATTACACCACGGGGACTGTCCCGGTAACTTAAGATGGTGTTGTGCTATGGTAACATGTTGTTTACAGTACAGTGTACGGAAACTGTAAGCAGTGGAAACAATTTCCCTCGGCCCTGGGCTTGTGGCAAATAAACAATCTGTTCTGTACTGAAGTGCAGGTTCATGTACTGTATTGCATTATTAAGAAACACGTGTGTAAAATCAGGAGGCTTTTGCTGCAGGTGCGTTGCTTATGCCAAACAGCACAGTGATCAATGTGTAATGACCCGCTCAGAGAATCTCTCGCTCTCTCCCTCTCTCTCTTTCTCTGCAGCACTTCCTGTGACCTTGCAGCTGAAGACGGTGATACTGTAGGGCAGGAGGAAATGAGTACCGCCGCTATTGCCCACTTTATCTGTGGTCTCAAGGGAAACTGTCAGCCAAATGATAAAGAAATCTGCACTGGAGAATGACAGAAAGCTCATCTCAACAGATCACAGAGACAGCCTGCAGTCACACACACGTCTGCCAACTTCACACACTAGTCAAACCATCATCCCTTGTAACAATGTGATGGAGACGGGGTTGCTAACTTTTATCTTTGAGTGACATGCGGATGCTTGTTAAAAATCGGCAGGGTGTGAACTTTCTTCTGTCTGGTCTGAGAAGACTGTGGACTATCGTTCTAAAGAACTAAATTGAGATGTGCAGAACTTCATCTGCGACTGACACTGCAACAACTATTCAGCAAATCCATCATAAAAAAAGTATCTAGCACTAAATTACTGATATCTCTGAACTGTAGTCAGTGATGCCACTTCAAATTGTTGGGAAAAAAAGCATGTCCTAACAGCTAACAAGCAACTAAATATTGCTATTGTTAATAAATTTCAAATACTTCATAAAGTATGCATAGAATTGTTTACATGCAAATAACATTTGTTAAACGTGCAATGTAAGTTTTGATTTAAAGGTGCTCTAAGGAATTTTTAAAACACGTGTTTGACCACAGTGTCGGACCGAGTCCCAAAACACACTTGTAGCCAATCAGCAGTAAGGGGCGTGTCTTGTAAGGATTGAGAGAAGAGAGCTCTCAGTTTGATGGTTATTAGCAGATCGACTATAGATGGAAAGAAATGGAAGATAAAAAAAAATTACAGGAGGAACAAAACATTAAAAAGGAGGGTTACGATCAGGCAAGAGGTAGGACCCGCGTAAATATCGGAGCGACTTTCCCGCAGTGGAGAGAATTTAAAGAGCGGGAAGGCCTGAAATCAGATGCTGAGGTTGTGTTGTTTCTTTTTGATTGGTGAATAATGTTGATTTTGCATTGCTTCACACAACTTATCTGTGTTCGTCATTATGCCAGGGTTGTATACGTACGTGTGGGGTGGAGATATCAAAATGGTATGGGCGTGTTTGTTTTGATTTGTTTTGGTGCTTTTAAATATCAACATCGTTAGGCAAAAATCGCTTAGTGCACTTTTAACCATATTTAGAATCTGAAAACTTGCAAATCAAATTATAATACTGCACTCAACAGTAAACACTGATTGCCTGTTTTGCTCATATTATTTGTGATCTGCAAAACAAAATTGTCTCTTTTCTAAACCTAAGCAGGGCAAATGTGGACCAACCAAATAATAAAAGATTAATTTTCACTACTAAAACTGTAGTTCCTACCATGCTTAGCATGGGACTGAAGTGGGAGAGTAAAAATGTTGAAATTAAGTATCATTTCATGTGTTTTCAAGCAAGATGAGAAAAGGGGGAAACTTGATTTTGTTCTTTGATTGTGTTTGAGACTTGATAGTGATTAATGTTCAGTTGTACTGGGATTTAGAACAGTTTCAATTAAACTGAGTTACCAGTTTTCCTTAGACTGAGAACAGATACACTGTGTTGGGAAGATTACTTTGGAAATGTAATAGGTTATAGATTACAAGTTACCATATTTAAAATGTAATAAGTAATATACCTATTTTAATTACTTTAATTACTTTTCTAAGTTTCTAACAAATGTTTTCTACTGATAATCATTTTCAAACATTTAAACCTGGCAGGGTTACAGTAGTACTTAACACTGGCACAGCCTGGCACAAATGGCTCGATTAGTTCCGGGCTTGATGAAGGCCCGCCTTCCAAAAAACGAAATGTGTTGTGATTGGTTACCTGTCCCAGTGCGTTGTGATTGGCAAACAGCTTAGACGGTGTTTTAGTACTGCCACGCCCCTTGCCAAAGCAGCAAGTTCCGTGTTCAAATGTTAGTGCAAGCTAGATTAAAGTGATTCTTACATATTAAAAATGGATAATTTTCTTACAAAAATGCATCGATTCACTACAGGAGGCCTTTATTGAGCTCAAGCCGAGCCTCGGGTTCGTGCCACCATTGAGGACAGCAAGCCAAGTTCGGTTACCATTAACCATCAGGACTGGGTGAGCAGGTGATCTCATGAAATAACTTTATAGTGTGACTTTTAGTTAGCATTTTTGCATCTACAGTATTATACAGATATCAGTTTTTGAAGGAGAGTGCTGGCTAAGATGTAGAATTGCCAATTATTGGACAGAAGTTAATAACAGATGAACTGATAATTTAAATAGTTGTCCTAGTGTGATCACAGCTTTCAAGAATACACTGGAGGCTGTCCAGACATTCACATGTGTGCCGTTCATCTCTGACAGTCTCTTCCTGAATGCTGAATTGTGCAAAATCACTGGACAAGCTGCATTTATTTTGCTGACTTGTCACTTATCGGAAAAGACACCAAACTTACTAAAGCCCAGCACAGCACTTTGAATCTTGGCATGCTCTATGTGACAGTGACACAGACAAATCATAGACACTTCCCTCCGTTCCATCCCATCATGATCTCACCACCCTGTTAACACAAGCTCAGATGTAATTCTGAGAACTTGTGACTTAGCAAACCATAAAATATTCATACCGAAAGCAAATACTGGCTGTGAACTTTGAATTGAAGCAATGCGTCCATATGGATCTGTTCACACCAGAGGATGACAAACGACAGAACGAGAGCAGGTCAAGCGGCCGTATCTAAAGCATGTGAATTACCAGACTGCGTCATCATTTCACTCTTGCTGTAAATGTGTAGTTAGCTAGCTCTCTGAAACATCTGACATGCTTATTGTCTCAGTCACGGATGCTGGGATACAGGCAAATATGTTAATCACTCATCATCCTGAGCAGTGTATTTGCTTTACGGCCAGCATCAAGCTAATAGTTATTGCTTAACATACGGTTCACTTGCAAAGCAATAATGACCCGTGTCTTTTCTCGACACTGTGAGACCACCCAATGTGCTCAACTCATGCTCCACATAAGACCAAATGAGCCATTGAGCACTAAAAACAGCTTGTGCTTTACAAAATGTGTGCAACTGAAATAACTGCAGAAGAACCAAATCATTATTAATAGAGCCAAATGATTTTTTTAGCAAAGGGTCTGTGCTGATTCGTCCTGTCATCACATAGCTCTGTGGTTACATTAATAATCAAGTGTGCCAGTTCTCACCATTAGGTGCATGAGACTGGGAATTATTCATGCTCTACAACACAGTCTGTCCTGTATAGTTTTGGCTACTGGCAGAATCATTCTGTGCTTATTACAGCTAGTGTCAAAAGTACTGGCACCAAGTCAGTACCTAAATTTTTAAAATGTAACAATACCAGCCTTTCCACAGTACCCATATATCGAGTACTGACCCACTGACAGCCAGCTGCTTTCAAATGCTCCGTATTTGTGTCTGTGAAGAGTGTCGAAGGTTTCAATTTACAGCAGCGCTGAGCATTGTAGCCAATCGCAGATATGTTTGTTGAGCATGTGAATGCAATGACCAATCAGAGATGTGTAATTCAGAATCGCCAAAGTTCGTTCAGCACTCTCGCAAATACTTTCACTAAATATAAACACAATATAAATAAAAGATAGGAGTTTCATTTTTTACGCTGATATGCACACACTGCCAATTTCAGAAGTGACTACTGTATTAAAAAGCAGCATAACAAACAAAACAAGTCTGATGTGTCAGATTAGATCTGTGCATTTAAAGGGATAGTTCACCCAAAAATTTATGCTTTTTAGTAAGAAAAATATCAGTTTTTTTAACTTTATAAACTGTAATCTCTAGCTTCTGCTTTTTGTAAAATTTTATATATTTGTCACATTGATTTGCTTCAGAATGCCCTTATTAACTGAGCTGTGTGGAGTACTTTTTATAATGGATGGATGCGCTTTATTGGACTTCAAAATCTCAACAGCCATTCACTGCCATTATGAAGCTTGGAAGAGCCAGGACATTTTTTAATATAATTCCGACTGTATTCAACAAAAAGAAGAAAGTCATATACATCTAGGATGGCTTGAGAAAATCATAGGGTAAGTTCCATTTTTAGGTGAACTATCCGTTTAATTCTTGCAGTGTAAATGCAATAGACTGCCCACTTGTCCTGCAACCTGTAACATGTTTCTTTATCATTTTATTATATTATTTTATTATCATTTGATCTTTTTAATATAATGTTTACATAACTGAACAATATTTGAAGGCCACATGCTAATGTTTTAACATATTTACTTATAATTATTAATATTACAATAGTTTTAGCTATAGTACTGGAATTGGTACAAAGAACCTTGGGATTTTATTGGTACTGGTACTGAATACAGAAATGTAGGTACTGTAACAATACTAATTATACATTTATGTGGTCAAGAACCAATGTACAATGACCACAAAATTTTAAATTTCACAAATAATTACAAAGAAACAGCAGGTAACACATTCAATGAAATTTGAAATTTTGAAGAAAAAACACTGAAATAGTATTTTACAATAACATTTTCTTGAAAATGTACTCCAATAATCTTAACTTCAAGGAAAAAAGTATGTAATATATAAAAGCATGAACTTTTAGATCAATTAATTGAAGAAAAGGAAAAAAAAAAAGAAAAGACTTTTTTGTTTGTGCACTTTAGTTTTTGTTGTCACCTTTATGTAAATCTTCAGTAATAAGTAATACATTTTTGTTCAAAGGACCTTGAACTTTGCATTTTGTTTTGGTATGCGGATCTATATATATATATATATATATACATATATACACATACATACATAAAGTTCATGCAAACAATGCTGGCACTTTTTCCCCACATCAACCACAGACTGTCCTCACTGCATTTGACCATGACCAGATTCCCAAAGTCCTTTTCCACACCCAGTGTCAGCCCTCAAATAAACCTTAAAATACCACAGCTATTCCCACAAACCTGTAATGAAGCACTACGCAGATGCTCTTAGTAGAAAAACTACAGCTTAAGAGACAAAGAACAGTGAATTTCAGCTCCACAGACGTCTACCTATTAGTCTTTTAGCACGCCTCATTTCCCAAGATCTCTGCAAACCTGTCAGTGAGGCTAATTTCACCCTGAGGAGAGCCTATTATTTGTAATGATCAAAATGCAGACGGCTGGGTACATCTTGGCAGCCAAAGTACAGGCATTAGATTCTGCTGCATTTGTGAGGCTAATTGTGTCACATTCAGTATCTGACGAATGACCAGAACAGCCTCCCTCCCGCTCGCTCCGAGCACACAGGAACGTCCTAATCACACGGTAAAACTATAAAATGTTTGCACGCCTACACGCTGACAAGCGCTTTACGTGGAGGATAGCGGCGAAATATAGAGGTATCTGCTGCGAGGCAGTCTTAGGGTAGATTTAGATCTAGACGGTAAACAATATGCTAAAAATAATCCGCTTAATAGTGCTGCATGCCACGATTGATAGAGAAACTGCCGTCAGCCCACCCGTACTGGCCTGGACTGTCTCCAGTCACTGGATTTGAGCTCTCGGCATGTCAGACAGAAAGTGTTTACTGATGGCCGTATGTCAGGAAAAGCAAACATAGAGTATCTGTCAGCCATGACATGCACACAACACATCTGAACGTGTCTGGTGAGTACTGACACAGAGATGCGGTGATGTTTGGGTTATTTGGCATTTAGAAACGTTTTAAGTCTGATTATATTAGCAGTCCCAGAGCTCCTTTAGTCAATACAGCAGGATCAGAAATGGCATAAAATTAGCATGTATATAAAATCAAAAATGTGTATTGATGGTTGTGTATGTGACTGGTGTTGTGTAGATCAAAAGCACTGTAAGCGGCTCCAGTGAGAGCGCATTTTTGGCTTTAACCCTCGCTGTGCCGCACACACTCCAGGAATTCTGGAGCCAGCAGCTGTTATCCTGGGATTAAATTTCAGAGTTCCTGTTGGGAACATGTGGTCCACTCAGAGGTCACACAGAAAAACTATTGATCCGCTATTAACTCGTTTATTTTGTATTGATTAAGAAACATTTAGGGACTACACTGATCCAGTGAAATGAGACCCTGCTAATGACAGCCAAAAGGGGCAAGGGTTAACCCTTCTAAAGATGCTGGATTATATGTTTCCAACAATTCATTAACGCTGTAAAAAGATTTTGAAGGTCGAAATTGTATGTTGATGCTGCATTGACAATTTGTAGCTGGCTTAATTAAACTGAATTGAATGTCTTTTAACATTGACGAACATGTTGCTGCAATTATATATATATGTATATAGGGATGCACATATGTTTTTTATCCTGGTTCTCATACCTGGAGTACCTGGAGATTCGGTTGGGCACACTGCAAATAGTGTGACCTATTAAATATAACTCTAAATATAACTCTAAAAAAATAAATTAATAATAGTGATAATAATGTCATTGGACTTTATTTATTTTGTTGTTGTTTGTTTTTTTTTCAAATAAAATAACAAACAAAATAATAAAGTGTGGTAATGCTATTATATTTTAAAATAAAAAGGGAGTATTAAATAAAAATACAATTATTTTATAGTACTTTTAAAAATAAAATGATATTTATTTATTTTTTATATGAATTTCCATAATTTTTTAACCTAAAACTAGCAAGCTTTTATTTTGTCTCGGTGGGGCCGAGAGCCATGGGAGTGGGGCGAGGCCGGTGGAGTTTAATGATAATGAGCGACACCTGTGCCACTCTCCGGTCTCGAGTCCCACGGAGGAGCTCTGGAAGGATTAAAGGAGGAGTGACGACAGTGGAAGAGGAGAGAGGCCCAGGCCTGGACTTCATTTTGTGTTTTGTGTGTGGCAGTCATCTGTGAGGGGCTGTCGCTTTACTTTTGTGTTTGTTTATTTTATTATTAAAGTCTTTAAATGTTCACCGGTTCCCGCCTCCTTCTTCTGTGTTACAATCGGGTTCAGCACTTCAGCACTACCTTCCAGCTGTCAACCATGTCGGTACGCGCTCTGAACTTATTTACACAGCGCATTTTCTTATTTTGGTCGTGCATGCGGACCTGTGGACCACTTATGTGCACCCCTGTGTGTGTATATATATATATATATATATATATATATCAGTGGCGATTTCTTTAAGACTGCAAGGGAAGCTCAGCTTCCCCTATAATGTCACAAAATTAATGGTCAAATTATGTACTATTGTATTAACATTTTATTGACTAAAAATGCGTTAGAAAACGTTCATCTCAAAGACGAGTTCGTTCAGAATCAGTTAGATATAGCAGGTCGGCTGACTTGATTTTCTTCTCATACATTCCCGTAGCGTCACAGTGCATTTCCCCGTTGAAGCCCAGCGTCCATTGACTTCAATGCGGCTGCTTTGAACGTTTTTTTTCAGTGCTTTGAAACTAGACGGTCATTGGATAAACGCTGCGATTATGTCCCGCCCACGGACGCTCAGCGTCTCTGGGGGTGAATGAGGAGCAAATGAGGAGTGGGCTGGCCTGGACTCCGAGCTTCTGCGTGATGATTGGAGGGTCTGTCGAAAGATTGCATCTCCTTTTGACTGACAGCGATTTTGTACTATAAGGAATCGCTGAAGCTATTCGCGCTCAGTCCCATCGCGGATTTCTCAAGTTGAGTCGAAATAAAAACTGCTGCAACCTATTTCTTTATATTTGCTTGGCGAAATTGCTTGATTTTCATCATACATATCACACAATTATACACCACATTCCTTGTTTCACTTTTACAGAGTTTAATATTTTTTTTAGATCGTTCATTCATTCATTCATGTTAATATTTAATGTAGTAATCAGTATATATATATAGATTACTACATTAAATATTAACATGGAGGATGACTATAAATTAATATATATATATATATATATATAGTAATCTTGAAAAATTTTAACATAACATAATGAAACCTTATATTTCTATTAAAATACTTTATAAATAAATAAATCTCCATAATAACCTTATTTAAATTGCAAAATATTTATACTATATAGTAGCATTTGACTAAAAGAAAAATACATCCTATTTTGCATAATAAAACTAAAGCTTTTTTTTTTTACGATTGTTTGCATTGTGACTTACTTATGACAATAAGGCACATTCTTGTGAATAAATAAATAGACAATTTTATGATGTAGGCCGAAAATGAGCTTCCCCTATTTGACAGACCAGTAGCCGCCACTGATATATATATGGGTGTGTGTGTGTATGAAGAAGAACATAAAAAAAAGAAGTAGAGGAAGAAGAAGTAGTAGAATTTTACCCATGAAATAGCTTAAAAATCTTGAATTATTGCACTAAAACCCAGTGCATTATTTAGCTATTCTTAAAGACAATACAAACATTTACCCATGGTTATAGAATCACTCATAAATTAATGAAATTCTCAAGCATCCAGTGATTGCAAGTGAGCATATAACGTACAGACCACTGCTGGGAATTGAAATAAAACCAGTGATTATGGGCTTGAAATTCTTCTACACTTGTACATTCTGTGGTGATGGTAGCAACTGCTGAAGGTCCTGGCATGTCAGAGTTCACAGGGTCAATCCCAAGCAGAGGTGATCCACAATTCATCACAATCCTGATGGATTTATAGCTGCTCTGTGTCATTTCTGTGAACCGCAAACGGTTCCACCCTACATTCACATCATTGGTTGAGTCAGTGTTGCTGTGTGACTGCCATTTCATTTGGAGTTGCAAATGGCACAAAAAATGACACTTTGCAGATTTACAGGGAACCCCGGGTATTAAGATTTGTATGGCTTAATGTAACATAAATTATGTATCTTATTCAAATATGTAGTAGAAAACCCATGAAAGATTTACGTTATTTTAACAATCCACATCATTTTATACATATTTTGGACTATGGGGGCAGTGTTGCCAACTTGGTGACTTTTCAGACCACTTTAGCATCTTTTTTCCAAAAAAGTGCCTAGTGACAAATCTAGCAACTTCTTGGACAAAGCTTATTTAGTTTCTGCGTCTCACCAACCCAATCTCATGGCAATTTGTGCATATTTTACGAAGTGGCTAATTTGCCGCCTCGTAAAATATGTACGAATTGATCATGAGATAGTGCTGGACTCGCCAGTACTGCTGCATGAGCGTCAGGTCTTGCTTTCCTTGTGCACACACACACTTCTCTCTGCGTCTGATCTGTTCAGTGAGTGGCTGAGAGGAGCAGTGCTTTCAGATAAATTAGATATTTTGTTGCTTCTAACTCTAATTTTACATGCTAACAGCACAGGCATTGTCTTTATCTTATGTGTATTTGAATTAATCAGACAATGGCTCAATTATAAATCAGGATTTTTGTGCAGATTAACATCTTGGAAGGGAGAGCTGGCAACAGCACAGAGAGGCAAACAAAAGTAAAAGGCAATACAACAGAATGACATAATGAATATGATAATTAGCGCATGACATCATCTAGCTACTTTTAGCTATTTTTTTTTTTTTTTTTTTTTTTTTTTTTAAAGGTTGGCAACAGGGTGCCATTATGATGTTAAATGGATGCGCTGAGTGAACTGGCGCTACCTGTTGTTATTTTTACTGCAACACATCTCAGAATACACAACTCTGAAAGTAAAATACTGATACGATGACCACAGCTACTGAAAGAGCTTACAGGTGGCAAAGGATATAAGCGTAGGCTAAAACCAAATGGTGTACCATCGATTTTCCCCACAAGGAGTCTAAACGCACCCAGATATCATGTGAAATCATTGCTGAGAAACTCCTTCAGCAGCTGCGGGGTCATAACAAGCGTCAGCATGTTTACATCCTGCCAGAATGGCATCTAGCATTTCTTGTCTCTTCTGTTAATAAGCTCTTTCAGTAGCTGTGGTCCACTAACAACCTTAAAGACATTGGGTCTAAAGTGGAGAGAACATAGACACAGGTCCTTAGGAAGTTTTATTCATCCACAGGCATCTTCCCATTCTTTTCTCCTCTTCTTATCGGTAGGAAAGCAGTGAATACTTGCATCGCTTCTCTTGCTGCCCTTCGACTGAAACTTACAACCAAAAATATTGCATCAGTATTTTATTTTCCAAGTTGTGTTGCGGTAAAGATCACAACAGGTAGTGCCAGTAGTTCACAGAGTGCAGCCATTTCACATCCCCATAGTCCAAAATATGTGTAAAACGATGTGTATTTTTTAAATAGCGTAAATCTTTCATCGGTTTTCTGCTACATATTTCAGTACGAGACATCATTTATGTTATATTAAGCCATACAAGTCTTAATCTCTTTAAACTGCCTCGGTTCAAGACCGAGTAAAAAAAAAAAAAAAACTAAAGGAATGTTTTGATCAGTCTGATCCCGCAAGTCTCTCACGTGACAGCATGAGATGAGTTTTAAACAGTTAAGATCAGGAAACTCCTCTGAAATGACTGAATCAAATCCTGAAAATAACCAGAATAACCAGAAACTTTCAAAAACCTTCAAATACTTTCAATCAAATATTTTCCGCTCATATAAACATAAATTAATAACAATACCAGTGAAATCTCACTCAATACCAATTTTCATCTCAGTTAAATATGAATGCCAGTGGGTTGGCATGGCCTGCATCGTGATATGCTAAACGACATCATACTGATCGTTTTGGCATGTTTATGCAAAAAGGTTTTACAAGCTCAATCATAAACTGGATGGGATACTATTAAAAATTAATTTGTCACACCATAGGACTATCTCAAACAAACCAGTCAAGGCAAAAAAATGACTAAAAATAGAGAAATCGTGATGGATCCAACTACTGTATATTGAAAGGTGAGAACCAGAAGGGCGTAAGTGACATTTTGGGTGAAATGGAGATATATATCAAATGAAAGCTCTTGATGAGCTCTTTCTACTGGCAAAAGTATACTGTCATCCATGAGTGTACACATTTTTATTATAAATGACTGAAATCAGTACACAAGGTCAGATCAAACTATGATAAATTTTTGTTTTGGCCCTCCTGTAAAGTTGGTAAAATGTCACTTATGCCTTTCTGGTTCTCACCCCTCGATATACACATAACTACTTGAAGTATTTCTCAATTAAGCTGCAAGTAATTAAAGTCCCCATGAAACCTAAATAAAAGTTTTTTTGGCTTTTAGTATTAAAATGTTACCCTTAAGGTTATCTATAAGCTAGTGTGCTCTGAAACAATGAGAGAATTCACATTTAGTAGATATAAGCATTTAGGACTTACAGTCTCTCACTTCCACCAGTATGGATCAGCGATTTTGATGACATCACTACAGCTTCTTATCAGATTTTCTGTCCAATCAAATACTTTCTAGAATCCATAGAGCCCCGCCCCTACACTATAAATAAAAGCTGAAGCTGTGTCTAAAATTGGTCACTTATTTAGCTGAAATTACATCAACACATTAAATCACACTGAGCATTTCAAGGCAATTCATTAAAGTAATTATTCATGTAAGCTGAAGAGTAATTTTAATGCCAGTGCTTTTGACATCTACTAGTAGCTAACAAAGAAATAAGGCGATGCCTTCCTGTAGCATTTTGCAACAGTTGCATAAAATGCTTGGACTAGTCTTAAACTAGTAAACTAAACTAGTTCTTAAGACACAGACTCTATAGAGGCTAAGTTAAGTTTATGCAATGTTGTGGCCCCCTGATCAAATGTGTACATTGAATGCAATGTAAGTTGCTTTGGATGAAAGTGTCTGTCAAATGTGTAAATGTAAGAGCTGAGTTTCCTTCTAAAGAAATAGAAGTCACCCAAGCCCCAGCCTGCAAAGTTTGGAACAATAAGCGCTTGTATGAATGTAACATGATGATTGGTGCACTGATGTAGCATATAACAGATGTACAGCTAATGTCCTCAGCGGGATTTTCATCCAACTTATATTCATGGGTTTGACACATTCCACTGGTGAAAAGGTTCAGAGTCATGAAAAAAAACAAAATCCAGTTGCTAAGCAACCATCCAGGCCGGCACAGTGAATGATGCTCATGGCACAGCTCGAGAACATTTCAACTGGGGCTCTTTACAGCAGCAACACATAAAGCTAATAATCGTATACACAAGCATACTGTACATCTGCATCTAGACATGTACATACATTGTATGTACAGTACAGCTGTGCAGGGACAGGGGCTTTCAGTCAGTGAATCTGCCTTACAGATGGAAATAGCTCCTGCCATCACTGACTGTGTCACTGCGTGAGGCTGTAAATACAGCATCTGTCATCACAGTTACACTTCACTGACATGTTACATTTTGACGGAAATGTGATTAGCTTCAAATATCCACATACAGAGTTATGCATTTGACATGGTCAGTACTTTAGTCTGAAATCTGTATCTGTTCATTGATTTAGTAATTTCATCAGCATGTTAAACTACCTAGTTCCTCTTTAAGCCCCGACTGCAGTGAAAACAGATCATCTTTGAGGGAAACCCATGTCAAGGACATCTGCCGATGCAGAACTACTGTTTTCTTTGCATGACTGAGTAAACTGAGTCTGTTCACAAGGAGGCATTTAACAGATGTTCACTGCACAGCAACCACACAGTTTACACAACGTGTAGATAGCAACACAACTGACACATTCAAGGCCCAGAAAGGTAGTAAGGACTTTGTTAAAATAGTCCATGTGACATCAGTGGTTCAACCATAATGTTACGAAGCTATGAGAATACATTTTGTGTTCAAAGAAAACAAAAATAATGACTTTATTCAACATTTTTTTTTCTCTTACATGTCAGTCCTCGATGCACATTCCTTACTACCTTTCTGGGCCTTGAATGTGTCAATTATGTTGCTGTCTATGCAGCAGGGTCAGAAAGCTCTAGGATTTCATAAAAAATATCTTAATTTGTGTTCTGAAGATGAATGTGTCAGGACTATGGACTGTTTTTGTGTTGTGTTTTGATCCCCATGTGCTCTATGACCCAGTTTCTCCCTCTCGTTATTAATTCATGTTTCAGGTATGTCTCGTCTCTGTTCCAATTATCTTGTTTATAAGCCCCAGTCTGTTCAGTTCGTGTTTGTCGGGTCTACTTGATGTGTTTGTGTTCTTCTTCTCGTTCCTGTTGTGGATTAACCCGTGTTTGTACCATTAAAGACTATTAAACATTTATCCTCGTCTCCAGCATCCTTTCCAGCAGTGTACCGTAACAGAAGACCCGACCAAAAACAGATATCTCCATGTTTGCACCCCGTTTTTGTTTCCTCCTCATGGATCCCCTCATTCCTCCCACATTCCTCCTTCTCCTGCTGGAGCAGGGGGAAAGATCTCTCGAGGACCATGCAAAACTGTTTCTGGCAGTAGCTAATTGCACCAGCTGCCTGGACAACACCACCACCTGCAGAGCGCCGTCGTCCAAAGATGGTCCTCGGGAGAGTTTCGCTGCCTTCGTGGAGTGGACTCTGGCAATAAACAGATCTCTGTTCACCAACAGTCCTGAGGAGGATCTCGCCAGGTCCACTCCCGACCCAGAGCCCAACCCCGAAATCTCCCCACTGTGCAGAGCTAAAGCCCGAGCCCACCGATGACAGAGAGCCCATTCCCGCCGCAATCAACAAGTCAGCGCAATGCCGAACGATTGAGCGGAGGATTGCCCCGGAAGCAGAGCCCACGTCAGACCAGGTGCAAGAGCCGGTGACCATGCATGCCACGAGGGAGCAAGCCGTGGACGGTGTGAGTGCGGAGTAAAGCTCCGCTCCCTGCACCGCGGCTGAGGGTGAGCTAATTATACATTTGGGACTTCGAGGGGGACCTTATAGACTGGGAAACAGATCTGGAGGCAGACTTGCCCTCTCTCCTTCGTCCCTGCTGGTCCCGTCCAGCCCTCCTTCGTCCCCTGTTCCCACGTATAGGCAGGAGTGGGCTCTGATTGCAGAGGGCAGACCTGTGAGCCAGAAGGCTCACGAATGCTCACCCACCTGCCCGCTCCGCCCTCCTCCACCTCTGTCGTCTGGCAGCCCTGTGGGTCTGCCATCCTCCATCGTCGCTGTTGCTGGAGTATCCTTCACTTCCACCTCCAGCCTCCATTGGCCCGGACTCCGCCTCAGCCCGTAGACCCACCGGCTCCTAGCTCCCTCGCCTCCACTGTCAATCCACCAGCTCCACCAGGTTCTCTCGTCCCTCCACCTCAGCCGCCAGAGCCCTCGGCTCCACCCTGCCCTCCTGGATCCTCAGCAGCCCCCTGCCTCTCCTCCACCACCTGCTCTGCTGCCGTTGGTCAGCCCCCTGGAGTTGGCGGCCATTCCTCCTCCATGGCTCCTCCCTCCATCGGCTCCACCGTGGGCCATCGTCCCACCTGGCTCCTCTTGCTCCAAGTCCCTCCTGTCATCTCCCTGGCTCCTTCCTCCATCGTCCTCCTCCCGAGCCTCCTCCCAAGTTCCCACCCATGCCTCCCTCTGTTGTTTCTACGGCGCGAGGACATACCTTCTGGGAGTGGGGCAATATGTTGGGACTACGGACTGTTTTTGTGTTGTGTTTTGATCCCCATGTGCTCCATTACCCAGTTTCTCTATATTAATTCATATGTTTCAGGTGTGTCTCATCTCTGTTCCAATTATCTGGTGTTTATAAGCCCCAGTCTGTTCAGTTCATGTTTGTTGGGTCTACTTGATGTGTTTGTGTGCTTCTCCTCATTCCTGTTGTGGATTAACCCGTGTTTGTACCATTAAAGACTGTTAAATGTTTCTCTGTGTCTCCGTGCCTTTCCAGCAGTGGACCGTGACAGAATGAAGGTCTTAAGAGTTTGGAACGACATGAGTAATTAATGACAGTATTTTCATTTTTGGGTGAACTAACCCTTTAAACTCAGAATTGTAAGACAATTGTAATAATTTTGAGATGTTAACTTACAATTGCAATTAGGGAAAAAAAGATACAAATTCACAATTACCTTTTTTATGCTATTTATTTATTTATTTATTTAATTCTGGGGTGGAAATGACCTTTCATAATAATAAATAAATCAGGAATTAATTAAATAAAGTTTGGAGAATCTAAGACAGAAAAAAAAAAATAAATTAGCTGTAAAACTACTCTGTACATTACTGCAGTTCTCAAAGACCACTAATAATTTTTCTTTTTGCATAAGTGTCATGGCTGATAAAACCTCCAAAGTCTTGCTATATTTATATCTACTGCATTATGTATACAACCCTAACTGTTTTCAAGTACTCTTAAAAATGGCACACTGAGCAGACAGAGTGCAAGTGCTGATCTCCATCTTCATAGAGTTGTGGCATAAAAGCATTCGTCATTCATGCTGTCTGGCTGGGTCCAAAAAGCGCAGCGCTGCGGCCCAAATGACAATGGAGCGTGTGATTAAAGAGAGAGAGACTGGGCAAAGGTGCCGCGCTGCATGTGAAAGAGTCTGAGAGCCGCATACACTGATCTAAGGTCTGCGTGCTGAGCTCGCGTGGGTGGGTAATGACTGAAGGCCGTCGCAACTTTCTCACATATAAGTAGCGTTCGGAAGTGCCTGTGTAAGCAAGTTGCCATAATATCAGCTCACGAGTTGACTGTCAGTGCGGGTCCATGCGTCTCTGTAGAAGTTCAAGTTTAATTAACATGAATTTTAATATTTATCTGTCATTGCGTCCCCGTTCTAATTAGACCGTCTAATTAGGGATCCATTGTCTTCAGTGTCTCTTGTGCGTCATTTGTTTTTTATAAAAAATCCTGACAGGTTATATATAAAAGTGTTATATTGCTGGTTGATAGCTGTGTGCTAATTAGTGCTGTTTATACTAACCATAGTTTGGTGAAAAAGTGATAAAGAGAAGTTCGACCTAAAATGAAATGTGTCATTCCAAACTGAATTGTGAAAGAATTGTGCTGGTCACTATTTTTCATGCTATTACAATTAAAACAGAAAGCACAAAACTGAAAACAGAAATGAAAACTGAAACTTCAAAAAGGGCATAAAAGTAAAGTCATACAATATAGTTCTATCCAACGATTGTTCTTTTAAGTTGAACTGTTTGAATCAGTTTGCAAACTGGTCTAAATGATTGCTTAAATTTAGTAAATGAAAGTCAATGAAAGATTAGCTGCATTTCCATTACTGATTTGCGCAAAAATGTTGTGATATTTTATAAAAGTTGATAAAAAACTATTGCGAAATGACACCGTTTCCATTAACCAATGTTATCGACTACATTTTTGTTTTCTCTCGCAATAAGTCATGGTGATGGATGTTGGGTTTATGCATATGGCAGCCACAGCGCTAGCTATTATCTTTAATTGAAGGAGATGTATCTTTAGCGAAGCAGCATGGAAAGCCTCAGAGCGGCTGGTATAAAAACAAGTAGACTAGAGACCGGTGGCCAGATCGGAGCTGTAATTCGCCGGAGATGTGTGTACTGCTAAATAATGGGTTATCCAAGCATTAATGGCAAGGAAAGCCCCTTATACTTGAGAGCGGCTACATATGAGGTGTTTCTTGGAGGCTATAATACATTAAAGAATATTCATATGACTTTTACGTATTCCAGGTGACCTGGAAGTGAGAAAAAAGTAGCCGAGATTAACTTGATGAATGTTCATGTTTGTTTACGGAGGTGATGAGGGTTTACCTACATGTCCGCGTGTCTCACGTGGTTGTTTGAAATGTGGAGCCGCTCGTGGGGGCGATTACATTAGAGATGAGTTTAGATTGTAAAAACTGGAGCTTGTGTTGGTATCATACGGATTACTTCATCAGATAATATTTGTTTTCGACATGACTTTTAGACTTAAGCTTTCTATCCATATATTTCTCATGTCTGTGAGGCACATATTTACACAATAGTTACTTTCCCTGGTAATTAGTTACTTTTATAATGATGTAACTCAGTTACTAACTCAGTTACTATTTGTGAGAAGTAACAACACTGACCAAAATTATAAACGCAACACTTTTGCTTTTGCCCCCATCTTTCATGAGCTGAACTCAACGATCTAAGACTTTTTCTATATACACAAAAGGTATATCTCTCTTAAATATTGTTCACAAATCTGTCTAAATTTGTGTTAGTGAGCACTTCTTCTTTGCTGGGATAATCCATCCACCTCACAGGTGTGGCATATCAAGATGCTGATTAGACAGCATGATTATTGCACAGGTGTGCCTTAGGCTGGCCACAATAAAAGGCCACTCTAAAATGTGCAGCTTTATCACACAGCACAATGCCACAGATGTCACAAGTTTTGAGGGAGAGTGCAGTTGGCATGCTGACTGCAGGAATGTCCACCAGAGCTGCTGCCCTTGAATTCAATGTTCAATTATCTACCATAAGCCATCTCCAAAGGCATTTCAGAGAATTTGGCAGCACATCCAGCCTCACAACTGCAGACCACATGTAACCACACCAGCCCAGGACCTCCACAGTATCTTCACCTCCAAGATCGTCTGAGACCAGCCACCGAGACAGCTGCTGCAACAATCGATTTGCATAACCAAAGAATTTCTGCACAAATTGTCAGAAACCATCTCAGGGAAGCTCATCTGCATGCTCGTCGTCCTCATCAGGGTCTCGACCTGACTGCAGTTCGTCATCATAACCGACTTGAGTGGGCAAATGCTCACATTCGATGGCGTCTGGCACTTTGGAGAGGTGTTCTCTTCACTGATAAATTCTGGTTTTCACTGTAGAGGGGTTAGATGGCAGACAGCGTGTATGGCGTTGTGTGGGTGAGCGGTTTCCCATGTTGGCGGTGGGGTTATGGTATGGGCAGGCTACACAGGTTATGGACAACGAACACAGGTGCATTTTATTGATGGCATTTTGAATGCACAGAGATACCGTGACAAGATCCTGAGACCCAGTGTTGTGCCATTCATCCACGACCATCACCTCATGTTGCAGCATGATAATGCATGTTGCAAGGATCTGTACACAATTCCTGGAAGCTGAAAACATCCCAGTTCTTGCATGGCCAGCATACTCACCGGGCATGTCACCCATTGAGCATGTTTGTGATGCTCTGGATCAGCTTATGTGACAGCGTGTTCCAGTTCCTGACAATATCCAGCAACTTCGCACAGCCATTGAAGAGGAGTGGACCAACATTCCACAGGCCACAATCAACAACCTGATCAACTCTATGTAAAGGAGATGTGTTGCACTGCGTGAGGCAAATGGTGGTCAGGCACACCTGTGCAATAATCATGCTGTCTAATCAGCATCTTGATATGCCACACCTGCGAGGTGGATGGATTATCTCAGCAAAGGAGAAGTGCTCACTAACACAGATTTAGACAGACTTGTGAACAATATTTGAGAGAAATAGGCCTTTTGTGTACACAGAAAAAGTCTGAGATATTTGAGTTCGGCTCATGAAAAATTTGGGGAAAAACCACAAGTGTTGTGTTTTTAATTTTGGTCAGTGTAGTCACTATAACTAACACTGCTGCCATGTTTCCATTGGGTGGATTTTCAATTCGAAATATTAATTTGCGCAATTTGAAGGGTAATGGAAACATAGCTAGTGTACTGCATAATAACAATCCAGCTAAGAGGGAACAATCTCAGAACTTTGGTTAACGTTCTGGCAATGTTTAAAAATATCTCGTCTTTAAAAATGTTTTCAAAACTGTCACATGTATGTTCCTGTTTAGTTCCTGTGTTTGCTTATTTGGTTATGTTTCCTGTTCTTGTTCTTTTGAAGATATTGCTGAAAGTAAATTTCTGGCTGAAGTAATTCTTTCACCTCAGTTTTTAGCATTCATTTAAAATGAGACAAATCTGCTATTATTTTAATCTCCATCTGTTATTTATCAGTTTAGATAGTTTTTTTTTTCTTTAATGCTTTGCTAAATAGCAGGAGACACTAACCGGTTTTAAATTCCAGTTGCACAGATGGGGAATGTTGTAACACTGTGTTTTATTAAACTATGCTATACTATGACATTAGCAATGTAATGTACACTATTTACTTTAATGAGTTTTAATTAACCCCGGTACTCAAAAAACCTGGCCTTGATGAAACTGGCCTGGGTAATTTTAGACCAATCTCCAACCCTCCCCTTTGTGTCTAAGGTCTTAGAAAAAGTGGTTGCCACACAACTTCAGACTCATCTAGACAAATTATTTGTATGATCCCTTTCAGTCTGGATTCCGTTCTCTCCACAGTACAGAGACTGCACTTCTAAGAGTAGTGAATGACCTTCTCCTTGCCTCTGATGCAGGTGTTGTCAGTCTCCTAGTCCTTTTGGACCTGAATGCAGCTTTTGATACTTTTTGCCATTCTATACTCCTGTCTCGTTTTTCTGCGGTTGGCATTACAGGAACTGTCCTGCAGTGGCTAAGTTCATATCTCTCAGACAGGCAACAGTTCATTAGCACTGATAAACACAAGTCTCGTTCTGTCACTTCCTCTCGTGGAGTGCCTCAAGGATCTGTTCTTGGTCCACTTCTGTTTTTAATCTACATGCTTCCTCTGGGTCAGATCATCAAACGACATGGTCTAAATTACCACAGTTATGCTGATTGCACAAATTTATTTTACTTCACAGCCCAACTCCGTTTTTCCTCCCTCTTCTTTAATATCTTGCCTACATGATCTGAAAGTATGGATGGATCAGAATTTCTTAAAATTGAATACTGAAAAAACAGAGATTCTGTCAGTTCACCCAAAATCCTTTGTCTCCTCTCATCATGACTTTTCTATTAATATTGATAGAGTTATAGTACATCCATCCCCCGCTGTACGTAATCTTGGTGTATTATGTGATTCTTCACCAGGCTTCGAACCCCATATCAAGTCCTGTTTTTATCACATTCGCAATATTGTCCGTTTACGACGATCACTAAATTTCAAGGATGCCAAAACTGTTATTCATGCTTTTATAACTTCGCGCCTAGACTATTGTAACTCTTTGTTATATGGCCTACCTAACAAAGCCCTTAATCACCTACAGTTAATTCAAAATGCAGCTGCTCGTGCCCTTACATATACCAAAAAATCTGCCCATATCACTCCTTTTACAGCAATTACATTGGCTCCCCATTATCTATCACATTCAGTTTAAGATACTCATCCTAGTTTTCAAAGCTTGTCATGGTTCCACACCTTTGTACCTTTCAGAATTAGTTCACCCTTATGTCCCTACGCGTACTCTAAGATCGAGTTCTGGCAATTTGCTTACGGTACCCAAGTATAGACTGTCTACTGTGGGTGGCAGGGCTTTCAGCATTTCAGAACCCAAGCTCTGGAACAAACTTCCTCAAAACCTTCGTACTGTCTCTTCACTCCAGACCTTTAAATCTGATCCCAAAACTCATTTTTTATTTTCACTTTAAACTTATTTAAAATATGCTTTGTTAATTGACTGTCTGCCTCACTTTCATTTCCCTGCTTGCTCGCATTAATCTTCGGTTGCACAAGTTGATCTTTGTCTGCTTTATTTGTTTGATCATATGATTGTATATTTATGTTCATGTACATTTGTATTTTGTTCATGTTATCTATCAACCTTATGTAAAGTGTCCTTGGGTTTTTGAAAGGCGCTATAAAAATAAAGCATTACTTACTTACTTACTTACTTAATGAGAAACCACAAGAAACAGGTAAATACAGACTGACAATTGGTGTTTAATGTTCAGAAATTATTATTTCAAGAAATGTAAAGCATTTTGGCTCTTTTTTGCGTCTCGTGTTCTATGAGAGTTGTGTGTGGAAGGAAAGGAAGTGTTTTTCTGAATGTCTGAATGTGTTTCTTCATTTGCGCACATTGTTTTGTCTTGCGATCAGGGCCGTCCAAAGCATGGTTGCAATGTGTTCATTGTCAAACTCCAAATTCTATTTTAATACTTTCAAAAATAATGCATTATTTTACTTTAAAAAGTTGAGAATTTTATTTTATTAACAAAATATTTTAGTTTGTCTTGTATATTTTTTTCATTAGATCCGACAACATTTTAAGCTGTCATATGGTCATGTTATGTGTATGAAAATGTACAAGTGAAACTGAAAGAATTCTCAATATACTTAAGGACTGTCATGTTGAGCGCAGATCTGCGATGGGGAAACTGCTTTCCAGCACGACTGCAGGCAGAACTACTGGTACGACTTAGACTAATTATGCTAATTGATTTTATTTTGCTATTGTTCTACTTGATACATTTATTGTTTGTAATAATCTGATAGTATAATAATGAGCAAATTAGCCTCCCCCACATGTGAATATGAGTAGTTCATACAGTGAGCTCTTGTTTGGAGAGCAGTCGAAATGCACAATGTCCCTGACCTACTTACAACACCTCCACATAAGCTCTCAATCCACACACATTACATGACACTCCGTTTAAAACATAATACAAATTAGAGCATTTCAGCACACTGGCGCTTGAAATGCTGGAGCCACTTACAAACTATCTAGCACTTGTGCCACATGTGTGACTGTTTAGCAAATCTGCCTAATAAAACTGGCCTTTCGCAAATCACCTGTGTTATGTGAAACATACCCACTGTTTACATTTTAAAACCAAATCTCTGCTCGCACTATTTTAGCTCATCAGAAATGTTTTCTGCATGTCAATCACATTGTCAGGGTGGGGTCTTTAGAAAAGGTTGTGCGGTAGAGATCAACCGATAATCGGTTTTACCAATATTCAAACATTCTGAACCATCCATAATTGGCACCTTCTGGTGGGTGTTTACAGGCACAGTAACTTGCTTTGCTTTATTTAAAGGATAACTCCACTTCCAGAACAAAAATATACAGATAATGTACTCACCCCCCTGTCATCCAAGATGTTCATGTTCATGTTCTTTCTTTCTTCAGTCGTAAAGAAATTATGTTTTTTGAGGAAAACATTTCAGATTTTTTAATCCATATAATGGACTGCTATGGTGCCCCGAGTTTGAACTTCGAAAATGCAGTTTAAATGCGGCTTCAAACGATCCCAAATGTGGTTGTAAACAATCCCAGCCGAGGAAGAAGGGTCTTATCTAGCGAAACAATTGGTTATTTTCATTAAAAAAATACAATTTAAATACTTAATCTCAAACGTTCGTCTTATCTTGTGCTGCCTGAGCTCTGTGTATTCTGGCTCAAGACAGTTAGGGTATGTCGAAAAAATCCAATCGTATTTTCTCCCTCAACTTGGAACATCATTTTAAAATCATCCTACATTGCTGCAGAAGTGAACATGCAAAGAAGATCAAACATCCTTAAGAAAAAAGGTAAAACAGCGATATAGGATGATTTTGAAATTGAGGGAGAACATGAGATAGGAGTTTTTCGACATATGCTAACTGTCATGAACCAGAAAAAAACAGAGCTCAGGGAGAGTAAGACAAGATGAGAGTTTGACGTTAAAAAGTATATAAATTGTATTATTTTTATGAAAATAACTGATCGTTTTGCTAGATAAGACCCTTCTTCCTCGCCTGGGATCATTTACAACCGCATTTGGGATTGTTTGGAGCTGCATTTAAACTGCATTTTGGAAGTTTAAACTCGGGACACCATAGAAGTCCGTAATATGGAGAAAAATGCTAAAATGTTTTCCTCAAAAAACATAATTTATTTGTGATTGAAGAAAGAAAGAAACAAGCATCTTGGATGACAAGGGGGTAAGTACATTATCTGTAAATCTTTGTTCTGGAAGTGGACTTCTCCTTTAATAAAATGTATCCAACATAACAGGCATTCATGCTCACATGAGATATGTTACATAATTATTGCCTATGTCTCATAAAGCTGCTGTTCACCATGATGATGTTCAGGGATGTTCAACAGAATGGTACTAACTAGCTTTAAACAAGATCCACTTGTGTAAAAATGCTAAATTATATTAAGATTTATTATTTGCAGTATTTCAGTATTAATCAGCTTCTATGTACTTACAGCTCTGTAGAAATTAAAATGACTGATTGCGATACCACTGAAGTAAAAATTTACATTTGGAAAAAAAGATCCCTTTTGTTAATACGAAGATGAAATTGAACAAAAACATAAACCATTAAATCAATATGGGTTCTGCATATTGGTTATCGAACATACAAACCTACAATTAATCAGTATCTGTATCGGTTATAAAAAAAAATAATAATAAAAATAAATAAAAATTGGCTGATCTCTGTTGTGGTCTAATTCAATGGCTAAGTCTGGTCTTTTTAAAATTCACTCTCACTAATTTTATTATGTGATCTCAGACAAACCCATCCAGACAGAGATCATCCACATTACAGAACATTATTTAAGATGGCTGTCTAGCATTTATGTGTTCTAATACTTAACCAGGGGCCAAATGCAAAATTGAGGTACAAATTCACATGACTAGTAAACATAATTCACATTACAATTCAGCTCTGCTCCAGTAAGTTTACTTGTCTTTCCTCCAGCACAGTATGTGCATTAGAACAAACAGCCTGTGCCATGTCAACATGAGCTGCAGTGTGCAGGCTTTATGTTGTACACTGCAAATTGTTTCCATGTCTCTAGCACTTAAGAGGTCTTCAGCTACAAATCAGGACATGCTCACTAAAAACAGTTTACTGGAAAATGTAATTTCACAATGAGCGCCGGAGGGCCCCTTCAGGCCACGGGGCCCCTTGAGGAAGCTGCACAGTGTCTGTAAGGCGAGGGCCAGCGTGTTCAAGACAAGACGCAGGGGAAAGCGTTCCTTACTTTAAAAACCGCAGTGTCATCGCAAAATTAAGGGCACTTCTCAGCACAAACGCCTTTTAGAGTTATTACTACCAAGCGGAGCATCCAGTCTTCTGGACTTAATGGCTCCCTCTGGGTGTTTAGAAGCCAAATAAATGTAATTATGCTTGTTTCATGCCCACTACATTTGAGACGTCAGGGTGCATGCTTTTTAATTGAAATAAATGGCTGGTGCTAGTTTCCAATGCAGTGCCCACTCAATCCATGTAATTCTCAAAAGGCACAACGGCACGTGAACGTTACAGGTGTGAGGAAGAGGAAGTGACTGAAGAAAGATGGGTTTCACATCACTTACAAGTGGAGCTGCCCAGAGAATATTGCTAATGCATTCACTGTTATTTGGTTGATAATATCAAATTAACCAAATGAATCATTTTAATGAACCCTGGTAAAACTTAATAAAAGGTTTGAATTTGGTAACATTAGTTAAAGGGAACCCCTGTTATGAAGACTAAACGTCTCTTAATGAATATGTAGTAGAAAAGATTTACGTTATTTAAAACATCCACATTTTTTTGTACATATTATGGACTATTGGGGGCACATTTATTTTTATAACATGAAATGGTTGCACTCGGTGTGCTACTGGCACTACCTCTTGCTATTTTTACCGCAACACAACTTGGAAAATAAAATACTTATATGATAACCACAGCTACTGAAAGAGCTTACAGATGGCGATGGATATAAACATAGACTTGAACCAAATGCTGTACCATCAGTTTTTCCCCACAAGGAGTCTAAACACCCCCACATACAGTTTTACGCAAAAGTTTGGGAACCCCTTGCAGAATCTGTGAAAATGTTAATAATCTTTAATGGGTTTTCTACTACATATTTCAGTAATAGACATAATTTATTATCATGTTATATTAAGCCATACAAGTCTTAATACCCTTTAAAGTACATTAGTTGACATAAGCTAACAATGAACAGCATTCCATCACCAAAGGATCCTCTGCACTGAATGGGTGCCATCAGAATAAGAGTCCAAACAGCTGATAAAAACATTACAATAATCCACAAGTAATCAACACCACTCCTGTCCATCAGTTAATGTCTCGAGAAGCCAAAACCTGAATATTAGTAAGAAATGAATCGATCATTAAGACGTTTTCAATGTCTTCAAACTCCAAAGTCCATAATCAATAATAATGCTTCCTTTAAATTGTATCTTTGTGTTGGAAAGAGCAACTCTTTAAATCACTTTAAAATGTCTTAGTAAAAATATAACCTTTCTACTGTATAATAAATATTGCTAGTTGTTACTGCGATATCTCACTGCATTTAAATTAAATTGTGGTGCATCAGAAATGAACATAAAAGCCCTAACACAACCCAACATGTCAAATGAAGTGAGTATTCATCATAATGATTAAAGTCATCCCCATAGGACCACAAAATGATATTGCAGGATGCGGCTCTCAGTCTCCCAGGAGCGCCACTTCACTACTTATGTAATTATTATAACAGGCAATTAATTAAACAGCCTAATTGAACCGAGTAACCCCGAGAGAGCGCAAGTTGTGTCCTATTTTTAGGAGGTAGCCCTCCTCTGTCCAGTTGTGCATTGGTTAGTCCCGTGTCCATGTCCTGTCTGCTGGCTATGTGTCGATAGCATCTAGCGTGGCACTTTAGAGGCTTTCTGAGCGGTTCTGTGGAGTCGGCCATTAACATTATCAAGTTATTTATTCTCAGAGCCTCTTTCCACTGGCCTGCATTTTCCATTGCTCTGAATGTCAGAAAGCGCTAGCTGTGATTTTCCATTATTCTCTACACTGTAGACTATGCATCCAGCGCCTGGCGCCTGTCCTGATTCAATGAACGCATGCTACACCAACATCTTTAGCATGAAATGCATGATAATCTGATGAGGCTTCTTCAGATTTGCTCAACAAATTTCTTCAACTCCATGCGCAAAAATGTGCCAGAGCCTTTGTAAGAACTGCACAGAGTTCAATAATAAACTATGCTAGAAAAAAATGGTGTAGAAACTATTTTCCCTCAGAAATTGCTAGAAAATTTCACACAAAGAGAATGAAAACAAGACATTTAATAAGGCTTTTAATAATATTTTCTTGTAAAACATACTCTTATCTTTGTTTTGTTTATGATTTTAAATCATTTTTTAGTGTACAAAAATGCACTTTGAAAAACAAATAACCAAAATCATATGACTAAACTATATCAAAATTTATTGTCAAATGTAATAATATTATATACACAAATTATGACCCACAGTTGTAGTGTCAATAAACCATGACCAACAACTGTGCCTCTAATAAAGTTTTATTAATATATAATAATATAATTTCCTATTGTGTATGGTTTTCAATTAAAAAGCACTGTGCAATGATGCTAACATATCTGTATATATGATAGATCAAATTATAACTATGAACTTAACTTACTGAGGAAAATGCCTAAATTGTCCTGTAATGCCTGTCTACAAACTGTTGGACGGACTAAATAGTGAGGATGTTAAAGGAGTAGGACACTTCCAGAACAAAGATTTACAGTTAATGTACTCACCCCCTTGTCATGATGTTCATGCCTTTCTTTCTTCAGTCGTAAAGAAATTATGTTTTTAGAGGAAAACATTTCAGGATATTTCTCCATATAGTGGACTTCTATGGTGCCCGTGAGTTTGAACTTCCAAAATGCAGTTTCAAAGGGCTCTACTTCTGCAGTGATGTAGGACGATTGAAGTTGGAGGAGAAAATGAGATGAGAGTTTTTTGACATACCCTAACTGTATTGACCTGGATTACACAGAGCACATGTGCACATGGCAGAGCACGACAAGAGGAGCAACTGACGTTAAAAAAAAATTACATTGATTAATTACTTGATAAGACACTTCTTCCTCAGCTGGGATTGTTTAGAGCCATTTGAAGCTGCATTTAAACTGCATTTTGGAAGTTCTCTCTAGCACCATAGATGACCACTATATGGAGATAATTCCTGAAATGTTTTCCACAAAAAACAAACAAAAAAAATGTCTTTACGACTAAAGCAAGAAAGACATGGACATCCTGGATGGTTCTGGAAGTGAACTACTGCTTTAAACTGAATTTAATATTTAAATGTCTACAGAGCCAAAAGTGCCCACATGTGAAGAATCACCCACATATAACAGATTTTAGTTATATTTAAAATGACTATTTTCAGGATAAAGAAATGCACCAGTATTGTCCAAACATATTCTAGCCCTGGGAAGTGTGAACAGCTTCCGGCTGCCATGGTTGTGTTGGCATTGAGTGATTCTGTGCTGGAGGCATGTTAACACAGCCCAGAGCCACCAACCAGCACACAGCACACAGGTCATGTGATGATCACTGTGTGTCCATAACACACACACACTAGCTGTGTTCCAACTGACAGGGTCCCTACACAGTGTTCACTGCTCAACATGGGATATATGTTACATTTCACTTCACGTGACAAAATGTGTTCATTCTGAACATCCTGCAACGTCATCACAAAGGGGAAAAGGGGAAAGAGGCTGTGACAAATCATATCAACATCAGACTGGCTCTTCAAAAATGCTGACAGCTCTGTAAAAGAGTGTTTTTACATCATCTTTACAGTAGAAGCACAACTTACATTGGTAAGTTTTACACCTCAACCACTAGAGGGCCAAAGAAAATAATCGAATGACCATAGCATTACCATTGGGAAACAATAAAGGGGTCATCGGATGCAAAGTTCACTTTTACATGTTGTTTGAACATTAATGTGTGCTGGCAGTGTGTGTACAAATGTACCCTATAATGATAAAAATCCATGCAGTGTTTTTTAATTAATCTATAAAAATAATATCCTTTTTTCAAATCGAGCCATTCTCAGATGTGGCGTCACACCGACAGAGGCCGCTCCCATGATAGTTGATTGACATGAGCGTCTTACCTCAGATCAGCTGTCACAGTCCAGGGATGTAAGTTAGACAAGAATATCTCAGATTGAGTGATTGAGGCCATGGGCGACATTAGGGGGGGGGCAAGGGGGGGCAGTTGCCCCCCCAGATGGTTAGTCATCCCCGTTGTCAGACACAGTGCAGTTGGAGCGGTTTGCTATGTCAAGGCCCGGTTGTAGGGAGGTACTAGACGGTGCTAAATACCCTCAAACGAAAGCAAAAGCAACTGAAGATCTGACAAACTATGCAACGTGTTTTTGCAGCACTGAGGAATGCAGACAAATTTGCTGATTTCTTGAATGCAATGGCCAATGAGAAACGTTTTAGTTTGTCAGAATTCACTCGCCTCTGAAAGCGCCAGATCGTTTTTTTTTTCAAGTGCAGTTTTGCGCGCTCGTGAATCATCTCATGACTAACTAAGCGCAGATGCAATGTAAATAAGGGATTGACTGTGTAGTTTAGAGAGCTTCATTGATTATAACAGAACTTGTGAGATCACGATGAACTGAGATGAGTGGCACTTTTACGTGATAATAAAGTGAGCGAGCTTTGCGCACTTTCTAGGCTATAATCCGTTCAGAATTTGTATGAAACATTCCTTTTATACGGTGCAAGGTTTCAGGATGACATCTGCGTATTTATGATGGATTATATGCTGAAAGTGGCCAGCGGAAGACTGATCATAGTCTGTTTGATCAATTTTGCATTCTCAAATTATCACGACTTGCCTAAAATAAAATATCTATAGATATAAAACAGTTCAAATATAAAACAATGTTAGTTTAAACGTTAAACCTAGTTAAATGTGTGCTATTAGGCGCATAACCAGTCATTTGTGCGGAGAGTGGAAGCTAAACATGGAGGCGCCAGCGCCATAACTTGCTAACTTTTTTCAGTGGAAACCACTTTAAATATTCTGTAATTTTGCTGCTAAAAGAATAATACATCATTCCAAACTGTAAAGGGTCTACTTTTATTTGTGTGCACTAAAATAAGAAGCAGCCTAAAACAGGCTCAAAGACCGTCCCGCGTCTGAACTATGACATGCAAACTGGCCCGAATCCCCCCCCCCCCATTTTTTTTCTTGCCCCCCCGACTCAAGAGTCAAGTGCTGCCCATGATTGAGGTGTTCTGTTGCTGGATGTAATAATGAACATAGTGGTCATCATTTACTCCCGACATCTGAGCTGCTGAAGATGCAGTGGATTACATTTGTTTGTGAAGGGAATGCGCCTCCCGTTCTACATGCGTCTATGTTCGCGCATATCATTCGTGATCCAGCTTCACCTACAGCAGAAGTGAATATAAGGGTTTTTTTATGAATCTCTGCAATCTCCTTTCCTAATAATGTGCTAGTTAGCAAGTTTAGCGGCTAAACGCGCTAAATGTGGCTAAAGTAAACAGGCTCGTCACTCCACAGAGAGAAGAGAGGGGCGGGCGAGCAGAGCTCATTTGCATTTAAAGGAACAATCCCTCAGAATGGGATGATTTTTTGCAGAGCTCATTTTGACAAGGTAAAAAGGGTGTTGTTTTACACAACCACTGAGAATTTTTAACCAAAGTATATTATAGACTTTTCATAAAGACCCTAAAGAATAATATCAACTTGTGGATAACGGGCATCTGATGACCCCTTTAAACTCTGGAATACTTGCCATTACTCAAGTACAATTTTTATTTTCCAGACTGGGACAGTACAACCGACTGCTGTGAGACCAGTACTGTCATCAGTAAGATCAGATGTTGACCTCTGACACAGGTGTGACTGCTGAGACCGCAGACGCTTGGATCTCATCAGAGGGGTTAGTCATGTCATAACAGATCCATTCACCTTCACACACTAGGGAGGAAAATATTGACCAAACCTCCGCTAACCTCTCATGTTGGCTTGATCACAGCCATGCTGAAAGAGGTTTCTCTGCCCAACGCTCATATTACAGCTGACGATCATTCTCAGTCAGTGTGTTCACGAGTCTCAGGGGTGTTTAAGAGTAGTACAGCTCAATAAACACACACCTGTAATGCACATCACAGTTGATCTGAACACAATTAATTCTGTGGTTGATGCACTGCATGACAAAAGACTACAGTTATGATAATGAACTATATTACATGGTTGAAGAAATGGTTATTGTAATCATAAATATTTGTCTATTAATCTCCAAAACAAGGCAAGGAAGACAGTGTCTCCTCAAGAAATTAAATGAGAAAAAGTCATAGTATAAAAATAAAACCACAAATATTACAAAATATGAGATTAAAAGCTTACAAATCACTTGCTGTTCTAAACTAAAACTATTCAACTGTCTCTCTCATCTCGCATAAGTCTATTGAGTTTTAACAGACCCCCTAAAGCGTGCAGTGAGTTTGGTGGGGGGTAACTGAGAATGAATGGGGGAAAGTCACGAGAGAGGAGGCAATGCCTCCATCCGATATGATTGGATATGACTGGTTATGATTGGCTAAGATTGGTTCATACGACAAATCCTGCCTCTAGTGTTCAGGCGTGTTCTGCGTTCGCAAACCGGTTTGAATGGAAAATATAATGGTGATTATGATGACGAAAAAAAAAACGTCAAAATCAAACTTCAAATGGCCTGAAAAAATGATCTGCAGGGTTTTTTAGTGAGCAATCAGCTTGTTGAAATTCAGGGTACATCTCTGTGTACCCTTTACTCTTTACTGAGCTCTGATGACTGTTTATCCAAAAATAAGTTTATTATGAAAAAGAACAGCTGAACATCAGTTCATAAATAAAAAATATACAGGTTGAAAGTTTACATACTCTGTTTAATTAAAAACAGAGATCATGCAAAATGCATGTTATTTTTTTATTTAGTACTGACGAATTAGATATTTTACATAAAAGATGTTTACATATACGTCGTTCAAAAGTTTACATATGCTTTAATCTTAATTCTGTCCTGTATTTGAACCCTTTCCAACAATGACTGTATGATTTGAAGATCCATCTTTTCACACTGAGGACAACTGAGGGACTCATATGCAACTATTACAGAAGGTTCAAACGCTCACTGATGCTTCAGAAGATGCTTCTTAATGCTACAGTGCATTAAGAGCCAGGGGGTGAAAACATTTTGAATTTGAAAATCAGGGTAAATTTAACTTCTTTTGTCTTCTGGGAAACATGAAAGCTGTGTGCTCATATGCTGTGTGACAGGTGGTGTTCTGAATCCATTCTTTGGCTGTGTGTGTTCAGAAATGTTTCTATTGACTTGAGACAGTGTGCGAGAAAAGTTGTGTGAGTGTTTAAAGTGTAAAACGCAAGCAAATGATAAATGTTCGCAACAACGCTGAACTATAATGTTACGTTAACATAACCTCAGTTGTCAAATGTTTGACTTCTTGCTGTGTCTCATTTTGAAGGCTGCACATTTTGGAAGTCACACCTGTCGGCCACATAAGTCAGGCTGCTTCATTTCAGAAAAGTAACCATTACATTTCAAAAAATACAATCATTTATTTCTTACAAGGAATAAAAACTGTTACCACTGCCATATGTGACCTCTGGAGAGAGCAGACGTCGAAACGAGACTCAGTGAGTATATCATTCACTCCAATTCCTGAGTTAAAGGAGAAGTCCATTTCCAGAACAAAAATGTACAGATAATGTACTCACCCTTTTGTCATCCAAGATGTTCATGTCTTTCTTTCTTCAGTCGTAAATAAATAGTGTTTTGAGGAAAACATTTCAACATTTTTCTCCATATAGTGGACTTCTATGGTGCCCCGAGTTTGAACTTCCAAAATGCAGTTTAAAAGTGGCTTCAAACAATCCCAAATGCAGAAACAATCCCAGCCGAGGAAGAAGGGTCTTATTTAGTGAAACGATCGGTTATTTTCATAAAAATAATCAAATTGAAATACTTTTTTAAGATGCCAAACGCTCGTGTTGTCTTACTCTGCCTGAACTCTGTTTTTTTCCGGTTCATGACACTTAGGGTATGTCGAAAAACCCCACCTCATGTTCCCCCTCAACTTCAAAATCACCCTGTATCGCTATTTTACCTTTTTTGTTAAGGGTGTTTGATCTTCTTTGCATGTTCACTTTGCAAAGACTGGGTCGGTACTTCTGCAGCGATGTAGGATAATTTTGAAATTATTTTTGAAGTTGAGGGAGAAAATACAACATACCCTAGCTGTCTTGAACCAGAATACACAGAGTTCAGGCAGAGAAAGACAAGACGAGCACTGGTGATTAAAAAGTATTCAACTGTATTTTTTTAATGAAAATAACCAATTGTTTTGCTAGATATGACCCTTCTTCCTCGGCTGGGATCGTTTACAACCGCATTTGGGATTGTTTGAAGCTGCATTTAAACAACATTTTGGAAGTTCAAACTCAGGGCACCATAGCAGTCCATTATATGGATAAAAATCCTGAAATGTTTTCCTTAAAAAACATCATTTCTTCACGACTGAAGAAAGAAAGACATGAACATCTTGGATGACAAGGGGGTGAGTACATTATCTGTACATTTTTGTTCCAGACTTCTCCTTTAAGTGCTCAAAAATATCTACAGAATACAGTATGACAGTGTAATAATGTAACTACAATAATGTGTAAAAATGGCTATTTAAAGCAATTGTTAACTGGCCTTATCACAATAAATATACTACAGATTGCTGTTGGTGTCTGTATACAGTAGATCTTAGTCAGGGTAGACACCATACTGAATTAGGGCCTATAAATGGATGAAAATGAGGCAGATGACAGCCTCAGTCTTTTCAATGGCTCTTGGTTATAAAAATACTTAGGATCCCTCAGCACCCCCATTGTTTGGGGTCAGTCAGATTCATGTTTTCAGGAATTCTACTTTACATTTGTTTTTCCTTTGGCAAAGACAAAATGCATTAAACTACTTTTGATTTACCAAAGCAGCATAAAACAATGTCAGATTTAGGGTTTGCGTTCGGAAGGTGTGCTAGTTCCACCAGAGGATGTCCAGACTCATATTCACAGACATACACACAGTGTATTAGTGGTGGATTACTCGTCTAACTAACATCTCACAGAGACTGACACACAACCTTTGGAAACAGCACATACCTCTCAAAGCTTTCATTTTAATGGCATTATGAAATTGTACTGGTGAATCTGCATGTCTTACGCAATCCCAAACATTTCTAGATTCCCAAAAGATTCTTCATGAGCCCACAAGAATTTAGAGCTGCTTAAATCAGCAGTCTAAACGTATTTGCATCCGTGAACACGGAGGCAAATAAAACCACAGGAGCACATACAGATATATGATCTGCGAATGAGATTAAATAGAGAGTGAGATACTTAAAGTCGCCTGCTTCTCATGTTTCTCCTGAGACAAAGAGTTCTCAAATTCTATAGTCTTACTGTACAAGAGCACATCTTCTTATCTCAGGGTTATCAAAACTCTGTATGCTAAGCATGAAGCTACAAAACAGCACCAAACACTATTTCATCATTTAGCTTTCTAACAAGACATCAGTGTGATCAGAGCTTGCTGTTGTATCTTTGACTAACACACTGATCCTCAAACACTGATATTAAGGAAAAGATCACACTTCTTTAAACTTCTCATCAACCTAAACTTACAAACAAGAACAAACTAACTTATTTCTAGAAAGCATGAAAGTGAGAAAAGCACTTACTTTAGAACATCTGAGAGCCATAATGTCATTTACATGAACATCCTGTGGCTGCAGGACTAAAAATAGAGCGGCTGGGCCAGTTTGCACTTTTCCATGCAGCCAATGGATTTGTCATGAGAGCGGCACATTGGGAAGACCCAAGCAGACATCAGCCCGTGACATTACGACTGAAGTGATGAACTCAGCCAGAGACGTCCATTCAGATCATGTGAGGTCAAGCAGGAGTAACAGCTGTGTGTGGATCCGTCCGTCGGTTGGCAGGTGACGGCTGATGGTGTTTTCTCTCAGGAGAGTGTGTATCAAAGCGTCTGGGTCTGCATTGGCAAACACGACTCCGCATTATCCCCGCAAATCCTGCATAATCTGTGCCTCAAAAGTCATTACGCCATAACTATTGAGCAAAAGGTTATTCAGAACTAATCCCGCTCTCCCGCTCGCTGAAGGATGTCCTCTATCATATGGAAAGGTCCAGGTTGTTTAGAAGGATCCCAGGGATTCACGAAAGCTTATTTGAGTCAAGGGGGTAATTGGCATAAAAAAGCTCAGCTGTTTTAATGTTTATCAGCATAACAAATGTCACATTCTTTCTGTTTAACTGCGTGTTCTCATTGAAGGACTTGCTGAGATGTTTGTGACACATATTACCCTTCTTCTTTCTAAAATGATGTGAATAGATTGAGTTTCAAGATAACAGTTTTTTGTTGTTTTTTTTTGTTGTTGTTTATTTAATCATTCATTCATTCAAAATATAATTTTATATATATATATATTTTTTTTCAATTAGATTTTTTTGGTGACACATTTCTTTGTGAGATTCCCCAGTACAAGATCTTCAAGAAACCTATCATATGAGGCTTCCTAAATTCCTGAGGTATTTAACCTAACGACATGCTCTTCTTGGATCTGGAGGTTTCAAACAAAGCATCCTACGGTGAGGTCCTGAGGTCTTGATGGAGAAGACATGTGAAGGCAGCTGTAGGACTGGGCTTCCCATGCCCTTTGGGCTGGAGCTGGACATCTCCCACAGGCCAGGCCAGCTTTAAATAGCATGCCTTCCCTCCACAGATATTATTAGTAAGCTACATGTGCTGTCCAGAGCTCACCATGAGCAAACACAAACCCAGGACCTCCTCATGGCCGAACTTCTGTCTGTATAAGCCCAAATTCCTCACTCGCTGACTCCATCTACTTTTATAGTAAAAGCAAAGCCACACACCGTTTCCCACAATCGCATACACTGAATAAACACTGGAACTTAAGTGTGCTTCAATAAGTGTCTTTATGGTCATGGCTGCATCCCAGTTCACGTACAAACACGTACTCCTCTGCTGATGGGAAAGTATATACTTTAGAATATGTATTAGAGCATGATGCTACATGATAGCACTGAGCGGAACTGTCTGCAGGTCAGCATTAGCATATGGGTTGTTGACGTGACATGGCGTTTTCACTGTCCCACAAGATAAAAAGGAATATAATTAATACTAATAGTCATATTATTCAATATAATTAATAGTCTTTTTTTAATTGCATTAAATTGTTAAACATTTCATTGTCCTACGTTGACCTGTTGTTATAAAAGCTGCAGTGCTATTCGATTTTTTTAAATATTTTGAACCAAATCTTAAATTTGTCCTATGGTGTGACTGTCTCAAGCATAGTTCAGTAAAATACAACTTTTATAAATTAAAAACAAAAGCATAAAAATGTTAAGAAATACCTCCAGCATAATTGTACAAGTGTCTATTTTAGTAAACGGCAATCATTTTTTTCATCCATATATTTCTGAAAGTGTAGGAACTTAATACATTTTGTCTCTGAAAACCATGTCCTCTGGTGTGACACCATGTCCTGACTTTAAATCAGCCAATTCCAGAGAAAACCTCATTCATGATCATGTTACTGAAGCCCCCTGTAAAGCTCATGACGTGCACTTGGTAAATTTTTGTCTCAGAATTGTCCAAATATTTAACTTTTTTGGAACCACTACAAAAGTATTATGTTTTGTTGTAAATTACATACGTATATGGGAAATCAGCAAATGTGTCTTACTATCTACTAATGACAGGTTAGGTTAAGGTCATTCATTTACACAAAAAGTTGAAAATGTCCACCAGTGTGACACATGTACTGTCACACCACAGAACAAAGATGCAAAGATGTCACACCAGAGGACAAGGTCTCTTTAAGAAGCATTTTAAATAATTAAATAAGATTTAACTCCTTTTTATTCTTTTTTTGATCATTTTAAGTGTTCTTAAATGCAATAATTACATTCATGAAACTATTTTCTTATGTTTTTGCAAAAAACTTGTACTGTTATAAAGTGTCATAAAAATAAGTATAAAATGTGATACTTTGTTTTTGAAACAGAAAGAATTGAGGGAGAGAAATTACTGGAAGAACGAGGACATGAAATATAGACAGAAAATTTACAGGGATCCACCAGAAGGGAGGGGAGCCAAAGAGAGCAATGCAGAAAGTAAATAGAAACAAAATGATGCCCTAAAAAGAGTGGCCATACAGTTTTAAAAAAAATAATTCACAACTTAATGAATAAAGTTTGAATATCAATCATATTTATCTGTGCACATGCTGTGGAGGGGGCTAGAAGAGTTTTAGTAACATACTGATTGACTAAGAGACTGAATTTTGTTGATGAAAATTATTTTGTTTTGTTTAAAAAATATGTTGATATTGTTTGTATCAAAATTAAACTTTCTTTCTCCTTTGACGTTCAGAATTAAAAAGGAATACTTTATTAGTTACCATTTCTGTCCTTTAGTGTGACCTAATGTCCTATGGTGTGACACATACAAAAGAACGACAGATTTGTTTTTATCTCACAGTATCTCAAAATGATGTTTTATTAACAAGGTTCGGGAGGAGCGCGTCAGATACCTAGCCTAATTAACACAACAGGAGTTAATCAACGCTATAGATTCAAATACAGCTGACTTACCTCTATCCTTTTGACGGTTTATCAGCATCCCTCCTCCACTCCATCTCCTCACTCCGAGTTCTCACTACACCTAGGGGGGGTTCTCTGGGTTCGGGCCGTTCCCAACCTTGGAGCCCTTCCCCGGACAGCACGCCCAATATGCATTACTATACTCCGGCTAATTATATGTAAGCGTGAACTTGTGAAAAAACAGAGTACTACAATAGGGGAGATAGAAATATCACTCATCTTAAAATGGTATAATTTTCAGCAGTTTTGAGCAGATGACAGCAAAGTTTGTCTTGTTGTCACAGTTTGTCTTGAAATTGTCCAACAAGTAATGGGGAAAATTATATTAATTATAATTTCATATTAAAGGACTCATTGGACGCTGATTTTCCACAAGTTGATATGATTCTTTAGGGTCTTAATGAAAAGTCTATAACATACTTTGGATAAAAATTGTCAATGGTAGTGTAAAACAACACCCTTTTTACCTTGTCAAAATGAGCTCTGCAAAATTCAACCCATTCTGATGGATTGTTCCTTTAAATGCAAATGAGCTCTGCTCACCCCGCCCCTCTCTTCTCTCTGTGGAGTGATGTAGGGCTGTTCGATTCCGAAAATTTTGGAATCGAGTCTGATTCCGATTCCTGGTTCTGGAATCGATAGGAATAGATTCCTGTACACAAACAAAACCAGAACATTAACAACAACATAGATATAAGAGTTTGAGGTTTATCTGTCAATCAGATGTGCTCTCGGCCACAAGGCTCTCAATGTTTTCTTTCAGAATTACGATTGGCTGATAGAAAAGTTAAGAAATAGCTTTTTTTATTTTAAAGATGGAAATAGGATCAGTACCCTCCAGTACGTCATGATCTATTCTGTCGTGCAGCGCTGGAATTTGGGAACAATATAAGCCAGTTCCACCGTAAGATAACTTCTAAATCGTTTTTGAACTGGTTCATTAAAACGATCTATCCGAAAGAACCTTTTCGTGGAAACGAATCAGACTTCTAATCACTATTAGCGAGCAAGAGACAAATTAATGGATGCTCGACGGAAGGGTGCATTCTCAAACTCAGACGAGCTCAGTACTGACTCTTTTCATTAAGTTTATTTTCACGAATTAACGTTCAGCGATGTTTGATAACAGCAGCCGAGATATGCAGCCTACGTATGATGCAGCCTTTCGTTTGAGAAGCGCACATAGATAAGTTCTGCTGAACTGAAAATGGCTCTGAATGGGGAGTCGATTCCCCTTGATGGGATTCCAACCTTCGGAATCGACTCTCGATTCCCAACACCTTGGAACTGAGGAATCGATTCTTTTTGGAATCGATTCCCAGCCCTAGAGTGATGAGCTGTGCTCTGAGAGATTGTTTACCTTAGCCACATTTAGCGCATTTAGCTGCGGAACTTGCTAACTAGCACATTATTAGGAAAGGTGTTTGCAGAGATTCATTAAAAAAAAAACCTTATACTCACTTCTACTGTAGGTGAAGCTGGATCATGAATGATTTGCGCAAACATAGATGCATTTATGTAGATCAGGAGGCACATTCCCTTCACAAACAAACATAATCCACTGCATCTTCAGCAGCTCACATGTCGGGAGTAAATGATGACTACTATGTGCATTATTACGTCCAGCAACACAACACCTCGCTCAATCGGAGATATTCTTGTCTAACTTGCATCCCTGCTCCAGCATTGAAACAATCGAAGTCGGACTGTTACAGCTGATTTACGGCAGGTCTGAGGTAAGACGCTCATGTCAATCAACTATCATGAGAGCCAGTGGCGATTTCTTTAAGACTGCAAGGGAAGCTCAGCTTCCCCTATAATGTCACAAAATTAATGGTCAAATTATGTACTATTGTATTAACATTTTATTGACTAAAAATGCGTTAGAAAACGTTCATCTCAAAGACGAGTTCGTTCAGAATCAGTTAGATATAGCAGGTCGGCTGACTTGATTTTCTTCTCATACATTCCCGTAGCGTCACAGTGCATTTCCCCCGTTGAAGCCCAGCGTCCATTGACTTCAATGGGGCTGCTTTGAACGTTTTTTTTTCAGTGCTTTGAAACTAGACGGTCATTGGATAAACGCTGCGATTATGTCCCGCCCACGGACGCTCAGCGTCTCTGGGGGTGAATGAGGAGCAAATGAGGAGTGGGCTGGCCTGGACTCCGAGCTTCTGCATGATGATTGGAGGGTCTGTCGAAAGATTGCATCTCCTTTTGACTGACAGCGATTTTGTACTATAAGGAATCGCTGAAGCTATTCGCGCTCAGTCCCATCGTGGATTTCTCAAGTTCAGTCGAAATAAAACTGCTGCAACCTATTTTTTTATATTTGCTTGGCGAAATTGCTTGATTTTCATCATACATTTCACACAATTATACACCACATTCCTTGTTTCACTTTTACAGAGTTTAATATTTTTTTTAGATCGTTCATTCATTCATTCATGTTAATATTTAATGTAGTAATCAATATATATATATAGATTACTACATTAAATATTAACATGGAGGATGACTATAAATTAATATATATATATATATATATATATATAGTAATCTTGAAAAATTTTAACATAACATAATGAAACCTTATATTTCTATTAAAATACTTTAGAAATAAATAAATAAATAAATCTCCATAATAACCTTATTTAAATTGCAAAATATTTATACTATATAGTAGCATCTGACTAAAAGAAAAAATACATCATATTTTGCATAATAAAACTAAGCTTTTTTTTTTTTTACGATTGTTTGCATTGTGACTTACTTATGACAATAAGGCACATTCTTGTGAATAAATAAATAGACAATTTTACGATGTAGGCCGAAAATGAGCTTCCCCTATTTGACAGACCAGTAGCCGCCACTGATGAGAGCGGCCTCTGTCGGTGTGACGCCACACCGACAGGCATATGAGAATGGCTCGATTTGAAAAAGGGGATATTATTTTTACAGATTAATTAAAAACCACTGCATGGATTTGTATCATTATAGGGTAGATTTGTACATACACTGACAACACACATTAATGTTCAAACAACATGTAAAAGTGAAGTTTGCATCCGTTGACCCCTTTAAATAAATAACACTATATGAAAATAAGTGTCTAACAATGAAGATAAATCTCTCTCATGCTATTTGTATATTATTAAGTTTTTTTTTTTTTTTTTTTTTTTTTTTTTTTTTGCTATGTCACACCATAGGACAAATTTATGGTACAGTTCAGTAAAAAAAAAAAAATTGACAAAGTTAAGGACCCTATATATTTTCTCAAAGATCAGACTTCATACTACATAAATATATGCATTTCTTTTTCAAAAATGTTTTTTTTACATTTTTTACTGCATATTTGTCAACTACCCATACATTAATTTTAAAAACATGATTTCTGTCATGACAACTCTCAGAGCGATCAGCATGGTAATGCACATGACAATGTTAATGTGTTTAGTCTTGGTGGAATAGACCTGCTACGCTGGTACCAAGACGTGTGTAGGAAATACTGCTGTGGCACATATAACATAAATGAAATAACTCTCATATATAACATACATGAAATCACCCCATAGCAGATCTATACAGGTGGAGCTGGGGACGGTGGAGGGTTTCTGAAACACGCTGAATCTGCCACAACAAGCGCTAGCTGAGTATTTGAATGCTGAGCAGCAAGCTTATTGGCTGCTGATGTGAAAAAGAACCAATCAACTGCTCCAAGTGAATAATGATGTCATCATTATTATTATTTGACGAGCGCAAACGTTAGTAAATCATGTTGCATGATTCATTTTAATACTCTCTTCCCATAAAGTTTGCGTCTAGAAGGGAAACTCCTTCAAATGAATATTCAACAAGGTCAGGTGCAAAAATAACGGTCCCCAAACCTTTTCAAAGCTAATTCTTAACTGTGTCTTTAGTAAATCCTGACAGTACTAATTTAATACCAAAACGCAGTTTCCACTGGTGTATATCTAAACCTAAGGTAGAATTATAATAATATTTCAGCTCATTATTGTTATTTTCAGGGTGCAAGAAGGGCATTTGGTGTAAAACGTGCCAAATCGTCTGTGCGGATCACTCCGCTGTGGTGACCCCTGATCAAAAGAGCAAGCCGAAGGAGAGAGAGATTGTTATTTTCAGGGTCACATCCAGGCTTTAAAACCCTTTGATTCTACTTGGTACATTTAAAATAACAACTCACATGTAAATATGTATATTAAAAACACGTAATTGTTCATTATGAATTAATTGCAATTGTATCAGCCAACTTTGCACATGTGCAAAGCATGTACATATGATTTCTAAGCTCAGAAAATTCTGACAGTATAGCATCCAGGGAAAAGTGGCTTATTATTTTCAGCGTAGTATGACTGGGACACACTAATCCTAATCTCACATATTTGGGATGGATAAAATGCAAATAGGGATGCAGTTAATGACTTAACTGAGCCTGATCCTCAAAAGACTGTTAAACCCTTCAAATATTATTATGTGTGCTTGAAACAACATAAAAATAATAAATGACAGAATTGGACACTAGCAAGTGTTAGGCAGCAGAAGATCAGGTCAGGGTTTGTCAGCACTAGTGTTGATCTGTTTAGATAGCAAATATGACTTGTGTGTTTGCTGAGTAAATCACCTTGCATAATCTCTCATGCAAATCTGAAAGGTCACTGTGAAAGCACATGTATTATTATTAAACCAAAAGTTAAATAAATGTGTTGTTTAACAGCTCATAACTGAAGTGAACGCTCCTGTCTCAACACATGACACTGACCTTGGCAAAGTGAGGTGCTTGTTCATGTGCCACTGAATAAATGATAGGAAGACAGACGTGTGTGAGACAGTGATATAATGCAGTCAGCTGCATCTGCTCACCACACACTAAACCAGCACAGACAATCAAACAAACATCAGTCATCATGCCAATGCAAATGTGTTGTGACATTCTGACACTTCCCACAGATACAGGCGTCCCGTTATGGCACAGCAGATGAAACACACTAATACTCAACAAAGACCTTAAAAAGAAAATATTAGGTATAGTATACAGAATTATTCCATCTGTATTTATACACTAACTTTCATAACTATTGACAAAATACAATTTTGTCTCCTTTAGTGTCATTGCAATTTGCATGCAGTTTGAGCATGCAAATTGTTAACCCTTCAATCCAGTTAAAGGGTTAAAACAAGGATTCCTAATCACCCTAATCAATTTTACTTCACACAACTGAAGTAAAAAAAAAAAAAAAAAAATCTGTAACAAGTGGCCTGGAATCAGTTGTGTTCACCTCTTAGACGACTGTAAACAGTGTTTGGAACTAGTTTTGCTTCAGGGCCCAGATTTACTTTGGATATCATGTGGCAATCCAACACAACCAACAACCAAAAACTGTTAATCATACAAATCTGAACTGCAATCAGCAGCATTTGCATGTGGCAGAGTGTAATAGTTGGCAAACCCTGGTTTTCTCTGCCATACCCTAATTGATTGCAAAAAATCAGGTTTTCAGGATAGCCTGTCCATGTTGGCTTCTATCTCCCTTAAAATTATACCAATTTATGATGAGTGATATTTATATCTCCCCTATTGCAATACTCAACCTTTTTTTAAAGATATTTTGAGATAAAAACAAATCTGTGGTTCTTTTATGTGTGTCACACCATAGGACATTACGTCACACTAAAGGACAGAAATGGTAGTTAATAAAGTATTTCTATTTAATTTCGACATGCCAAAGAAGAAAGACAGTTTAATTTTGACACAAACAATATCAACATGTTTTTTAAACAAAACAAAACAAAACAAAAAAATTCATCAACAAAATTCTGTCTCTTAGTCAATCAATATGTTACTGAAACTCCTCCAGCCCCCCTGCTAAACAAATCTTATTTATTCATTTAAAATTATTCTTAAAGAAACCTTGTCCTCTAGTGTGACATCTTTGTCATGTGGTGTGACAATGCAGGTGTTATCTGTCACACCATAGCATGTTTCAGCCTTTTTAATGTCAATTAATAACCTTGCTATTCCAAGCTGACCTGTCATTAGTGGTTAGCAAGACACATTTGCATAATTTTCCATGACTATGTAGTTTAACATACAGTTTTTAATTAAAAAATAAAATTTAGGGGTGTCACACCAAAGGACAACAAAATGTAATACTTTTCTAGTGGTTCCAAAAAAGTTAAAATATAAAAGTTAAATATTTAAACAATTCTGAGAAAAAAACTGTCCATGTGCACATGGCTTGACAGGGGGCTTCAGTAACATGATCATGAATGGGGTCCTTCAAGTAATTAAAGTTTTCTCTGGAATTGACTGATTCAAAATGATGATACGGTGTCACACCATATGACATTTTCTAATCAAGTTCCTATGCTTTCAGAAATATATGGATGAATAACAGTATTGCCATTTACTGAAACAGACACTTGTACAATTATGCCGGAGGTATTTAGTAACATTTTTAAGCTTTTCTTTTTAATTTATAAAAGTTGTAATTTATTGAACCATGCTTGAGACAGTCACACCATAGGACAATTTTGAGATTTGGCTCAAAAATGTAAAAAACATCGAATAACACTGCCACTTTTATAACAACAGGTCCATGTAGGACAAAGAAATGTTTAACGATTTACTGCATTTTAAATAACAACAATATTATCTTGTGGGACAATGAAAATGCCATGTCACATCAATAACCCATATGCATTTAGTATTGTCTTTTTCTGGTTGTCTCCGACCTGGGGTGCATTTCCCAAAAGCATCGTTAGCCAACTATGGTTGCAAGTTCCATCATTACCAACATAGCTCAACATTTCGGTGTTTCCCGAAACCATAGTTCAAACGAACATTTGCAAACAGCTTCACAAACTTACGTGGTTGGAACTACAGCTCTCAACCTGTGGTTAGAAGCATAATTCCATGTTAGTAAGACATATAGGTTCAATAAATTATGCTCTTGGGCATAGTAAGCAAGATAGCATGCAGTGCAATCTATATCCTCCATTCTATCTAAACATAAATGCATTTTAATGATATATTTTTGCACATCCTCTGTAAGCACAGTTTTTGAATAGTGCGCATGTGCATACTTGCCTAAGGGAAACCCGGAGTATGACGTAAAAGGGAACCCACAATGAATCAAACATCAAATAAAGTGAAATGACAGGAAACAAAAAAATAGTAAATTAGTCATCAGGTGCCATGTTCAATATAGCTACAATTTAGAGATCTCTAATCAGTTAACTAGCAGACGTTATTACTCGGCGATGTCATTAACAAAGGCCCTATGCTGTTGAACTAATGTGGTTCAAACGACGGAGATGCGATCGTGTTCTGTAAACAGTCGTGACTAGCTAGTTCGTCTCCACAACAATGCATCGTACTACGGAGATTAATCAGTGAGTTACGTCGTTGTACGGGAAACGCATCCCAGACCAGGTCAGACCTGTGATCACCAGTTGAGAACCCCTGAACAGAGAAGATCTTCTGAGACGCCTGTAGATTCACACTGCCCCCTTCTGAATGTCCTTACCCATAAACCCACACTCCTGTGCACTCTGTAATGGACCATTAGTGGGCTACAACTTTAACGGACTCCTGTTGGCTCTTGATATTAACTCTCAGCAGGTTTCTAAAGGCATTAACATTGGGGGAAAAGTCTACTTAGCGAGAAACGAGACAAACAAGAAAACATATGAGACTGAGGGAGGCTCAGTGTTCACACACATTCTGGTCTGGGTCAGGATGGCAGTGTGAGTACAAGGGTCTTCTCCAATACCTCAGGTTAGTGATGTCCTGGACAGGGAGTACTGGCAGCTGCTTTGGCTAGGGCTGCTCGACGACATCTGGACGCTTCTGTACAAACAAACTCCTGTCTAACTTTGACTATTCATTAGGTGCAGGGGTGCTGCAGCTGTCTCAGGAACGAGTCATTATAACAGAGTCCAACCACCTGCTACATCAATATTGGCCCTCAGATGCTCATTTAATTAGCCGGAATCAAACGCTCCCCATGAGAGAGGCTCCTGACTGCAGCACGGCGGTCCTACGGCTGCCTGCTCCAAAAACACTTTCATACATCACAGGAGACAGTGTCCGGCGGCCAGAAAGAGCCACCTCACTAAAGTCTGCTGGGTTGCAGCTCATCTGTATTGTAGTGTGGTGCTAAACAATGACACGTTTAATAAATAAAAGTTTCAGACTTACTCAAAGTTGCCTCTTCCTCGTAATCCATGGAAGTGTTCTCTATGGCAAGCAGCGCAATGTCGTTCAGCATGCGTTCAGTCACTGAAGAGCGAATGTAGTTTTTCACTCGCTTGAGAACAGAAAAAGACTGTTCTCCTGACCAGTTTGAAATGGGTAGAGTCAGATACAGTCGTAGGCAAATGTACACATTGGGGAAGGTGTCCTTCAGGACACCAAGTTTTTTCAGCATTGCTACACTGTAAAAAACAATTTGTTGAGTCAACTTAAAATAATTTGTAACTTGGCTGCCTTAAAATTTTAAGCTCAGTCAACTCAAAAAAAGTTCATTCAACTTGAAATATTAAATTATACTAAGTGACAACTTAAATATTTGAGTTGAATCAACTTAAAATTTGAAGGCAGCTGGGTTACTTACCCATCTGTTAAGTTTAGCAAACACAAATATCTAAGTTGTTACTTAGTACAACTTGAATAAACTTGAAGTTGAATAAACTTATTTTAGTTGACTGAACTTAAAATTTTAAGGCAGCAGGGTAACAAATTATTTTAAGCTGACTCAACAAATTGATTTTATTTTTTACAGTGTACAGGTGATGTCCCAAAGCCTGCACTGGGCATGAAAGTGGTAAAATGGCAGAATTCATCACCAAAGTTCTCATCCAGGTCACGAGGATAGTGCCTTCTCAAATTATCTGCAGCCATGCGAATGTAATTTTTGCTCATTGACTGAAGTTTTGACAAAAATATGAATTTTCCGTCCAATAATGTATAAGCTTCATTACACCGATGCAGCTCAGCAACAAGACAGTTGCATATGGTGTAATGGGTTTCAATCAAAAATGTCTCGCACCCTGTGCGATTCATAGCTTCACTAGCCACTTGAGACTCATCAAATATCAATTTCCCTGACTTCACAGATGACAGTGCACAGGTCCAGGTCAACCTGCTGAAGTGCTTCGCTTACTTTATTGGCCATCTTAAGCACTTCCTCCCAAACAACTGTTAAAATTGCCATTTCCAGGTTATCCATAATTGCACAAAGCTGTCCTGCTTCATATTGTGTCATTTTTGGAATTCTTGATCATCATGGATACTCTCCAGAGCTTCTTTGATTGCTCCGTATCCAACTCTGAGAGCTCTAGTTGCATCAGCTCTCACTGACCATCTAGTGGCAGATAAGCTTTTCAGAGTCAGTTCTTCACACTTCACAAGGTAAGATATGATCATTTCCCATTGTTTAGTTGATGCTGAAAAGAAATTGTACAGCATTTGAACAAATCCAAAAAATGATGCTGCTTCAGTGCAGCACTCCACAGCATACGATCCAACCAAATTCAAAGAATGGGCCGAACATGGGACATACTCCACAAGCGGATTTGCGTCTTTAATTCTGGCCTGAAGTCCAGAATATCTGCCAGCCATGTTATTAGCATTGTCGTAGCTTTGGCCGCGACAATCCATCAACTCAATGTTATGTTCTTTTATGGCCAACATAAGCACGTTTGTCATGCGTTCTGCAGTATGGCTGTGTTTTGGAATGAACTGCAGAAAATGTTCCAGAGGTTTGTCACTGTCCTGTTTGATGTAGCGAATGATTAGAGTTAGTTGATCGTTGCGGGTGATGTCTAGAGTAGAATCAGCAATCACAAGCTGGGTTTCCATCTAAAGTTGTGAATTTAACTTAGGCAGAAAATTGGAATTTCATCATTTGGAATGAGATTGGTCCACTGGTTAGTCAGGTTTTGCCGTTCTATAAGTCACATGACTTTTTCGATGTGCATAGAAGGAATTTATTTGGCAATTGCGTTTCCATGTTCCATTATTAGCATTAAGCCTTTTTTGCATAAGTCAAAAACCACCTCAAGCCAGCAAAAAAACGTTTTTGCAAATTAAGGGATTTTTATTAAAAATTTGGCATTTCTATCCCTCATTTCTGATGCGATACTTAAAAATGCACATTAAAACCGAGAGATGGAAACATAGCTAGAGAGAAATACTTTGTGCTTCACCCAAAATAACTTGCAAAACTTCATTTCAGCCATGACACGAATAAAGTCATATCGCACATTGTAGAAGACAGATTTGTAATTCCACTACCTTTGTGTCCATACTTGGTAAGATGTTCAGATAAAAGGGGGTCAAATTGGCTGATCAACTTGAGGCATCCCAAAAAATTATAATTTCTAGGTGAGTCGTGCTGTTTATTCTCACCACAAAAAGGCAGTCCGCAAGAGGCTAGACATTTTACTGTGACAATTATGTGCTTTAGTATATTACGCCAGTATGTCTGTTGCGCAAGGACGTCCTTTGCAAGACTGGAGACAATTCGAGAATCAACAGTCCCGTGTGCTGAACAAGCTAGTACTGCACTGATAAGCAACTTTATATATTCTTCCAGTCATTGTATCCTGAAGTAAATGCTGTCTCTTTTTTGAAAACAGTTTACAGCAGCAGAAGACAGATCTGTTTGAAGGGGAGTACACTAACCATTCCCTTAGATAAACCTCTCCATTTGTCATCTGTCTGTAGAAGTGCTCCCTTGTTAAACTCTTGCTGACAGATCCATATTTCCGAACTGACGCAGAGAAGTCTCCGATATTTTAATCAGGTTTGTTGAAGCAAAAATAATCCTGAACATGTTCATTCGCTGGCCATTCTGCAGGGTCAGATGAATAACTTACCAAGCTTTCAGTGCCTGTCGGTGTAGCTTTTGATCTTTGTTCGCGTGGAATGCTAACATCAGCTTCTGACACTTCTGGTATGGACATGATGGGCTGAGCAGGTGACGTCGAATCAACCGTAATGAGTTCTTCTTCATTGTTATTTTCATCTTTTTTCCATGATGAAACAAACTGCCCTATGGCTTTTCTTTGTCATGTTCTAATATTCTCTTTTTTCCTTTTACAAGCTCCCAATGTTGCAGACATGTTTTTCAAATATATTACCTACTAAATTGGCCTCCCCCTGAACGTGCAAGCATAGGCACGTGCTTAGAACACCTATGCATAAATCCGGCCCTGGTGTGTTGGGACGCTGACTGTATTTTGAGATTCAAATGTTTGGACACACTAGGCAGCTCTCTAAGCTTTTCAGGTTAAACACACCCAGAATTATGTCTAGGTAGGATGCTTACTAGGTTCTGAGACACTGCTTTCCCAGACCTTTTTCAATCTCCTGGGTTTATGATTTGTGAAGCATGCTAATTTGTAGTCCTACAGTGTGCCATATAATATTTGCATACAGCAGCACAGGACTTACTGTAGTTTGAATGAGCTCTTTTTTCAGCATTCTTGTCTAAAACAATTGTTGGATGAAATATTCTCTCTCTCTACAGCCTCTAAGTGTGAGTCTAAATAAAGATAGAATCACAGATAAAGCACAGAGATGTGCCCTTTGTCTGATTGGAATAATCTCCTTAAATTTCACTCCTGTAAGATCTTCGTTCATCTTTGGAACACAAATTAAGATGTTTTTGATGAAATCCGAGAGCTTTCTGACCCTGCATAGACAGCAATGCAACTACCACGTTCAAGGCCCAGAAAGGTGGTAAGGACATCGTTAAAATAGTCCATGTGACAATGGTTCAACCTTAATTCATGAAGCTACGAGAATACTTTTTGTGCGGAAAGAAACCAAAAATAACTACTCCACTGTGTGTTCATGAGAGTACCACGATGCATGTGGTTCAGTTAAAGGACCTTTCAGAGCTGATGTTTGCTTGATGCTGAACATGATGTCTCATTTCATTCTGTTGAACGTTTTTGTTAGTTGCACAATGGAAGAATTAAATCATTAACAGTACATGTATGTGTACAATGACCATGTACAGTACAGCTTTATGCAAAAGTTTGGAAACCCCTTGCAGAATCTATGAAAATGTGAATAATTTTAACAAAATAAGAGAGATCATACAAAATGCATGTTATTTTTTTATTTAGTACTGTGCTGAGTAAGATATTTTACATAAAAGATGTTTACATATAGTCCACAAGACAAAAAGAAACAGCTGAAATTATTAAAATAACCCCCTGCAAAAGTTTGGGAACCCTTGGTTTATTACCACTGTGTGTGGTTACCTGGATGATCTACGACTGTTTTTTTTTTTGTTTGTTTGTTTGTTTGTTTTGTGATGGTTGTTCATGAGTCCCTTGTTTGTTCTGAACAGTTAAACTGAGCACTGTTCTTCAGAAAAATCCTCCACGTCTTGCAGATTCTTTAGTTTTCCAGCATCTTTTTACATATTTTAACCCTTTCTATCAGTGACTGTATGATTTTGAGATCTGAGGACAATTGAAGGACTCAAACACAACTATTAAAAAAGTTTCAAACACTCACTGGTGCTCCAGAAGGAAACACGGTGCTCCAGGGGGTGAAAACTTTTGAACAGAATGAAGATGTTCAAAATTTTCTTACTTTGTTGAAATATATATATATTTTTCCCTTTTAGTACTGATTAGATACTTGCATGTTTCCTGGAAGACAAATTAAGTACAATTTACCTTGATCTTCAAATTCAAAAAGTTTTCACCCCCCCAATAAAAGTTTGAACCCTTTTTTAATAGTTGTGTTTAATTGTCCTCAGTATGAAAAGATGGATGTCAAAATCATACAGTCACTGCTGGAAAGGGTTCAAATATATTTGTATGATCTCTCCTATTTTGTTAAAATGTTTCACAGATTCTGCAAGGGGTTCCCAAACTTTTGCATAAAACTGTATGTCAGCCTCCACTAAAGATCATTGTTGACCCATCCAAACATCATAAAACCAGCAAAAAACTGCTGATGCTTGAGAAAAATCTATTTTAACAAGACTAGGCATTATTCAACTCTACCACATCCATAAAGGCCATGAATACCAATAGGCCACAGTGCAAACATGCCAGGCTTTGCCTAAAGAAAATCCATGTTTTTCCACTAAAGCGTGCAGAAATATTTGGGTCTGAATAACTGAATCAATGAGAGGAAGCTGATGGCCTTTTGAAAGCAAGCACCACTTGTTTGGTCCCTAAACAGATTGGAGGGAAATCATTCTGAGAAACAAATCAATATGTATAATTGCAATATCTCCCTTGCTGATATTGTTTGGCGGTTTTTAATTAGAGGTCATTCATTTCTCACCAAACAACCAAACTATTTCAAGAATAAAGTAAGCTTAAAGTCATTAGCATTGACAACACTGAGATTACTGCCATATCAAACTCTGTCATATCTAGTTTGGTTATTTAAAATCGAAATAATTATATAGACTTATCAACAGTGTAGAGTCTCTGAAGCAACTAAACAAACAGACAGACAGATAGATAGATTTAATTCAAATTATGATGTGATCAGATGTGATATTGGCCTGAGGTTAGAGAACAAATGCATTAGATAATTCATGATGAGGACGCAGCCAATAGCAGAACAGGATCAGCGTGATCGCGATAGAGTTTCAGCTATTGTTCATCGGCCTGTATCGCGCTCTGTTGGCTGACATGTCATGACTCATTGTGTCGCATCTTTGTATGACTGTGCCAAACGTGCTCATTTTCCAGTGCTCAAGAGGTCATTCCAATGGAAACCATTGACTTACAGAACAATGCATCGTGGGAAACTCGCAGAGCTTCAGTCAGCAGGGAAATGAACAGACTAACATCTCCTAGACATTTTACAATGGTACTTGTTGCTTTCCATATCTTAGCTCACATCTGTACACATTTGGCTAGAATGAACCAACAAAAAGTGTCATGATTTATGTGAATGATCAGAACTGATATGAGTGATGCCTTGATTCATGATATTATAATATCAACAGATTATAACTATGTTTATATATGATGATTAATCATTAATGCAACCCTATTTCATCTTAATCTTCGGGTCCCATCAAAAATTATTTGAAATTAAGTTAATATCTCCCAACGGTAAAATAAAGAAGCTAAAGTCCCTCCCACAATTATATGTATGAAGTAATCGTATCTGACTTTTTGCATTAATATCAGCTATTTTAATCTGTTTTAGTGGAGCCAAAATGTGGTTTAAAAGCATTCTGGCCTCTCAGTTCATTCATGCTTTAAAAGTGTATTGTCTGTTATTGATTATTAAACACTTGATTTGTCAGTATTTAATAGTAGAAATTATATTTTACACATTGTTTTTCTACATGAAGGTGTTGTTAAACAAAAAGGAGCTCTGAACACATTGAACACATTCATGCAGAATAATTCTTTCATACATTAAGGTTTTATTGTTCAGTTCTGTATTCAGGAATCAGTGATGGTGGTGTGAATGCAGCCGTTTCTGTTTGGTGGCTGTGGTCAGACAGGAAGAGGATGGTGAGTCCACAATGTGTGGACAGGAAGTGATCGCTTAGTGAGTAATCAGTGATGATATGTCATAAGTCGATGACTCTCACAGTCTCAGACACTGAGAAAACCAGATGACATTTATACTGTACATTTTACAAAATCATACATGGCCAGTGTAACGTCACATAGATACTGAGTTATTTACAGTTGCAGAGACAGTTCACAGAATAAAGTCCCGGGACAGTAATGACTGTCAAACATATACATTAGATTAAAGCGAGTGGACAAGTCATTTATGTGCTTCATTAGACAGACTTCAGCAAAAATGAGCTGAGACCTCACCCGTTGTCTGGTCTGGAATCAGGTAATTCATTGTAAGATCATGCATGTAAACACACTCAAACCCATGCAAAAATACAGTTAAAGCAAGAATAGACCAATGTGTTTCATAATCTTTCATAATAAGTGATTTTCTACTGTATGCTCCTGTAGCTTCAGCAGCTGTCAGTGGATGATATCTGTATTGTTTTGAGCTTGTGTGTGGGCCTGAATATATCATCTGCTTTCGAATGCCAGATCAGGTGTTTCATAAAGCATTGCTCTCCAGGACTGTGCAGTTGCGACTAACGCTGGTGATTATTGGTGATACATGATTTAACTCAGTTCAACATGCTGTCATTTTTGAGGCAATACAAAATCTTCTGATTGCTGACAGACTCTCCAGTCCCAGAATATATCTCTACACTTTATATAACTACATCTTCATCACAAAACCTCAGCATAAATTATAAAGGTCACTGATGTTCTGATTCAATAGACAGAACAGTGTAGTTTACTGTAGACATAATATATATTTGAACACACAAACAGGGAAACAACTGGGAAATCTCTTGGAATTAAATGATGAGATAAAAACAAATCACACAAAGACAAATCAGTCTGGCATTTCAAATGTTACAATGTTACAACAATGTTACAGTGCTACAAAAAAAAAAAAAAAACACATATCTGAAACTTGGACAAAAAGACAAAGTACAAGACTGTGTACTTTAATATGGGAAAAAAAATTACAATCCCACGAATGACTGCAAAGGTGTTTTCGCCACTGAGTAAAAAATTTAAAAAGGTAATTGTGATTTTTTTCTCAGAACTGGGTGATACAAATTTGCAATTGCAAGTTAAAAAGTCAGAATTGCGAGATAAAAACTTGCAATTCTGGGCCCGTATTTATCAAGCCTCTAAGAATAACTCTCAAGAATTCTGTTAAGAATTGACTTAACTGTAAACAAATCTTGGCTCAAAGCTGCATTTAAAAGTTAGTTATCAAGCATCTCAGTCGTAATTTAAGTGAAGTGTAAGACTAAATATTAAGTGTCAGTCTTAAAGATTATTCAAGACACTTTGTTGTTCCACAAATGGGATTTTGGATGACGAAATACACACGGCCCAATCACTGAATAGATTTCCTTATTTAAGAATATTCACAGATAAATTCACATTGAATGGTTCACATTCAACACACGTTTGACAATAAAGAATTTTCAAGAGAATTACGGCAAGGAAACAAACCGTCATCACAACCTTCAATTTAGGCTTGTGCCGACAAACTATATTATTGTGTATTGATGATAGGCAGAGATATTGCCTGTTGGTGATGCCTTTGACGACAGCAAGACCATTATCATTATTATTAGCCGTCAAAAAAAGAGCATAGGTGAATATCTTTACTGATACAGCGCAGAGAGTCGTTTCAGAAACTATGCCGTGGCACTAGTGTGGCTGCAATCTGCTCCGGCTGCTGTGTCGGAGCTATAAGACGCGCTACAGACGTGAGCAGTGTAAATAAGGGGTAAACATTTATTCATCATACAGTGCAGATAGCTTCACTGATTATAACGGGAGTGTTTTTAAAGGGCATAATACTCGCGCTAGACTTAAGTCTGTTATGGCGTTCTTTGCTCATTTTGAATTACTGAGGAAATATAACCGTTTGATTAACTGCTCGTGGTAAAACATTTCAAAAACCTCCTGAAAGATTCACACACGTCTCTGTCTCCTCAGTGCCGTCACAAACCCCTACTGGAAACTCCTAACCACTTGAGAGACCTCTGGAGCTGTCTTAAATAACTGGGAGAGTAAGAGTGATTCTTAGCTTTAAGAAATTTAATAACTTGCTTTTATACTTAAGTTTGGAAGTAGGAGTAAATTTCATGAATTCTCAGCACTTAAGACTAAAATGGCACTGTGAGAAACTTGATAAATACAGGCCCTGACACATTTATATCTCACAATTCTGACTTTATAACATAATTGCAAGTTATTAAGTCAGAATTGTGAGATAAACTTGCAATTCTGATAAAGTATCAGTCTTTTTACTTGTTCAGAATTAGACAATTGCAAGTTTATACCTCACAATTTAAAAAAAAAGTCAGAATTATGAGATATAAATTGACAAAAGAAAAAAGTTAGAATTGCGAGTTCATATACAATTCTGAGGAAAAAAAGTCAGAATTATGAGATATAAGCTCACAATCGCGAGAAGAAACATCAAAATTGTATTTTTTTTAAAAAAAGTCAGCAATTCTGAGTTTTACTTCCGGAACCAGAGTGTTGCACTCTATAGCCTGTACATCAAGGCAGAAGTTATAAAACATTTTGTGTTTATCCACAAAGGTTCAGTCTTGGGTAATGCACTAGTATCCTGTGAGACATTTTGATGGTGTGGGATATGAGTGAAATCACACAGATACAGTGTACTGACTTTATCTGGATTGACGCACAAGCGTTGTGTTCCTGCGATGTGATGTGCAGTGCAGAAGTGCTGTGTATGTCCAGCACTCAGTTGTGTATGGATGTTGGGTCATAGAGATCATGTGTAAACATTGTGGGAAAAGGCTGATTATTGTTGTTTGTCCTTGGGATTTCATACATCCACTCAAGAGCTCTGGAAAATCTCTGCTTATTTTTCATAGTATGGCTCATTTCTGCTGTGTTTGTACAACCACACCATCTTCATGAATATGGGATTATTCAGCAACAAGCACTCAGCGTTTGGAACCATTATATGAGGTGTCTGTCACTACTGTTTACTTGCATAAAAACTGATAAAATATTTATTTTGTGTACATTTTCTGCACGTAATTACATTGAATGTAGCCCAACCATAAACCGACTTATCTCTTGGTCTCAACTGCAGAAGAGTAGTATGAAATACTACACAACATTAGATAAATAAAATGTGTCAGTGTCAACACTTCTGCAAAATGACATTACTGTGGTTCTTGTAAGTTTTTGTTACTTTCATAGTAAATTGTCCAGTAAGTGGCACTAAAAATGCATTCAATTTCTAGGAAACCGATTTAAAAAAATCTGGGAATGTTTTATTGCTTTGGTGTTTGTACGCATCACAGCATATTTGCAACAAAATGTCAGTTTAGTTAAAACTCTATCATGTTTCAAAATAATGTAGCACCTACAATAAACCCTACACAAAATCTATAGTTAACTCTTTCCTTGCCAGCATTGTTAAAAAAGTTGCCAAAAGTTCATTCGTCTTTACTGATTTGATCCAGACATTAAAGCACTCAGACAGAAGATGTGTAACAGCGCCTCCTACTGTATAACAGTGAAAACATGGAAAGCTGGAAACTTATGTCATTGTCAAGGAAAGATGTTAACAAAAACAATCATGGAATAAAAAACGAATTACTGAAACAGCCATGTCATTTTTGCTTCTATAAATCTTTGAGCTCTTTTACTGTGACCCAGGACTCATATCCGAGTGCTTCTCATCCAAAGTGTAATGCTGTACCAGGTATGCTACTGAGCAAGTTTACTTTGTCAGAAAAGTCAAACATATGGAGCTGGTTATAAGATGCACTAGGGCTGGGTAAGAAATACTGATTTCTCAATTTAAATTGATTCTCATTTTTAAACAATGTCACATTTACCTTTAAAAAAAAAGCATATTCAGTAACCATAAACTCATTGGTTAGCTAGAAAAAAATGAACTCTAGAGAGGAGAATTTGCTAAATATATGTGTCATATAACATATTCATTTTATAGTTTACTGTTTTTATATTTAATTAACGTTTAATTTTAACAATATTATAGTACCAGCTGAATCTCACGTATATTTTACAGCATTAGTTGAGAGATTTTGTTTCCATGTACTGTACCTGATATCTACACTCTTAAAAATAAAGGTGGTTTAAAAGGTTCTTCACAGTGATGGCATAAAAGAACCATTTTTGGTTCCACAAAAAAAAAAAAAAAAAAAAAACATTCAGTTAAAGGTTCTTTAAAGAACCATCACTTTTTTTACCTTTTTATAATCTGAAGAACCTTCTTTCACGACAAAGAACCTTTTGTGAAACAGAAAGGTTCTTCAGAGGTTAAAGGTTCTTTATGGAACCATTTACACAAAAAAAGTTATTCTATGGCATTGTGAAGCACCTTTATTTTTAAGAGTGTAGGGCTGTCACTAACGATTATTTTGGTAATCGAGTACTGATTATTCTGACAATTAATTGCGTAATCATATATATATATATATATATTTGTAGTAATAAAAATAGACCTAAGTGAACAATAGCCTTTAAAATGACTTAAAATACATATATAATAGCAATGAGGCAATAATAATTAGTTAAAATAAAGTATTAAAAGCAAGTAATCATATGGTTTTATTGAACAAAACTGTTAAAATACATAATGTATTATAAACAATAGAGGCAATGTACATTACGCATTATAACAAGTTCCTGCAGATGGTGCCAACGGTCTGACAATTGTTTTTTACGCTTTACCGCGCAATTTAATTCAGTAATTTCTTGAATATTTAGACATCAGAACGTGTAAACTTTTATTTTGAAATTGCAATGAACAGTTAGCATTTTAAGAAAGCTACTGATGTATTCTCCTGTGTCTGCTTAGGTTTATAAATGATTTACCTTACAAATTTGATGAAATAGCGCATGTTGTGTTCCAGATTAATGTTATAATATAATAAACCCAAACTCACAGCAACATACAGAGATGGAGTTTGAGAGCTCCACACATGTAAATGATAACAGTTTGTGTAGCAGCATTTACTGTGAATGGAGCCCTCTGATGCAAGTGCATAACCTACACGACGCATGTAAATAAAGCGCATATATTGACTGCGTCGCATATAGTTATTTAATGGAATCGTAGCGATTGTGAATTCTTAATAGCATTATGCTTTATTATGATTTTTAAATGGGTTTAATGTGTGGAATGCCCCACTTCCAGTATTTTGCCGATTGCTCGTCACGGGCAAAATGCAATTGAGGATTTTTTTTTTTTTTTTAATCGAATACTCAAATAGAATTGAGGAATCGTTGCAGCCCTACTGATATCAATCCAAAACAATCAATACTGAATCTAATCAATTTGAAATCTGACTCAAATGACAAGTTTGTGAATGGAAATTGAATCGAATCGTGAAATTTGTGTTTTCCCAAAAGTGCAATTCCCAGCCCTATGATAACTTTTTGAGCTCATAAAAACGTATTGTGCAAGAACCTATGAAAATAAGTTTTTATTAATCAATAATCTGCCCCTTTAATCATGTCTTGTGAAAAGGAACAAAAGTTGTTGGTGTTTTACAGCCACTAGTGTGCATTTCAGCTGGAAACTGCAGTAAATTGTATATATAGGTACACTTTTGGAGTTTTGCAGAAATGTAGCTGAAGTCACCCTACTACAGGTTGCCTAATATAAAGTTGGAACAAAATTTTAAACACAAGTGTGCTTATCTACTTCAAACTGTGAGTGTTTCCCATCAATATTCACTCTTTCTACTTCCACTTCTTGAGTCGAAATACATCAAAATGATCCAGTGTACTTTTGATGAATTGTAATTCTGGCTCTTGTTTTATAATGTTATGCTGAAACAACCATCATTAATAATTAAGGACTTTTAGGTTTAATGTAAATGTAATGCTAATACACCAAAGTACACCTGAAAAGTACACTGCCAACAAATGAGCAAAATCAGCCTGATTGCTCAAATACAGTATAGTGTGAATCACACTAATGCATACTAATCATTTGGAATTTAAATGAATTCTGCTTTGATTACATTTGGCTACATGACACAAAGGAACAGCTGAATGACTCTCTTGGTAATATTAAATATAACCTAGCAGAACACCGTGCTGTACTGCCAATAAAGATGAAGCAGTGCATTTAAAGGACGTGTTCATCATGTCAAATTAAGACATGGTTCACTCCATTATGCATTATGAAAACAAGCACTCCATTTCAAGAGGACAACAAGCTTCCAGATCTAAATATTTAATAAGCCTAAACTACACCAATAGAATATTCTAGACACTTTCTAGAATATTCTAGAAATGCCATGGTTGTTTGGACATGTACAAGTACTTTTAATGCTGTGCTACAGAGCAAACCTGAGCACATTACGCAGTATTTCTGAGAGTGGGTTTCTTTATGAAAGTCAGCATAATTTCTGTAATCACATCTTGATCCAACAGCAGGTCATGCTGTCACTCTATACAGCCCACAATGACAACATGCCATTGAATAAACTATTACAGGCTTTTAAAATGAATGAGCAAATCAACTATGAAATGCAATAATTCATGACCGCAAAAATTGCAAAAAGTTAGCAGTTATCCAGGTGGCAAAACAATGTTTTGATGTTTTGTAAGTAGCAGAAATATTATTTTTGTGCACTACAGCAGTGTTCCTGCAGCCCAAACAGTAGAGCAAGTTGCAACACCAAGGTCATGGGTTGAGTTCCCAGAAAATCTATGAACTGATAAAATGCACCTATACCAGGAAATGCAACGCAAGTTGCTTTTTGATAAGAATGTCTGCCAAATGTTCTGATATTTATTAAATAATATTGTCCTGAAAACACCACTGTTGAAACTTTTAGCACTCTCTCTCTCTTTCAGTTTAAAGAACATGCAAAATCACAAAGAGAAATTTCACCTAATATACAAGCCTATTCACTCTTCTAAAACGTCACTGCTTGTTTCATACCTATACGTCGACCCAAAATATGGGACAATATATCTTAACAGATGTAGCCTAATAGGTGGACCATTTAAGAAATAAAATGAAACAGAGCAGCTCATGCATGCAACTGTCATCAACTCTCAGAAAGAGTGGAAGCCCTCCATCATCTCATCACATCAGTAAAAAAAAATGACATATTAGAGCCAGCTTGATTTATGATAAATATATTATGTTGATTTTAATACACTGTTTCGTCGAGAACCCGAGAACCAATGTGAAACATCCGCAATGTTGTTCTCATTCCCACAACGAAAACACAACAAACACTGCCATGAAAACAGATTAAACCATAAACTTAGTCATAGTGTGGCTCGTCTGTAGTTATTTACATACTGTATTGCTGACTTCATTCATTGAACGTAAACTTCAGCCGTCTCAACTTATATTTAGCCTCGAACAGTTATTTTCTGTCTCTTGATGTACTCGTGAGGGTTTGTATTCGTCTCTTATGATGCTCGATCACCTTGCGCGCGCTCTCTCCTTCTCTCTCAGAGGAGCATCAGTGTTTCTCAGCATTACGCCAATGCTGTCAACAATTATATGATCGCAGCAGCGAGAATTACGCGTCGGTTGCGGTAAAGCCATATAAACTTACCTCGTTTGGTCCTCTGGCGTGTGTTTGGAGCTCCAGCGCATTGAGTTTGCTGGAGATCCGGGGGCTGAGAGTAGATTGAAGTGACTGAGATTTTTCCATTACGTCTCTTATATGTTACCCCGAGGGGGAAAGCAAGCAGCTCTCACTACACATGGCGAAGTTTTCATTCATTCACAGAGACAAATGCCCTTCATCTGTGAGCAGTGTGAATTGCACCCACTCCCTCCTAAAACACCTAAAGAGAAAAACTATTGCTGTCCTAAAAGGTGCGCGCTAAACGTGTTAGGATTTGCATATTAGTTACACGATGATTTCCACGTATTAGACAACGTTTCGCTAACTGCTAGAGTTAGATGTTCGTGTCTTTAGCGGTAATCTGAACAGGTAACCATAGCAACAGTGCGCTATTTGAGCGCAAACCGTTGTGATTTTAACTAAACTCAAGTAGTCAACTTGTTTGTCCCCATCATGTAACATATTGGCAGAGCTGGATAAATTACTTATGAACTGTAGTTGGTTACTGATTCCTACATGACAAAAAAATGTAGCTCCAATGTAATCCGTTACATTAGTCATTTTAGGTAGGCTACTATAATCGGATTACTTTTTGAATACTTTTAGATTACTTGTGGTTTAGCTCGTTTTGATTTAAAGGGGTGCTTTTATGCTTTTTCACTTTTTGAACTTTAGTCAGTGTGTGGTGTGTATCTTTGGGCATAAAAAAGATCTACAAAGTTACAAATCTCAAAGTCAACTCCAAAAGGAGATTTTTCGTTTTTAAAAAGTCCCTTTTCAAGAACTACAACGAACAGCTCCTTTGGACTACAACGTTTGTTTTCCGCATGCAGTGATGTCACAATGCGGCCCATTAGAATACCATTAAATTAAGTCCCGCCTACGGAAATTCGAATTGTTGGGAGGTGGGTAGGGACGAGGTGGGGGATTAGCCTAACTTTAGCAATTCAGCACGGAGAACCGCTTCAAGGAGCCGCAGCGCGGCGGGTATTTAACACGAGCATTGACTAGAGTGGAAACTTGAGAGCTGTGACGTGCCGCAGACATGTGCAGTGTGTGGTAAGAGATTTATTAATCATACAGTGTAGATAGCTTCACTTATAAGTGTTTTTTTTAAATGCATAAACTTGCACTAGAATAGGCTAGGCTAATCAGTGATGATGTTCTTTGGTAATGTTAGGCTGCTTTTAGCCTTATGCTGGAGCTGGTTTCGGCAATGAAACTAAGTATGTAAATAATTAAATACATTAGCACGATAATATAATGTATTGGCGATCTCGCAGGCTGACAATAGGACCCAACACTACTGTAGCGTATTATTTACTCACCCTCCATGCATCCTAGGTATATATGACTTCCTTCTTTCAGACGAATGCAATCGGAGTTATATTAAAATTTATCCTGGCACCCCCAAGCTTTAGAATGGCATAGACGAGTGTTTCTCCTCATCAGTCCAAAACAAGTCCAATAATATGCATCCATCCATAATAAAAAAGTGCCTCACACGGCTCCAGGGGTTAATAAAGGCCTCCTGTAGCGAAACGATGTGTTTTTGTAAGAAAAATATCCATATTTAAAATGTAAGAATCCCTTTAATCTAGCTTGCGCTAACAGTTGTACACAGAACTTGCTTCTTTGACAAGGGGTGTGGCAGTACTGAAACACCATCTAAGCTGTTCGCCAATCGCTTGAAATGTTAAGTTGTACTAAATAACAACTTAGATATTTGTGTTTGCTAAACTTAACAGATGGGTAAGTAACAGTGATGCGCGGGTTGATCCAAAATGAGCGGGTACCCGCGGTCACCCGCGGTTACGAGTCATCCAAAAATATTTTTAATGATATTCGGGTCGCGGTCGGTCGGGTCGTTTGAAATAAAGATGCCAATTAAACCTTTGTAATTTATATAGTACTAGACACAATTTTCTATGAAATACATAGGCCTGCACTTTATTGGCTATATTACTGGCACGAAGATGACGCACAAGCTCAGTCTGCATGTAGAGATGGAGGCGGCAAGAGAAAAGGTGAAGACTGGGGAGTGGAAGCTCCGCAAATACACAAATAGAAAGAGCAAAGTGTGGGAGACATTTGCCGAAATAATGAAAGATGATGACCAAAGTGCTGGCTTTGTCATGTGTACTTCTTGTGATGCTATTTACACATTTGATAGCTGGCATTCATCAGTATCTAGACAGCTGAAATGGAAAATGATGGGTTACGATGGCGTTTTAGTGCCACCTTAAAAAAAAAAAAAAAAAAAAAAAACTAAGATTACGAGATTAAACTCATAATATTTCGAGAATAAACTCGAAACTACGAGGATAAAGTCGAAAGCTTACGAGAATAAAGTCGAAATGTTACGAGAATAAAGTCGAAATGTTACGAGAATAAAGTCGAAATGTTACGAGAATAAAGTCGTAGTAATACGAGATTAAAATCGTAGTATTTTGAAAAAAAAAAAAAAGTCAAAATTACGAAAATAAAGTCGAATTTTTACGTGAATGTATTGTACGCTTCCATCCACAACACAAACCGACAAGCTGTCAATGCAACCATTAATTGCAATGCCGTACGGCTTGAGTTTATCATATGAATCCGTGTGCCACAATGCGTTGGGAACCCGGCTGAAGTACTGGCGACGTCGGAGACGTCGAGCGTGCCGGTGTTCAACTCCTTCAGGATCGATTGCTTTATTTGATCATCATCCTCATAAGCCGCTTTTCCACTGTCGTACCGAACGGTTCTTAGAACGCTGTCCGTCTCCGTTGGCATGCATATCCCCTCAGCATTTGTTGGTAACCTTATACCTGTCGTCGCCATCTTTATTTTATTTTTTATACGTTTTTATAAAGAATTTCCTTATTGCTAAATCCTAACCTAAAGTAGGATTTAACCAGATCCTCCACATCCATAGTTTCTCGCAATTCTGTGATTTTTCTCGAAATATTTCGACTTTTTTCTTGTAACATTTCGACTTTATTCTCATAACATTTCGACTTTATTCTCGTAACATTTCGACTTTATTCTCGAAATATTTTGACTTCTCGAAATATTTCGACTTTTTTTCTCGTAACATTTCGATTTTATTCTCGTAAACTTTCGACTTTATTCTCTTAACATTTCGACTTTATTCTCGTTGTTTCGAGTTTATTCTCGAAATATTACGAGTTTAATCTCGTAATCTTAGATTTTTTTTTTCTTTCTTTTTTAAGGTGGCACTAAAACGCCGTCGTAATGGGTCGCCTCAAGAACTGCCTGCTCTCGCCACCGCACCTCTGAGCGCACCACGTCAGCGAGCGCACCATTTGAAAAAAAATGCGGGTCAGGAAGCGGGTCGGGTACAATATTTTTTTTTTTTTTTTTTTTTTTTGCGGTCCGAGCTGCGGGCGGGTTAGTTGAAAACGGCGGTCGGGTTCAGGTTGTTTATACATTGACCCGCGCATCACTGGTAAGTAACCCAGCTGCCTTAACATTTTAAGTTGATTCAACTCAAATATCTAAGATGTCACTTAGTATAATTTAACACTTCAAGTTGAATAAACTTTTTGGAGTTGACTGAACTTAAAATTTTAAGGCAGCCAGGTTACAAATTATTTTAAGTTGACTCAACAAATTGTTTTTTACAGTGTAGTACACCTCCAAAACAAAATCAAGACGTTGTAAAAGAGCATAATAGGACCCCTTTAAATAGCATAATATAGTACCATATTGATATAGTAATACAAAGAGAAGACAAATTAATTCCGTCTGTTGTTATTAACAATATTAAGTGCACTTAACACTATATTTTTTTCAACATTTGGGTTCATGAAGGAATTGCAGGGGGTTTGTGAGTTATGAAAAGCTAATTAATTTAAATATAAAAATGTAAAATTAAACATTTTAAAATACAAAAAAAGAGGTAATATTTTATATGTTTACCTGCATGTTGTGTAATAATTAACCAGTGTCAGAGAACTGTGAACATTAAAATATACTATTAATTTATTATCTTAAAATCTCAAGAGTACTTTAAGTTACATTAAAAGATAAAGGTTCAGCTGACAACAAAAGTTTGGGAATCCCTGCATTACCTGTAAATAAGAAATAACATGAGTTATTACATTTTAATGTGTTTAAAAAGTAAAAGCCTTTTAAAGACGTAAAGAGTGAATAATATGTAATCATGTAATCAATAAAAAGTAACGGTAGTCTGATTACAAGTATTTACATTATATTATAATGTAATATAATGTAATTACAAGTACTTAATTTTTGGAATCTGATTACGTAACTCAGATTACATGTAATCAGTTACTACACAACACTGCATATTGGATAATATATTAAAATCACATGGATACTTTAATCACAACTAACATGTTGTGAACATACTGGTGAATTTTAAATCATTTAAATGTAAATTCTTTAAATTATTGTTGTAGTTATATATAAATATTCCAATCAAGTATTTTATTTTTAAGTATATCATTCATGTTTTACCAGTGACTAATTATTTTGGAGTTCCCTTGAAATATCAGGTTCAAAATCATTTATTTTTAGGCCAATGGCTTTTGTTTCTTTACAGCATGAACAAATGCTGTGGTAAATGTATGACAGTGAATTACACTCACTTAATAATAAAAAAAAAAAAAAAAAAAAAAAAAAATAGAAACCCAATTTGTTTAGTCAAATTAAAATAATTTGTTACCCTGTTGCCTTAAAATTTTAAGTTAAGTAAGCTCAAATAAATTTAGTCAACTTGAAATGTTAAGTTCTACTAAGTCACTTAGACTAAACTAAACTTTGGTTTGTTAAACTTAAAAGCTGGGCTTGTTACCCAGCTGCCTTAAAATTTTAAGTTGACTCAACAAATAGTTTTACAGTGTTGTAGGGTGTTCCTAAGTCATAAAAATACACAAAACTACATACAGTTGCTTTAAAGGTGTCAAAATGTGCTAATATTTTCCCGTCTGTTGTATTTAATGACTGACTGATCAGTTACGTGACATATAGCATGCTTATATAATTTTCATCTTAATATATATATTTTTTTTTTCATCCTGTTAGTCTTTTGTGAAATCCTTTTAGCTACCAATAAATAAATAAAATAAATAATAGTTAATTTTTAATTATATCATCCTTCAGGAATGCAACAAATCAGTTTGATAATGCCAACATTTAAAAAAAAAAAAAAATTAAAAAATGCATAAAATATGAAAATTAACGCAAAGCTGATGCTCTTGTGTGAACAAGCAATCACTGACTAAACAATAACTAACTTTGGCTCTTCATCAACATTGCTATTCATTTCATGTCATTGTATCCCACTAAAAACTAAATGTTGATTACAGTGGACAAAATATCAGACAAAATGAACAATCAGTACAAAAACAATAACATAACAGTTGAATGCAACATAATGTAATGGTGGAGTTAATGAGCAGGCCAGGTCTGTGGCGTCAGAATGCTCTCAATCCGTCATGGAATGCGCTCACTGAACTGTGTGTGGAGGAATTAAAGCTGCAGTTGTTTTGGGAGGTGAAGCAGGTGTTAATCTACAGCTCGCACTGTTTCACATACAGGCTCAGAAATTATTCCAGTAATGCTGTGAACCCTGTCTCAAACACTCTGGCTGTAAGTGTGGCCACATAGTAGGACGTAGTATCGAAAGTAAACATGGGACACATCCCAGCAGAGACACGTTTTTGAAAACAACCCTATAAAAATGGTCAAATATGTTTAACTGGCTGTTGTGTGTTTAATAATTAGAGTTTCCCAAACCAGCGTACTGTATGTATCACTTGCAGACAAGTTTGTAAAGGTTGAACTGTTTTGAACTTGGCACTGTGTCTTGCACTCAGATGGAAAGTTCACTTTTACATGTTGTTTGAACATTAATGTATGTACAAATCTACCCTATAATGATAAAAATCCATGCAGTGGTTTTTAATTAATCTGCAAAAATAATATCACCTTTTTCAAATCGAGCCATTCTCAGAGGCCTATCGCTCCCACGATAGTTGATTGACATGAGCATCTTACCTCAGACCCGTCCTACAATAGCAGTAACAGTCCGACCTCCATTGTTTCGATGCCGGAGCAAGGATGTAAGTTAGACAAGAATATATCCCATAGAGCGATTGAGGTCTTATGTTGCTGGATGTAATAATACATAGTGGTCGTCATTTACTCCCGACATCTGAGCAGCTGAAAATGCAGTGGATTACATTTGTTTGCGAAGGGAATACGCCTCCCGATCTACATAAATGCGTCTATGTTCGCACAAATCATTCGTGATCCAGCTTCACCTACAGCAGAAGTGAGTATAAGGTTTTTTTTTATGATTTTCTGCAATCACCTTTCCTAATAACGTACTAGTTAGCAAGTTTCGCGGCTAAACGCACTAAATGCGCTAAATGCGGCTAAAGTAAACAGGCTCGTCACTCCACAGAGAGAAGAGAAGGGCGGGTCGAGCAAAGATCATTTGCATTTAAAGGAACAATCCCCTCAGAATGGGTTGATTTTTGCAGAGCTTATTTTGATATGGTAAAAAGGGTGTTGTTTTACACTACCACTGAGAATTTTTAACCAAAGTATATTATAGACTTTTCATTAAGACCCTAAGCAATCATATCAACTTGTGGAAAATGGGCATCCGATGACCCATTTAAAGGAGAAGTCCACTTCCAGAAAAATTTTTTACAGATAATGGACTCACCCCCTTGTCATCCAAGATGTTCATGTCGGTCTTTCTTCGGTCGTAAAGAAATTTTGTTTTTTGAGGAAAACATTTCAGGATTTTGCTCCATATAATGGACTGCTATGGTGCCCCGAGTTTGAACCTCCAAAATGCAGTTTAAATGCGGCTTCAAATGATCCCAGCCGAGGAACTAGTGAAACGGCTGGTTATTTTCATCTAAAAAAATACAATTGCCTTTCTCTCCCTAAACTCTGTGTATTCTGGCTCAAGACAGTTAGGGTATGTCGAAAAACTCAGATCGTATTTTCTCCCTCAACTTCAAAAATCATTTCAAAATCATCCTACATCACTGCGGAAGTTCCGACCCAGTCTTGGCAAAGTGAACACGCAAAGATCATCAAACATCCTTAACAGAAAAAAAAACAGTAAAACAGCGATATAGGATGATTTTGAAGTTGAGGGAGAACATTTGATTGGAGTTTTTCGACATACCCTAACTGTCATGAACCGGAAAAATAAAACAGAGGTCGGGAAGAGCAAGATAAGACGAGTGTTTGACATTAAAAAGTATAAATTGTATTATTTTTATGAAAATAACCGATCGTTTCGCTAGATAAGACTCTTCTTCCTCGGCTGGGATCATTTACAACCGCATTTGGGATCATTTGAAGCCGCATTTAAACTGCATTTTGAAAGTTCAAACTCGGGGCACCATATCAGTGGAGAAAAATCCTGAAATGTTTTCCTCAAAAAACATATTTTCTTTACGACTAAAGAAGGTGGTGAGTACATTATCTGTAAATAGTTGTTCTGGAAGTGGACTTCTCCTTTAAAACTGTACCGCTCATGGCATAATGCTGCATTCACGCCATCTCGTAATTCCGAGATGAAAACACGTGACATTCTAATCTGAATTATGAGTTTCCATGGCAACACTATCAATGCCAAAGCCCTCACGCCCTTTAACTTGTAAACTCAGAATGTTCTGAGAGTTACGACTTGGACCAGTGACAGATGTACCACGTGACCACCACCAGGCTCATTTTGGCACTACTTAGGTGCTATCTCTGAGTCCGACAACATGGAAAGCTCTGAGTAAAATGTCACGTGCTGTCATCTCGGAATTACGGTAATTACGACATGACGTGAAGGCAGCATTAGACATTACACATTAAGATCTGGAGCTGCTGCCTTAAAAAGATGTCTCTGAGCTGACACTAGTCACATTCACCACACTAAAAAAAATGCAATAATTGAAGAAAATTAATGGGAGTAGAGTATTTAAATCAGTCACACTAGATGATTTACTAAGGTTTGTGCTAGTCAGTTTACTGGTAACACCACATTAAACAGCGCTACGCTTACAGACAAAGTCATTCCAGAGATGTTAATGTGCAGTTCATAATTTGGTTTAAACATTTATATTAATTCCTCCATAAAACTGTGCTTGAACTATGAAACAGTCTCTATTTTGCCACTTGTCTCAGTGTACCATCTCAGTGTACACTGTAAAAAAACAATTTGTTGAGTCAACTTAAAATAATTTGTAACCTGGCTGCCTTAAAATTTTGAGTTCAGTCAACTCAAAAAAAGTTTATTCAACTTGAAATGTTAACTTATACTAAGTGACAGCTTAGATATTTGAGTTGAATCAACTTCAAATTTTAAGGCAGCTGGGTTACTTACCCATCTGTTAAGTTTAGCAAACACAAATATCTAAGATGCTACTTAGTACAACTTAACATTTTAAGTTGAATAAACTTATTTTAGTTGACTGAACTTAAAATTTTAAGGCAGCAGGGTAACAAATTATTTTAAGCTCACTCAACAAATTGTGTTTTTTATTTTTTACAGTGTACAGACTTCCATAGTAAGTCCGTCTCTGTAAACACAACTGAAAGCAAAGGTTTTAGAGGACACTTGAAGATGTTCAAGAGCCAGATCAGAGAGGCACTGCAAATAAAGGCTGAGGAGTGTCATTACAGTGGCAGATTTGGGTCCATGCGGGAGTCTCTCAATAGTTTAATTATTAGTGATGGCTGAGCAGAGCGAGTGTGTAGCAGATGGCGGACTGGCCGCTCTGTGCTCCTCCAGTGACTTCAGAGAGAGCGAGTGGTGAGCAGACAGATGGTGAAGGTTTGTTTAATATTCACTCAGCCACAGTGGCAGCAAAAGACCAAGTCACTGTGATTCAGAGATGAGCCCGCTCAACTAACAGACAGGGGTGATGACAGGACCGACGCTGTTTCCACAGAGAATCCAAGGGTTTGTTGCATGTTTTAGTTGGGTGAATCAACAAGATTGCTGAAATATGGCGTCACTCAGCAGCAGCTCCAGATGCGTCACAGGTGAAAAGCTGAACAACTGTGCTCAAACTGACTGACATCTTCAGACATTTCAATGTTTTTCAGCATTTCACGTCATGAGCGCTGCAGTTTTAAGACACTCAGTGTGAAGAGTTGGAATCAATACAAAGCTAAATCATCCTACATCATCCCCATACTTCTATTTGTTTTATTTCAGAGTTTGGTGACAAAACAACAGCCAAACTCAACTCACAATCCCCTCACCCCATTTACAGTTTCTAGATAATTTTTGCAGTCGAAACAAAGCTGGCTGGATGTGACAAAACATGACGAATGATACAGGAATGATGATGATGAAATAAACATCCAAAGCTGTTCTGTCAGCTAGCAAACAACCCAATCCTAAATAACTGCTTTTAGAACAACCATTTTTATGGATCTAGTGTTTGCCATTGCAAATTTGTCTCTCAAAGTTCACTCAACTTGAACTTGAAGCCAACTTCGTCACTATTAACATTTTGCACGCCAGTTAAAATGACTGGATGAAAGGGTTTCACACACAACTTCACAGAGAAATGATAAATTTGACCACACCTTAAAGAGATATTTCACATATTTTGTAGTTTCATGTTAAGGCTTTGGTTTAGTTTCCTGTTACTTGTTCTCATTCTTACAGTCTTTGAAGTTTCTTTGATTAGTTCCTTGTTTGATTCCATGGTGTGTGATTCTTGTTTATTTCCCATGTTACATTAAGCTGTAATGTTTTCTTTGTTGGACGTATCATCTATGCTCTTAGTTTTGTTCATTGTTTTCAGAGTTTTCAGAGATACTCTGTATTGTTTTGTAGTTTATCTTATTAAGGGCTAGTTGCATAAATTGCTTAGACTAGTCTTAAAAAGCTAGTCACCTATTTTATTTTATTTTTCTTCAAAACTGGTCAAAACTTTCTCATTTGAATCGGAAAAAAACGGACAACCCCTATAACTGCTAGTTGGTTAAACTAGTTTTAGTAAAATTATCTTCATTTGTAATTTGAAGATGAATGGAAGTCTAAGGGGTTTGGTAGAACACTAAGTAAATTATGAGGGTGAGATCTACTATTGATTATGATTATGAAAGCATTCTATTAAGAAACATTTCTATAGTCTCTGTTCTCAGTGTAAGAAAACACACTGTAGGGATACATACATTTGCAGTCAAAATTATTCAACCCCCAGAGACTGCAGTACTTTACAAATACAAGCTTTTCTGAAGATTAAGGACTTTATAAAAATTGCATCTACAACAGTTTACTGGCATATTTAAAGTAGTCATGTCAACATATAATATTTTGAGTTATAGAATTTTTTAATAACACAGCTATGTCATAATTATTCAACCCCTAGTCAACATTGCTGTTTTAAGTCAAAATTGTCTTAAAACACAATTTAGCCTTTAGAAACTATTAAAATAACAGAATTAGCTTGGGCTGTTACACATACATACATTTAGCCCATGCATGTGCTGAAGTTAAGTAGCAAATATGATAAAGCCAAAAGAGCTCTCACAAAAGCTATAGAGAAGAAATAGTTTCATTAGAAAGTCTAAGGCTATAGAAGATTTCCAAGACATTAAATGTTCCTAGAGACACAGCTGGCAGCCTTATTCCTTGTTTTAAAGTGTGTTGTACCAGAAAAATCTCTGAGGGTGTTGAACAAAAAAAGCACAACATCATAAAATGTTTGATCAGAGGAACTGAGAAAAACCTGCAATGTACAGCGGAAGACATGCAAGATGACCCGACGGAAGAAGGAAAAACATTTCAATGTAGCATACAGGAAGAACACGTATGACCTTCATGTTGAGGCATCTTGCCAAATACCACTCTTGACCAAGAAGAACAAAAAGGCTACTTGAACATGCTAACAATCATTTGGATAGACCTGTGGAGTTCTGGAAGAATGATTTATGGAGTGATGTGACCAAACTGGAACTTTTTGGACCCATGGATCAGCGGTATGTCTGGTGCAAAAAAGGCAATGCTTATAAGCAGAAGAACACCATCTCCATGGTCAAACATGGAGGTGGGCCAGTCCTGTTTAGGGGGTTGTTCTACTGTAAGTGGAAAACATTTTAAAGAACCAGATTTTACTTTTGGGGTTGAATAATTTTTAACATGAATGTTTAGAGCCAATTTTTTTATCATTCATCAACAAGTTTTTAGAATTACTCAAATGTGTATTAACAAACTTTCTCCAATAGTATACTGATGCCTTTGTTGAATTGTTTTCACAAAATTTTGTTCTTTGCAGCAAAATCTCGTACAGGTCAGGGGGGTTGACTAATAAGTAATTGCACCTGTTATTACAGTGTCATTCTGAAGATAATGATAAACGAATAATTCAAATTTTTTTTATTTGCATCTCAAGGTTTATTCAGAGCTTTCACAGAAATCCCACGTTCATAGAATACAGCTCCAGTTACAGTACAGGTGTCTGAATCTTCACTTACTCTCATTTAATGATTCATTCAACAAATATGGCGAGATCTGAGTTATCTAACTGTTACCAAACCCATTATTACAAATAGACATGAGGAGGAAGAGCTGCTGCTGGGGATCCATACAAGTCACAGGGTTGATCTGGTTAGGCTTCTGCTGTTGTAGGAAGAACCTTCACATAGAGGGTCTTTGTATTCAGAGTCTGCAGAGACAACGCCTCCAGCTCTGAAACACAACAAGAGTCAATTAAACAACCAAAAACTCAACATTACTACTGATCAATCATTTTTAAGACAAAAATCACACACTGGATTTGTGACTTCTAAAGTTAATGTGAGCTACTGTATGTTAGTCTGCACATTGTGGAGACTGGTTTCTACAGTAGGTGTTTTCCTTCAGTCTGATATGGTCTCTATGATCTTCTGGTTTCTAGATATGCCTCATGTTCCTCCGTCAGTGTGTGCATGTGAGAACACCATTTCTGTCTACCAGCCTTCATATCAGACAAACAGAAAGTACACCAGATGTTCTCAGTGCAGGTTAGGCATGAAACTGCTCTGAATGAAACGCTAGAAGGATATGTACCATCTCTGAGAGCATGACGGCCATCTTCCTCTGTACGTCTGACAGCAGAACAGAAGAGGCCTCAGGGATTTGACCCACTTTCTTTAAGACACCAACAAACAAACAAACTCTTTCCTGATCTGTTGGGCTTCAAACAAACAGCACGAGTCTGATGTTTGACGACAAAAAGGGTTCTGGCTCCAAGATGATAAACGAAATGAGGAAAAATGGACAATGTCTTTCATTTCCAGATGTTTTAGAGGAACACTGATGTGCTGTGGAAGAATATGAAGAGCAAGTTCACACTGGTGCTGCGTTTCCATTGAAGGAGAAACTCCTTCCACTTTTAAAACAACAATTTACAAATAATTTACTCACCCCCTTGTCAACCGAGATGTTCATGTCTTTCTGTCTTCAGTAGTAAAGAAATTATGGCTTTTGAGGAAAGCATTTCAGGATTTTTCTCCATATAATGGACTTCATTGGTGCCCCGATTTTGAACTTCCAAAATGTAGTTTAAATGCAGCTTCAAAGGGTTCTAAATGATCCCAGATGAGGAAGAAGGGTCTTATCTAGTGAAACCATCTGTCGATTTTTTCGAAAAATAAAAATTTGTATACTTTTTAAGCACAAAAGCTTGTGTGGCACAGATTTTGGGATGTGCGTTCACGATGCTATGGATTAGTGATGGGTCGTTCTTGAACGATTCATTCATTTTCAAGACAGAAAGACATGAACATCTTGGATGACAAGGCAGTGAGTAAACTATTTGTGAATTGTTGTTCTGGAAGTGGAGTTCTCCTTTAATGATATGACTGTGTGAAATATTGACGACTTTAAGCACGAGTATCTTCTCAACTCTGTGTGGTGGTACAGAAACGTCCTACAACTTGACTTCTATATTGTTACGCAGAATTTTTAGGATCAGTGCTGAAAATATGAAGGTTGAAGCAGTTGAGCGTGAGGTCTGAGCTCATCTGCCCTGCTCAAGCCTAATCTGAAGGGAAGCACATTACAGTGGGGAATTGGTTAGGGATTATTTATTGCTGAAGTGATGCTCAAAGTCTGGAAATCAGGAGTGAAGGTGTCCTCCTGTAGAAAATGCGACTAAATGTCACTAAATCAACCCTGAACACACACGCATGCACATACCACTGCACTGTTCAGAACTCAATATGAACTCAAGGAGCAAACCAGACGAAGAACTGAATTTAGATTAGAATGCTGAGAAGTACAATTACAATGGAATGAAATTCACAGAAATTTTAAATATTTAATTACTGTAATTATGAAGTAATTTTCACCAAATATTGCTAAATATAAATATATATATATATATATATATATATATATATATAAGTAACTAATTACCAGGGAAAGTAACTATTGTGTTACCTTTTTAAAAAAAAATGTTCAAATATGTCAAATAACTTGGATGTCCCCAATATTACAAATGTTAAATAAATTAAATGGACATTACACAGAATAAATTATTATTATAATTATAAAACATTGTACACTAATCTACAAATCACATGTTGCTATGGGACAATGTGAGAGACACCTATCAAATTTAATAAATTATTATAAATATTATCAACCGGACACCATGGCAACTGAATTGGCATTGGCTAGAAAATTTTTGATAATTTAGCATTAAACTTTAGTAATTACAACTTTAGTAATGTATAAATGCATATTTGTCATGTTGACTGAACCTAGGACTGGTGGCGCCTAAGAGATTGTTTGTCATTTAGTGTTTCTATAAAAAAGGGAAAAAACTAAAAATATTACTGATAATACAAAACTACTACAAATTCTACTACTAATAACAATATAAAGTGGATTAATGAGCTGCGTTATTAATATTAATGAATATTAATCACGTTGTCTGCGTTCACTTGAACTGATTTGCTGAAATCAAAACAGGTGAGCGCCAGCCAATGAGATCATCACCGTTTGCGCATTAGTTCCACCTACTACCGGAGAAACAGCAGTTTTTAAAAGCTAAAAAATTCCAAAGGAACTCCGTTATTTTGACAGGAAAATACAACAAAGTATATCGTTTACATGTAGCGCATCAATTCTGCATGGTATATAAGACTCTCTCGCTCTGTATCTTTCTTTACGTGTGTGTGTGAGACAAAGCGACGGCTAGTCGTGTGCCTTCACACTAGAGTGTACACTTCGTCAAATACAGGTACGCTTCGCATCCATTCAGATGAACTGAAAAATACAATTATAATAATACTATAATAAATTACAGTAACGCCGCATTTTATTGTCAGTAACAGTAACGGCGTGGTAACAGGACACAGTAATTAGTTACTCGTTACTGAAAAAAATAACGCTGTTAGTAACGCAGTTTATTTATAACATTGTTATTCCCATCACTGGTAATGACCAATGAAAGCCTCTGATATTTGAATAATTTGATGAAAGGATTTAGGGAAAATGAGGAATAAATAACAAAATAAATAAATAAATAAATAAAGTTCTGAAATATTGGTGTGTGGTTTATTGTATATGTGAAGATTTTTGTCTTGTACTATCTGAATGTTTGCTTAAATGATGGATGCTGCTGTCAGATACACTGTTTGTGTATCGTGTATCTTTCATATATTTGTTCTGCAATACTAACTGTTTACTTGAGGCTTAAAAACAACTTTCCTTTCAGGCCAGTCAGTCTTCATTTTCAGACACTTTAGGCCATCTAACAATTCCTGACCGATGAAATCAAACTGCTCTAGAATTTTTTTTCCTCCAGTCTCATTTCACTCAAAAATATCTCACGTATGGTACGTTTTACTCACTTCTTAAAGGGATAGTTCCCAAAAATGAAAATTCTGTCATTACTCACCCTTATGTCGTTCCAAACCCATAACACCTTAGTTCATCTTTGGAACACAAATGAAGACATTAAGCTGTTTTTGATGAAATCCGAGCGCTTTTTGACTCTGCATAGATGGCAACGCAACTGATTCGTTCAAGGCCCAGAAAGGTAGTAAGGACATTGTTAAAAATAGTGACATCCATGTGACATCAGTGGTTCAACCTTAATTTTATGAAACAAAAATAAACGACTTTATTCGCAATTTCTTCACTTGTGTGTGGTGGTGTAGGTGACACAGGAGCTGGCATTCTGATGTAGGACCCGAATGCACTGTGCCTTGTTTGCAAGCAGAGGAATGCACGCGCATGTGTTGTGGTACTCTTGTGAACTCATGTCAAAGCCTGACACAGAAGAGAAAAGATTGTTGAATAAAGTCATTAATTTTTGTTTACTCGGCACACAGAAAGCATTCTCGTAGCTTCGTAAAATTACGGTTCAACCACTGATGTCACATAGACCATTTTATCAATGTCTTTACTACATTTCTGGGCCTTGAACGTGTCAGTTGCGCTGCTGTCTACTGAGGGTCAGAAAGCTCTCAGATTTCATCAAAAATATCTTTGTGTTTTAAACATGAACAAAGGTCTTACAGGTTTGGAACGACATAAGGGTGAGTAATTAATGACAGAATTTTAATTTTTGGGTGAACTATCCCTTTAAATAAAGGCGAGTGTTGAACAAACTCTAACGCTATAGGTACACACAGCTGATTAACATTACTCAGTAATTATTGTGTAATTACACTGTAACAAGGACACATTAAAATAAGAGAAAGTAAGTGAATCTACTGCCCTGAGTGAAGCACACATTGTGGTGTGTTCCTCACCTTCTGTAAGCTCTTCATTCATGAAGAGCATCAGTTTCCTTCCTCTCAGGCCGAAGACTTTAGCCGTTTCATGCAGCAGATCAGGGAACTGTAAGGCGTTTTTCCCCTCTGGGTTCATTAAGAGCAGTGTGGCCACGTCTCCAGTCTGACACTCTACAGGACAAACACACACATGCCTGAACAACACACACTACTGTCCCCATTGCAACAACAACAGAAACATGCTCAAATTAAAGTAGTTTTAAAACTTTAAAACTTTTCGGCTTTAAGGCCGAATGTCAGTTTAAAATGAACACAGGCCCAATCTGTAACATGTCATGCTAATATGACTAGCACTCACTTATCAGCAAATCAGTTATGACTGCTGGGCTAATGTTATGTCATCTCATTAATATTCAGTCAGGTTTATAATGTGTCTCAAACACTTTTCAAATCATTCCACCTGCTCTGATCAAACGCTTTCTCTTAGAATAGAAGGTTTAGGGTAAGGGGATAGAAAATACAGTGTGGACAATATAAAAACCATTATGTCTATGAAGAGTTCCCACAAGAATAGCAAACCAGATGTGTGTGTGTGTGTTTGTGTGTGTATGTGTAATACTCCTCAATCATTGGAACAAGAATAAATGACATGGCTGAAGAGTGAAACTCACCTGCTGGACTGGCGTTCACGAGCTGCAGATTGACATACGGACACAGTAGAGAATCCGAGCTGCTCACATCCGCAGGACTCGAACCCGAGGTCACCGTCAACGTTTTCCCACTCAGGGCCATTAGGTCAGTCTGGGCATTCAGCGCTGAAACACACAAACACATGTATGACTGAAAGAGTGTTTCTAGCACCTTTAAAAGATGTGTTTTAGGATGTCCCTTCAAACAGGAATACCTACTAACACGGAAGTCAAAATGACCAGCACTTCACTATTCAGTTAATAAAAAGTAACAGTCATTCAGTCTTATAATACCAGAGTACCAACTCAGTTCAGCTGCATTCAAACCAGCCTACATATGTTAAATCTGAAGAGCACTGTAAATGACAACACTTTGTACTAGTGTTGGAAAATTCAGATCAAGAGAACACACACTAAATATAAAAACACACATACACGACTAAACACTGACCAGTTTATGAATCAATGACCTGATTGAAAACACACTCAACTGCTTCACTAAACAAAAATGGATGGCCAAACAAATAAACCCTGGCACACAAGGGTTCAGCTGACCTAACTGAAACCATGCCGTTATTCCTAATTAAATAACACAATTCATAAGCTGAATGTGAGTGCATTCATTTAGAAAAAAAAAAAAAAAAAAAAAAAAAAAAACATGGCTACCACACCTGTGGATCTGTACATACATTACAAGTCAAAACTCCTGCTATTCATAACTGATGCAACAACAACAGTACGACATGACTTGCCATGAACGACAGTGATTTTACCACAGTGTTATATTGGTATACTGCTATTTAATACCCAATATATCAGTACCAATAGCATAACCAGTGAATCATTCTGGTAGTTTTGGTCCAGAGTCTGGAGCTGGAGCCAGATCTCACCTGTCTTCCCATTGAATATGGTCACAGGTGCACCGTTGAGTCCAAACACACTACAGCAAACAGTCTTGAGCCGCTCCACGTCCAGTATGTTATCACCCTTTGGATTCTCCAGCAGAACCACACCCTCTGAGAGACACATGAATGGAGATAAGTAAACATGGCTCTGAATGAGAACAATAACATGTGTTTACAGCACAGACAGCGGAGCAGAAACACATTCCATTACATGTTTCCTTCTCATCAATTCACTGGAAACAAAGGTACGTCAATGCTTACAAAAGCATTCGCTCACAAAAGGTCACTTGTAATTGTATCTTAACTAAAGCGGGTGATGTACCTTGCTGTTTGTCCTTGAGCATGACTCTGAGGTTGACGTAAGCGCAGGCTGCGGTGGTCAGAGGGGTTCTGGAGACGGCGGCCCCTCGCACGATAGTTAAATCCAGATCCGAGCCTTTCAGCTATTACACAACAGAAACTATTACAACCATGATAGAGTCCACAAAATATCTTTCTAACAAATGCTTCTAAAACAGTTAGTGCTCTTTACTTAAAGAGATAGATTTTTAGCTAAAACTCTGGTGCTTGGTGATTCATTACATACAACTCAACAACTACTGACAATTTAAAGGGCATCTATTATGAAAATCCACTTTTAGAAGGTGTTTGGACAGAAATGTGTGTTGGAACTGTGTACACACAGCCATCTTAGAATGATAAAAATGCATCGAATCTTTTTTTTTTTTTTTTCTTCTTAATTTTAAATCTTGATCAAAATAAACCACTTCAAAACAAATCAAAACAAGCACTTTGGAGCCTGTCCGCAAAATGACGTCACATTTCGGTAGCCCCACCCAACGCCATTGACAGACAGGCACATATTACCATATCCTCAGCCATTTTATCTGTGTGCGATCGGCTGTTAGTGTTTCTGCTGTAAATGTCAACTTAGGCTTTTTAGGAGTTTTACTAAATTTTTTATAAGTCTATGCACAACTGCGATTTTGTTTTACAAATATTTGTAAGTTTATTTATATATATTTTTGTAAAGTTCACTGATATTTTTCTATACCTGTAAATAATGGAAAGTAATTACATTATGCAAGTTTTCATGGATTACTTGACGAATATAACAAAAACAGTAAGGTACAGAGTTTATCTTATTCGTGACTATTTATTCATTTATTAAATTTAACTAAGAAAACATAAAGCTAAAAGTAGTTAAAAGTTATGTAAGATCATCTAACATACTGCTGGAGATGTATTCTATTCATTAGCACTCAGGTGCATTTACATGGAGCAATGTAGTCTGTTTAAAAGTCCAATCCGAATGAAAATGCTCCATATAAACACCTCAAGCTGAATAAAAATGCTCAAACCAAATGAAATTGTAATTGGTTTAAGAGGGGTGGGATAAACCTTTCTATAAACTTAACAAAATTCAAATTCTGCCATGTAAACGCATTAAACAGATTACTTTGAGTCTACGTCAAGCAGGATAGGGGTTGCGCCAAGGTGGGGGGGTATTCATCCTCTTCCCTCCTTGCTAAACGTGATAGATTTCGAAAGCGAAAGTAAAACCAGTAAAACAGCGCGCATAAGAAAACGACTGCACGCTTTCACGGTCGTCAGCAACTGCATGCGATCACAGATTGCACGCTTTGATTCATTGTTTAGCAACTCTTGGTAAGAAAACGTGTATTTGTTCCATTTAAGTACAGTAAAAATACCGGCCCTCTCACGCTCGCTCATATTGCTTCTCCTCTCTGTTTATTGCCATATACAAATCAGGGATGTCTAGGTTCTGCTCTCTTCTGGAGTTTGGCGGGAAGTTGCAGCTCATTTTCATGTAAGGGAACACACCCCTGAAACAGCTTTTTTTAGACCTGCCCCAAAAATGACACTTTTCACATTTTAACACGTTTTTACTTTTAACATGTTACAATGAACAATCTGTATTGTATTTGGATCTGAAACTTAACAGGCACATTCAGGAGAGCCATAAGATTAAAGGAGAAGTCCACTTCCAGAACACAAATTGACAGATAATGTACTTACCCCTTGTCATCCAAGATGTTCATGTCTTTCTTTCTTCAACCGTAAAGAAATTGTTTTTTGAGGTAAACATTTCAGCAGTTTAAATGTGGCTTCAAACGATCCCAAATGCGGTTGTAAACGATCCCAGCCGAGGAAGAATGGTCTTATCTAGCGAAACGATTGGTTATTTTCATAAAAATAATACAATTTATATACTTTTTAATGTCAAACCGTCGTCTTGTCTCACTTTGCCTGAACAGTTTTCTTTTGGTTCATGACAGTTAGAGTATATCGAAAAATTCCCATCTCATGTTCTCCCTCAACTTCAAAATTGTCCTGTATCGCTGTTTTACCTTTTTTGTTGAGGGTGTTTGATCTTCTTTGCATGTTCACTTTATAAAGACTGGGTAGGTACCTCTGCAGCAATGTAGGATGATTTGAAATTATTTTTGAAGTTGAGGGAGAAAATACGATTGGAGTTTCTCGACATACCCTAACTGTCTTGAGCCAGAATACACAGAGTTCAAGCAGAGCAAGACAAGACGAGTGTTTGAGATTAAAAAGTATTTAAATTGTATTTTTTTTTTTAAAATAAAAATAACTGATAGTTTCACTAGATAAGACCCTTCTTCCTTGGCTGGGATCGTTTACAACCGCATTTGGGATCGTTTGAAGCCGCATTTAAACTGCTTTTTCGAAGCTCAAAATCGGGGCACCATACCAGTCCATTATATGGAGAAAAAAAATCCTGAAATGTTTTCCTCAAATAACATAATTTCTTTACGACCGAAGAAAAAAAAAGACATGAACATCTTGAATGACAAGGGATGAGTACATTATCTGTAAACTTTTGTTCTGGAAGTGGACTTCTCCTTTAATATTACATCTTGCAAAAAGGGGCATAATAGGTGCCCTTTAAGAGTCAAGCTCAAGGAACATAAAATCAATACCTGTGGCTCCTGACGATATACTAAGGTCTGATGAAGAAACTGAACATAATTTATAACATTATTACTTGTAATCCACAGCCACAGGCAAGTGGGAAAATAAACCAATACGTAAAACAATAAGAAACTTTAAGTGCTATTTTGGCTAATTTTGAGTCTAAGTGACTGTCAGGTGTCCGAAAGCGAATTATGATTGCGCTTCTCAAGCTACTAATCATTTCAGACGCCTCAGTCCGATCTGGTGAACTGATTCATTTAGTTCACTTAAAAGAACCAGTTGAAACAAATGATTTGTTTGTGAACCAGACACCACTCCAGAGTGTTTGCCTGAGGTTCTGGATTACAGGTAATAATGTTATAAATAATGTTCAGGTATAATGTTGTTATAGACCTCAGTATATTATCAGAAGCCATGGGTATTCATTTTGTGTTCGTCGATATGCTTTTTTGAGCCACTGACTTGCATTATATGAATCACCAAGGACCACAATTTCAGCTAAAAATTAGAAAGAAAAAAAAAAGTCACCTCATCTTAGATGGCCTGAGGATGAGTAGATTAACAGCAATTTATCCCTTTAACACATCTTGATTTAAAAATACATCTGATTTGTTTTAGGGTGTAGGGTTTATAATATAAAAAGAAAACAAAAATACATACATCTATGGAAAGCTTATTTATTCCGCTTTCAGTGATATGTAAATCTCAATAAATAAAAAAAAAAAAAAAGACTCTTATGACTGGTTTTGTGGTGCAGGGTCACATTTACAGGTGCATCTCAAATTCAAATTGTGAAACTCCTGTATTAAATTCAGTGCACACAGACTGAAGTAGTTTAAGTCTTTGGTTCTTTTAATTGTGATGATTTTGGCTTAGATTTAACAAAAACCCACCAATTCACTATCTCAACAAATTAGAATATGGTGACATGCCAATCAGCTAATCTAATTTCTTGAGCCTTCAAAATTGTCTCTCAGTTTGGTTCACTAGGCTACACAATCATGGGGAAGACTGCTGATCTGACAGTTGTCCAGAAGACAATCAATGACAGGAGGGTAAGCCACAAACATTCATTGCCAAAAAAGCTGGCTGTTCACAGAGTGCTGTATCCAAGCATGTTAACAGAAAGTTGAGTGGAAGGAAAAAGTGTGGAAGAAAAAGATGCACAACCAACCGAGAGAACGGCAGCCTTGAGAGGCTTGTCAAGCAAAATCAATTCAAGAATTTGGGTGAACTTCACAAGGAATGGACTGAGGCTGGGGTCAAGGCATCAAGAGCCACCACACACAGACATGTCAAGGAATTTGGCTAGTCGTCATATTCCTCTTGCTAAGCCACTCCTGAACCACAGACAACGTCAGAGGCGTCTTACTTGGGCTAAGGAGAAGAAGAAATGGACTGCTGCCCAGTGGTCCAAAAGTCCTCTTTTCAGATGAAAGCAAGTTTTGTATTTCATTTGGAAACCAAGGTCCTAGAGTCTGGAGGAAGGGTGGAGAAGCTAATAGCCCAAGTTGCTTGAAGTCCAGTATTAAGTTTCCACAGTCTGTGATGATTTGGGGTGCAATGTCATCTGCTGGTGTTGGTCCACTGTGCTTTTTGAAAACGAAAGTCACTGTACCCGTTTACCAAGAAATTTAGAGCACTTAATGCTTCCTTCTGCTGACCAGCTTTTTAAAGATGCTGATTTCATTTTCCAGCAGAATTTGGCACCTGCCCACACTGCCAAAAGCACCAAAAGTTGGTTAAATGACCATGGTATTGGTGTGCTTGACTGGCCAGCAAACTCACCAGACCTGAACCCTATAAAGAATCTATGGGGTATTGTCAAGAGGAAAATGTGAAACAAGAGACCAAAAAATGCAGATGAGCCTGAAGGCCGCTGTCAAAGAAACCTGGGCTTCCATACCACCTCAAAAAGCAAAAAAGAGGCCCTTAAAGCAAAAAGAGGCCCTACCAAGTACTGAGTAGATATACAGTAAATGAACATACTTTCCGGAAGGCCAACAATTGACTAAAAATGTTTTTTATTGGTCTTATGAAGTATTCTCATTTGTTGAGATAGTGAATTGGTGGGTTTTTGTTAAATGTGAGCCAAAAACATCACAATTAAAAGAACCAAAGACTTAAACTACTTCAGTCTGTGTGCACTGAATTTATTTAATACACAAGTTTCACAATTTGAGTTGAATTACTGAAGTAAATGAACTTGTCCACAACATACTAATTTATTGAGATGCACCTGTAAATTCTCATGTGTTGATTTGAGTTATTTATTACTTACTTATCACAATCACGCTTCCACATGTGATTGTGGAATATTTGAAGAATGAATCTAGAAATGCAATTAGAAAATATGTGCATTGACCTGTGATGATAATTTAAGTTTATACACCATTAACAGTTCATCAGCTCTTATCTTCCTGCACATGACAGATTTCATGTGTATTGATCATGTTTGATCTATAGTTCTGCGTAAAACCCTGTGTTATACGTGTTTTAGTTCTGTGAATGAGTATCTGTGCATCTCTACATAAACATCAGTATGTCACCTGTGTTTTCTCCTGGACAATCACACTGGCATTCTTGGCCACTGGATAGGGCTTGAGAGGAGCTTTAGTCGTGGCGAAGATGAAGTCAGTGTGTGCTTGGATGACTTTATCCAGGTATTCCCCTGCCGGCTGACTGCTGTAATACACGGTGATCTCATCCGACGGGACCAAATGACCCTGAGACAACATGTTTGACATGTTAAAGACACATATGCAGGAATACAGTAACTCAACCTAAAAACCACACACTTTACATGAATTTTACATTTTCGAATGTGAGAACTATAAGATACATACAGATGATATACAAATAATATACTATAATATGCAGGTAATTTGCATTATTTAACCCCCTTTACCATATTATTTTATTTAAAAAATAGTAATATTGTGAAATATGATTGCAATTTAAAATAGCTGATTTCTATGTGAATATAATTTATTTCAAATAGAAATCTTTTGTAACACTATAAATGTCTTTACTGGCACTTTTGTTCAATTTAATGTGGCTTTGATGAACAAAAGTGTTCATTTATTTGAAAAATAAAATAAAATAAAATAAAAACTTTTTACCCAAATTTTTCTGATTTTAATTAATGATTTAATGTTGCTAGAAATTTATGGTAACAGAATATGAAAAAAAATAAGTGCTCAACTTAGTGTTAATTTTGTTAACGAAAACTATGATGAAAAACGTTCATTAACAAGCTTTTTTCAAGACGATGATGAGACGACAATAAGGTCAATAAAGGATAACTAAAACTACGTTAACATGCTATATCGTTGACGATAAAAGACAAGACTACATTTTATTTAAAAAAATATGTGCAGTTGCCAGATATCAATACTTTAAATCCCCCAATCAGAGCTTCTCTGTTAAAAGGATACATTTTTTGCTCTGTGTTGTGTTTAATTTTTCCAATCTGGCAACCATGCGCACATGCTCGCTCTCCCTTACTAAGTTGAAAAGTTTTCATTGACTAAAACTAGACTAAAATGCTCAGACATTTAGTCAACTAAAACTTGACTAAACAAAAACAGGACAAGGTTGACTAAATATGACAATAACTATAAAGTACATTTGATACAGGACTAAGACTAAGAGTAATTTAAAAGACACAAAAAATGTTCATTGTCAAGCTTTTCCCATGACTAAAACGAGAAGACAATAAGGTCAATAAAGGACAACTAAGACTATATCAACATGCTATATCATTGATGATAAAAGACAAGACTAAAATGTATTTTAAAAAATAAACACTAAACCACAATTTCCTTTTAAAGATTGTCAGATATCAATACTTCAATTCCCCCCGATCAGAGCTTCTCTGTTAAAAGGATACATTTTCTGCTCCGTGTTGTGCTTAATTTTTGAAATCTGGCAACCATGCGCACATGCTCGCTCTTCATTACTAAGTGACTAACTTTTCATTTACTGAAACTAGACTTAAAAAGCTCAGACATCTAGTCAACTAAAACTTGACTTCAGGACAAGGTTGACTAAATATGATAATAAATGTAAAGTACATTTGAAACAGGACTAAGACTAAGAATAAAAAAAGACCATTTAAAAAAAAAATGACTGACAAAATTAACACTAGCTCAACTACTATTTGGCTTGAAAGCTTGACTGATTTTCTGAAAGATCAGCACCTCCTTTGACTGATCATTTATTATGCTGGTGGTGAAGCTCATTTAATCTGCCTTCAATTTCCAGAGTAAAAAAACAGACGTGCACTGGGAAATGGCAGTGCTAATTATTTTCCCAAAGCAGACGCTATGACAAAACAAACGGGTTTGTTGTGGAAAATACGGGCTGGGCATTCGGTACCTTTGAACTACGAAGAAAAAAAAACCCACAATGGCTTCTGCTTTTCCATGAGCCTTGCTCACACTCCTGCCCCCTGGTTACCACCTCTCATCTCAGCAAACGCTGAAAAATTAATTCCCTCCCATGGAAAATTCCCTCAGATTTTTTCAGACTTTCAATAAGAGAGGAATTCGGGCCTGGCAGGCGTCCACGTGCCCTTCCCCCTCACATATAGAGCCCAGTGGAAAAAAACGTTTGTTTATTAAGAAAAAAGAGGGACGAAAAAGGCGAGGGGGGCGAGGGAAGGAAATCCGTCTTACTTTACTGATTTACACACAACTTCAAAGTGCTGTTTGTCTTCAAGTGCACTCTGGGTAATTAAGCTTTATTAAGGCAGCGCTCAGTTGTTCAGTGCATGCAGAACTCTGGGGTGGAAAGATCGTCCAACTAGCATCTCTCATGAGCCTGGGAAAAACAAGTGAGCCAGACCCGAGAGAGAGCGAAGACAAAGACACGATAGGAGGAGACATCAGAGGTGTGGAAGCAGACAGCAGCTGCTTTAATTCACAAAACAAACAGCGAAAAAAAAAAAAAAAAGATTTCAACCTTCACCCAATAAACCACAACAGCTTCAGGACTGACTGAAAGGTTCTCTGGAGGAAAGCAGCCAGCACTGCAGCACTGGGGCAGAATGGCACAGATGAACACTGCTTTAAATAAGATTCAGATAAGGTCAGCCGTTAAGTCCCACCCAATCACAAACCACTGCTTGAGCTGACGGTGATAAATATCCAGCCCTGCTCAAACAAACAGACTGCAAATCACACGATTTACACTACTGGTCAATGTGCTTCTGCTCACCAAGGCTGCATTTATTTATTAAAAAAAGTACAGCAAAAACAATATTATTGTGAACTTTCATTACCTTCCCTTTCCTTTGTGAATATGTTCTGAAATGTAATTGATTCCAGTGATCAAAGCTGAATTTTTAGCATCATTACTCCAGTCTTCAGGGTCACATGATCCTTCAAAAATCACAGTTCCTTACAGAGACATTCTTTCAAATGAATGCTGTTCTTTTGAACTTTCTATTCATCAAAGAATCCTAAAAAATAACTGTTTTCAACATTGATAATCATCAGAAATGTTTCTTGAGCAGCAAATCAGCATATTAGAATGATTTCTGAAGGATCATGTGGCACTGAAGACTAGCGTTGTCACGATACCAAAATTTTGACTTTGATGCGATACCTGACTAAAATGTCTCGATACTACTACTGAAGCGATACTATGACAAAACATAGAATAACAGGTAAAGTAACTGAATAATAGATGATTTAAATCGAGGTTATAGTAATTTTTCTATTAAAAAAAAACATTTTATCCCCCTTTAAAAAAAAATAAAAATAATAAAAATCACATTCTAGTGACACTGGACCGTGGTGAACAAGGTTTTTTAAAAAAAAATTTTAATTATATAATAAATAAAAAGAAAACAGACAGAATAAACACAAAAAAAACAAGCTAGTGTTAGAGGCCTTCTTTTTTTTGCTTTTTGTTAATTCTATAATAAACAAAAAGGAAAACAAGTGTTATTTTTTTTTTTATTTTAAAGAAAACAAGCAGTAAGTAAAGAGTATTCATTTAAAAAAAAAAAAAAAAAAAAAAAAAAAAAAAGAAAAAAAAAGAATAGAATTAGAATAGAGAGTTCTAAAGCTAGAGGGTCAAATAAAGATCTGTGTTTTTAGCCGATTCTTGACTTGACTTATTTCATGATATAGTAATTTTATTTCACAATAACAATTTATATCATGATAGTCATTTTTGTTATTTTACCTATGTTATTAATAATAAGAACATAGATGGAAGTAACAAACTAAAGGACAAATACAATAAAACAAAGACACAAATGAAATAAATAGGGCCATATGAAATCTTTTTTTGTTTTGTTTAAGATTCTGTTTTTCCCATTAAAAATTTTTGTAGACCCTATTTTAATGGTTACATTAATAAAAATATTAATGAAAAAGCATGTCTAATTAACTGAAATCATGAAACTCAATTTAAAACACAATTTAACAGCAGTTTCTTAGGCCCTATGAAATACATTTTATTATTTTTCTCAAATTCAGTTTTATTTTGATCAAATTCTGTGAATCTGTTTTCCATTCATTTTCTGGATTCCATTTGAATAGTTTCATTAAATTTTAATAATCAAAAGCATATCTAAATTATTTTATAAATAATTAATTTATGATATTATTTATTTCTTTTTTTTTTTCAGAAATACAGTCTTTTGTATTTACAATGTTCTTGTAAATAAATTCTGGTAAATAATTTTTCTGGTAAATATTACTTAAATATTGTTTTAATTTTTTTATTAGTAGTTATAGTAGTACTATCATTACATAAAGTAATATTTCTGTCAAGTTAAACCGTACTTTTATTTTGACAGGTTGCTGCCTTTATGTTTCTATTTGTATATGATATGACAATGGCTTTTCTCAAAAGTAACGGTAAAATATTCATGAACTGTATCCATGAGATTATGTTTGTGTTTTCATGTACATATAATAAGGTGGTAGACAGTGTTGGGAAGGTTACTTTGGAAATGTAATAGGTTACAGATTACAAGTTACTTGATTTAAAATGTAATAAGTAGTGTAACTTTTCAATTACTTTATTAAAGTAATGTAACATTACTTTTAGTTACTTTTTGATTACTTTTCTAACTTTCTAATATTTTCAACTGTTAATCATTTTGAAACATTTAAACCAGGCAGAGTTAACCTTACAGTAGTGTTCAACACTGATTACTGTCAGACTTTCAAAATACTTCATCACTTGAATTAAGATTATAAGTAAGGGATAATATACATCTTTATTTTGCGATAACAACTGGCTGAATGTGCATTATCTCACTTATTACACAGCTGCTCGATAGATTATTTAGATGTTTTGTGGCAAAATTATTAGACACGAAACATTGATCTGAGTTGAAATATTTGAACACAAAGCTTCCATGAAGAAATTAGTTGCTAGCAAAATGGCAAGTTCAAACTAGACATTTTAGGGATACAGTGCAGTCATACCACTTTTCTTACACAACATTTCACCACATAAATAATTAAGTAGTAGTACTAATTAGTTAGTTATCTTATAATCCATTACAATGTACAAAAAAAAAAAAAAAAAAATGGCAGCAGCTGCGTTTGTATGAAACAACAGAGGAAGTCCACGATACCAGGATGACAGAATTAAGAAATTGTACACATAATATTGAATTAAGCTTTAATATTTTATTAGTTAACCAAACGCAAAGCTTCCACCAAGAAAAACTATCAAGCATATAGCACTGACTCCTGAGTCTGAGCTGTGTAATCATTTAATTTAAAGCACAGCCACCACAAATTCAGACTTTTTTTTTTTTTTTTAAACTTATATTTTTGGGCTTTTTATGCCTTTTATTGTGATAGGACAGTAGAGAGATGACAGGAAAGAGCTGGGAGAGTGGAGCGGGATCGGCAAAGCACCTCGAGATGGGAATCGAACTCGGGTCACCATGAGCGCAGCTGCGCTATATGTCATAACAAGATCATAACATAAATAACATCATAACAAGAAATAGTTTAACTGCTATGATACTGGGTTTGAAATCAAATGTTTGCATAGTTATGACAGAAAACACTAGCATCTAACAATGCCTTGGAAAAAACAATCTTAAAAAATAAAGTTTATTTATAAACCCAAATAGGAAATAAAACAGTTATCGAATAAGCATGTGTCCTATTCTGTGTCCTAAACTCCTGAAACATTGGTGTCTCATTTTAGAGCAATCAATGCAATTTAAAAGAAGTCAATTAAATCTGTAAGTGGGGGTGGGTGGGTGAAAAAATTCATATGTTATCCTCTTTGTAATCACTGGCATTTTTCAAAAGTAACTGTAATTTAATTACATATTTTTCTCAGTAACTGTAACTAATTACAATTACATTTATTTTGTAATTAAATTACGTAATTCTGTTACATGTAACTAGTTACTCCCCAACAGGATATGTTTGTATTATCCTGAATGAAACTGTGCGTCTGTGTCATTCATTCATACAGATGCGCAGAACGTGCAGGATTCATATTTTAAATAGGAAAAATCTGTTACATTTAAATAAATTCCGTTTTCATGACTGGATCCCGCGATTGCATCCGCGTTTTCTGATTCGCTTTAATCATAGGGTCCTAAATAAACAGTGTTAACACAGCTCTTATTAGCATTCTTAAAAAAGTGCAGGTACTAGTAAAATGCAGAATTGTATCGTATTTAAAAGCAGGGTATCACTATATCGCAGGGTATTGCTAATCATGCTAGAAACATGCTAACAACTAGCTAATTATGTTAGAAACATGCTCGCAACCTGCTAATCATGCTAGAAACATGCTAATCATGCTAGAAACATGCTAGCAACTTGTTAATCATGCTAGAAACATGTTAGTGACATGCTAACTACTTGCTAATGTTGCAAGAAACATGCTAGCAACTTGCTAATCATGTTAGAAACATGCCAGCAACTTCGTAATCATGCTAGAAACATGCTAACAACATACTAGGAACTTGCTAATCAAGCTAGAAACATGCTAGCAAATGCTAATCATGCTAGAAACATGCTAGCAACTTGCTTATCATGCAAGAAATATGATAGCAACATGTTAACAACTTGGTAATCATGCTAGAAACAGGCTAGCAACTTGTTAAACATGCTAGAAACTGCTAGCAACGTACTATTCATGTTAAAAACATGCTAACAACTTGCTAATCACGCTAGAAACATGCTAGTGACCTGCTAATCGTGCTAGAAACAGGCTAGCAACATGCTAATCATGCTAGAAACATGCTAACAACTTGCTAATCATGCTAGAAACATGGTAGCAACATGCTAACAGTTTGCTAATCATGCAAGAAACATGCTAGCAATTTGTTAATCAAGTTAGAAACATGCTAACAACTTACTAATCATGCTAGAAACATGTTAGTGACCTGCTAATCATGTTAGAAACATGGTAGCAACATGTTAACAACTTGCTAATCATGCAAGAAACATGCTAGAAACTGCTAGCAACGTACTATTCATGTTAAAAACATGCTAACAACTTGCTAATCACGCTAGAAACATGCTAGTGACCTGCTAATCGTGCTAGAAACAGGCTAGCAACATGCTAATCATGCTAGAAACATGCTAACAACTTGCTAATCATGCAAGAAACATGCTAGCAATTTGTTAATCATGTTAGAAACATGCTAACAACTTACTAATCATGCTAGAAACATGTTAGTGACCTGCTAATCATGTTAGAAACATGGTAGCAACATGTTAACAACTTGCTAATCATGCAAGAAACATGCTAGCTATTTGCTAATCATGCTAGAAACATGCTAGCAACATACTCAGAACTTGCTAATCAAGCTAGAAACATGCTAGCAATATGTTAATCATGCTAGAAACAGACTAGCTACATGGTAACAACTTGCTAATTATGGTAAAAACATGCTGACTACTTGTTAATCATGCTAGTAGCATGCTAATCGTTAGAAACAGACTAGCAACATGCTAGTAACTTGCTAATAATGATAGAATCATACTAACAACATGTTAATTAATTATCTATCTATCTATCTATCTGAAAGACTGCATTCAAACTTTAACCTTTTAAAACTACTTTAAACTGAAAACCATCAAACTTTTCAAAACACACAAAACTTTTTAAAACTTTTCAAAGCCTTGACAAACTTTATCTAGTTTGCAATAATATTTCACAATTTTACAGTATTTTTGAGCAAATAAACACAGCCCTAGTGAGCAGAGGAGACTTCTTTCAAATGAAATCAGTATACTTCAACAGATCATTACCTTCTTGCGTAATTTCTGAATGCGGTTGATGACCTCACGGGCCACACCTTCATCCACCATGGACTGATCTGGGGTGACGTCAAGAAGAACCAGCACCTATGAAAACAAGGACATCCATTCTGATCATGTCACTACGGGACAGTGTGAATTTTGACATGAGTGAGTGCAGAATGAGCACCTGAGCGTCTGAATGTGCCTCATACTGGGATGGGGTTCCTGAGGTCTGATCGAAGGTGTACATCAGGCGCAGGTCGTCTTCATGCAGCTCATGACCATCCACAACTATGGATCCTGCAGAGGAGATATCAGACATTAAAATGGGCTCACAGACGAAATTGGACAGCAGCCTGTGGGAATCAACCTTTCTGACTCCAAAAATATTGACAAAGATAATATCTGAAAACCCCTCAAGATATTTCTGATACTTCTGCCATAACGACAAAGCAATCTAAACTTTTTTATTTATATAATAAACAGTACTGTGCAAAACTCTTAAGCCATTAGTATTTTCACCAACAAAAAAATAGTTTTAAGCCAGTTATTTCTCTCTTTTGCTGGAGCGTGTCTGTAGGAAATAAAAGTTTTGACTTATAAACATTATTTTGCCATTAATTGTAATAAGCCAATGAGATTTTTTGAGTCTGACAACTCCAGTCACAGTAACCCACACCGCCTGCGCTCATTCAGATCTCATCTATTTCAGCACAATATCCCAGTCTTATCCATCGTTCTGCTCATTACAGCGCCAGTGTTACATATAAATGGCATGAAAATGCTTTAGAAAGGGGAGCGATGAACATGACTATCAGATCACTGCACTCTAATCTGAGATTTGCACGGCTGGTTTAGCTCTTCTCATCCCTCCAACGTCCCGCACACACAGGTAATCGCTCTGGAAAACTACTGCCCACTTCAGAGCCAAAAAAACAGCCTCCTGCTCTAGCAGGATACATCATACGTCTTGTAATTCATTTATGCTCATCAAGGCTGCATTTACTTGATCAAAAACACAGAAAAAAAATAATATTGTGAAATATTATTACAGTTTAAAATAATGGTCTTCTATATTCATATATTTTAAAATATAATTTACTTCTGTGAAGCAAAGCTGAATTTTTAATAAGCCATTACTTCAGTTTTCAGTGTCACATGATTCTTCAAAAATCATTCTAATATGCTGATTAATTACTGTTATTATCAATGTTGGAAACAGTTCATATGCTTCATATTTTTTTTTTTTTGGAACCTGCGATTCATTTTTCAGGATTCCTGATGAAAAAAAAGGTTAAAAAGAACAGCATTTATTCAAAATATAAATATTTTATAACAACATACGTCTTTGTTATCACTTTTTATTGGTTTAACACTTGGTAAATAAAGTTTTTTTTTTTTTTTTTTTTTTTTTTTAAAGAAACTTAAAAAATATACTGACCCCAAACTTTTAGATGGTAGTTTATATTGTTACAAAATATTTCTATTTTAAATAAACGCTGTTCTTTTCAACTTTTTATTTGTTAAAGAATCCTGGGAAAATAGAAAAGAGTTATTTTAAATTGTTTTTTTCTGTATCTTCAATCAAAATGCTTGATGAGAATAAGAAACGTCTTTAAAAACCATTAAAATTCTTACTACTGATCCCAAACTTTTGAGCAGCAGTATGTGTGTGTGTGTGTATATATATATATATATATATAGATAGATAGATAGATAGATAGATATACAGATATAGATATATAGATATAGATATAGATATATATCCTTTTTTAAGTAATAAGACCTTATGATTTTTTTTTTTTTAATTGTCTTGTTTTAATTGTTTCTGGATGTATAATTTAATACTTGCATATTAAAAAAAAAAAAAAAAAAAAAAAAAAAAAAGGTAATCGAACTAATTCATACAAATCATGTAATGTAATCACATACAAATTGAACAATTCTTTTAATTTTGCTGTTAAAATTAAAACGTGGCAGAAAAATTGTGATATTCCTTAAAAATATTCTGCTCACATTTTCTACATCGCAAAAATCGTAGGGCTTTACGTAACACATTCAGATGTCTCACTTCCAAGCTTGTTCGTAACTCTCATTATTCTCAATGATTAATTGTTGTTTTGCCATATTTACATGCTGCACACTGAAGTAAACTGCTATATCACTCTGTCAAATATGTTATTTAAGAGAAGATGTGGACATTAGCTTTGACAAGCTGAAGTATGAACATCTGTGCTTCATTTATGGTGGATTTGTGGCCTTTTTGAGTCTTGACAGCACCAGTCACCATTTACCTTCATCACAGTTTCCAATAATTCTCCTTTGGTGTCTGGCAGATGAATGAAAGTCATGCAGATGTGGAACGACACGAAGGGAGTAAATGATGACAGAATGATGATTTTGTGTGATTCATGTGTGAATGTGGTACATGCCTGTCTTCTGGAAGTTCTCTAGCTCTTCACTCTTCAGCTCCTTGATGGATGCGGTAACAGATTTAAATGCCCCTTTCAGCCGCTTGCCCAACACCATGTGATCAGGTTCAGCTCTCAGACGAATGCCGTATTTGTCCTTGTCGGTGGACAGAGTGAGCTGGCGAACATTCAGCTCCTGATGAAAAAAAGTCATCCCACTTTAAGACTGACAAAACAAGATTTAAATCACTTTACTCCTAGAAAAACAAACTTTCATCATTGAATCAGTGTAGTGAACTCTGACGCCACTTCATCCCCACAGTACAGGACACTCACAGTCATGAGCAGTGTTACTTCTAAATTTTTAAAGGAATGGGTAATTGCTGAAAACGTCCTCACCCTCAGTTTGTTTCTTCTTTAAATTTGGAGAAATGTAGCATTACATCAATTGCTCACCAACTGATCCTCTGTAGTGAATGGGTGCCACCAGTAACAAATCCATCAAGACGCTTTTAACTTCAAACCGTTGCTTAATCCATAATAACGCTTCCTCCAGTGAAAAAATTCCCTTCGGACAGTTTTCCGATTTATAAGTGAAGCTTGATCTGTGGATATTTCTCTCCTGACTCCTGATAGCCAGAAGCAACATTTTGAAGTTAAAAACGCCTTAATGATAGATTTGTTTCTTACAAATACACAGATTTTGGCTTCACAAGATGTCAGCTGATATACTGGAGTCGTGTGGATTACTTGTGGATTCTTGTGATGTTTTTATCAGCTGCGTGAACTAATTCTGATGGCACCCATTCACTGCAGACAGTGCTGTAGTCCATTACTGATCACAAATTAAATGACAAAAACTGTAGTTAGTGACGTAACACATTACACATTTAGATAACATAATTAGACTATTACACATAATTAGACTACTCACATTGATTTAAATAGGACAATCATTTACCATACTAATATAAAAATCAGTGATGGCGTTATAAATAAACTGCATTACTAATGGTGTCAGTAACCAGTAATCAAATTACTGTTTCCCCTGTTACAACGGCGTTACCATTACTGAAAATAAAATGCACCGTCACTATAATTGAGCTCACTGAAAACCGTTTTTCATCCGAGCGGTTTTCATCCCTCCCTCTCAGCCATAGGACCTGCAAAGCTGTGCATCGCATCGTGTTGTTTTTCTGAGGTAAATTCTGGCTTATTCCGCTCAGCGAGTCTTTTTCCATAAACGAAAAGTAGCCGAGATGAACTTGACGAATGTTCACGGAGGCGATGTCTCACGTGGATGTTTAAAACATTTGAACATTTGAAAAGCGGAGCAGCTTGTAGAGATAATGAGTTTAGACAAGAACAACTGGAGCTCGCATTGGTATCATACTTTATCAGGTATTACTTTATCAGAGAAAATCTGTTTTCGACGTGACCTACTTCATTTAAAAGTAGAAATTTCAAGCTTTCAATACATATATTTATCATGTCTGTGCATGTATTTGCTGTGAAGAGAACTGACGAAGACCGAGACAGCCTGTCCATTTTCTTTATTTTACAAAAGCACATTGTTTTGATGTTATTAAGACTATACACAAATAAAAGTAGACCCTTTGCACTTTCAAACGATACCTTATTGTTATCTGTTCAATCAAAAATGAGGAGTATTTTTAGTTCAAGAAAAAAACGAGACAGACCACACTGGTGCACTCTTCAGCCCCAGAGGGATGTTTTTTAATGTCTGTGGTTGAAGTGACCCCAATAACGTGATATTAGTCCCACAGCAAAATTAAAATAGTGTAGATTAGTGTACAACGTTTTATTAATTTAACATATTTAATATTGGGGGCATCCAAGTTATTTGACATACTTAAACATTTTTAAAAAAGTAACACAATAGTTACTTTCCCTGGTAATTAGTTACTTTTATAATGATGTAATTTAGTTACTAAAGCAGTTACTATTTGTGAGAAGTAACTAGTAACTATAACTAATTACTTTTTTTAAAAGTAACATGCTCAAAAAAAGAGAAACAAAAATATATTCCATTCGTTGTTATTAATGAACAAGAAGAATTAGGAAGCATCAATGAATTACAATGTATTGCTATTGTGTGAATAATACGTAATAATGCAATCAATAAAAAGTAAATGTAGCCTGATTACAAGCATTTCAAAATGCAATATAATCTAATTACTAGTTCATTTTCGGAATCTGATTACGTAAGACAGATTACATGTAATCATTTATTACTCAGCACTGCTTGCAGAGGATCCACTGGTCAGCAAGCAATGCTAAATTTCTCCAAATCTGATGAAGAAAGAAATTCCTTTACGTCTTGAATAGCCTAAGAGTGAGCACTTTTTTATTTCTGTGTGAACTAGTCATTTAAAGCAAGAGGCATGAGCTAGGGTTTGTGTTCAGTGTATTACAGTGGGAGGCTGTTCATTAAGTCAGGTGACTGCAGTGTCTGTTGTGTTTCTCACATTGTGAGAGCAGAATAAAAAAAGCTCAGTTTGTGCCTCCACTGCGACGCTCATATGTTCATCTGGGACAGGAGTCACAGAAGCGTCAAAGTCATCTGAATAAAACATGGCATCTAATGAAGCACAGCGAGAGCGTGCTTTATTCCACCTGACAGGAAGCACTTTCAGCTCTGTCCATCTCACCAACACACTCATCAGCTTAAGAGAATTATGCTACAAGAACCTCTGTACAAAAATAATGCAGAAATAAAACCCAGGAGTCTCTTTGTCAGCTTACACGCTGAAGTACATCAGTAAACCGTCTCAGTTTCTGATGGATTTGAATGCATTCAAATATCTGCAACTGAAAAAACATCCTGTATCATCATCTAGTCCGAATGATTCGAGCAATTCGTGGTTGAACGCTGAAGCTAGAGCTCTGATCGATGGCAGGCGTGTGGCGTGTGCCGCCCATTGCTTTCTCCACGGGGGTGTTTAACAATCGAGCGTGGCAGACACAGAGACAGAGCGGCTAATTTTAGCTCAGAGGCCCAGCCCACCCATAAATCATTGCGGCAGGGGCTGGAGATGAAGGACACAGGTTGAGCGTCCGCTCACACACACTCACCGCACGACCTGTGTTCACAGTGACGTAGACATTTCTCCTCTTTGCTTAGATCAACACATCTGCCCAGACCTCCACACCAGCAAGGGGTGCTGTGGAGCTGCGTAAACAGGGCTAGATTTTCGTTTTAATAACAGAGCAACAAACACTTTGACACATGATTTGTCTAAATAGCACCTGTCTGACACTCGATCTGCATTGGAAGTGAACAGCAGATCACCTCCATTATGATCATAGGAAAGTGTGCAACATTTCAACATTTCAATCTAGTTTTGCTGCACTGCATCACGCCGTAGAGACATGCGAGAAGCAATTTGCAATGCAATTTCGAAATAAAAGCCATTTGCGGGGTGGCTGAGTATTTCCATGATTATTACCATTTTATTTTTTTTAAAGCAAATACAGTTGGCACTTTTATGTTCCAGAGCTTGATTTGTATTTTCTACTCACTCGTGAGCTGCACACTCAACGCCAGGTGAAAATATAACCCAAACTCAGCATGTGGGGGAAAAATGGAAGCATTAATATAAAGAAACCCTTTTATTGGAACTGCACTGGAGACTGTATTGAAAGCAGACAATGCTGGCTCTGCTCTCGCACCGAATACATTTTGAATTCACCCGCCACGCTCTCCTGCCTGCCTTTTTAGAAAAGCCTAGATAAATATGCATGAGGTGACATTACCATAATGAGCTGCCTCTGAATAAAGAGCTCTCCGACACTGCTGACTAGTAAGAATAACCACTGCACGTCTCTTTAATTACATTTTCACAAGTAAAAAACTAATCTGATGATATCTGCAATGCTATTATGACTAGTAGTGTGAATAAATCAGATTGTATCTGTAAATAATTTACTTCTAGATCCAATTTTACTCTTAGTACTTAGATCCATATTTAAAAAGTAATTACAGATATCAGTAACTTTACTTTGACAAGTCAAAATAACTATTTAAAACTGAATTATAATTCTAATTAGAACAATCTAATCTGAATTAGTTATAACTGGATTAAACTAAACTGAATGAGTCTGAATGAATCTGAATGGGAATTTTTCTTAGTAGAATGCAAACGGTAGATACTTTTAATTATTACACAGCTCCCTGGAATACTCGATTCTGATTGGTTAGTTGTGACCCAAGGCATGTTATTCCTCAGTAACAACTATCGTCTTTAACAATGCCGACTAAGGCCAGTGCTTCTTTCACACCTCTCATATCACACCACTGCGCTCTCACTCACTTCATTTGATCGTTCTTGACTGTATTTACTGTAAACTGAAACCGGAGTTAAAAGGAGACCTGTGGCAACACAATAAAGTGTTTATCTTGTTGCAAGAACAATTGTTTTGCACACTGTAATGGATTTAAAATAATAAACAGGTAAGATTTTAAAACACTTTCTTCTCAAATAACATTTTATGTCCTCATCTTTTTTTTTTAATGTGGTGAAAAGCTGGGTAATTAGTTATACGACTGTACATTATGCCTTAAATATGCATCATCTGAACGCTCAAAGCTGTTTGTTAGGAACTGTTTTTCACTGCAGAAGTGGTGTGTTTAAAAAGCTAATAAACATTTAAACTCAAATCAATATGTCGTTTCTAATTATTTACTTATGTAGCAAGTACCATGTGAAAACACATTTAAGGTGATTGAAAACCCCTTCATGTCCTCCTGATCACCCTATCGGGGTTTATTCTGTAATAACAACCAGCCGGATGGACAATATCCATTACTTTGAACAGTCAACTGTACAGATCTGAAATTAAAATCCAGTGAAAGGCAAAACAATTGGCAACTGATATGTGGGAATGTTTGTCACTAGAGAAAGTGTACAGATATCTTATACAGGAATTATTTCCAAATTCCAATACAGATATCTAAAATTGTATTAATTAGTCAAAACTGAGTTAGGACTAGGTACACTAAGAGAATTAAAATGTTAGTTCACCCAAAAATGACAATTCTGTCATTAATTACTCACCCTCATGTTGTTTCAAACCTGTAAGACCTTCGTTCATCTTCAGAACACAAATGAAGATATTTTTGATGAAATCGAAGAGCTTTCTGATTCAAACATACCTTAATTTGTGTTGCGAAGATGAACAAAGGTCTTATGGGTTTGGAACGATATGAGGGTGACTAATTGATGGCAGATTTTTCATTTTTGGGTGAACTATCCCTTTATAATCATGTGAGAGATTAATATATCATGATAATCATGATGTCATACAATTAATAATTCAAATAATTAACAAAAAACAAATTCCATGGCATTAGATATCATATACAGTTGAGGTCAAAAGTTTACATACACCTAGCAGAATCTGCAAAATGTTAATTAGTTGACCAAAATAAGAGGGATAATACAAAATGCATGTTATTTTTTATTTATTAAGATATTTCAAATAAAAGACTATTCACATATAGTCCGCAAGAGAAAATAGTTGAATTTATAAAAATGACCCCGTTCAAAAGTATGCATAGACTTGATTCTTAATACTGTGTTGTTACCTGAATGATCCACAACTTTTTGTTTTGTTTAGTGATAATTGTTCAAGAGTCCCTTGTTTGTCCTGAACAGCCTGCTATTCTTCAGAAAAATCCTTCAGGTCCCACAAATTCTTCTTTTTCAGCATCTTTTGCATATTTGAACCCTTTCCAGCAGTGACTGTATGATTTTGAGATCCATCTTTTCACACTGAAGATAACTAAGGGACTCATATGCAACTACTGCAGAAGGTTCAGATGCTCACTGATTACTCCAGAAGGGAACACAATGCATTAAGAGCCAGGGTGTACACTTTTGAACAGAATGAAAATGAGGACAATTTGCTTATTTTCCCTGAATATCATATTTATTTCATTTAGCACTGCATGTCTCCCAGAAGACAAAATGAGTTAAATTTACCCTGATCTTCAAATTCAAAAAGTTTTCACACCCCGGCTCTTAATGCGTAGTCTTTCCTTCTGAGCATCAGTGAGTGTTTGAACCCTCTGTAATAGTTGCATATGAGTCTCTCAGTTGTCCTCAGAGTTAAGACGAATCCCAAAATAATAGTCATTGACGGAAAGGGTTCAAATACACAAAAATGCTGGAAAACCAAAGAATTCTTGGGACCGGAAGGATTTTTCTGAAGAACAGTGCTCAGGACAAACAAGGGACTCATGAACAACTATCACTAAACAAAAAATACAGCTGTGTATTATTCAGGTAACAACACAGTATTAAGCATCAAGTGTATGTAATCTTTTGAATGGGGTAATTTTTATAAATTCAACCATTATTTTCTGTTGTGGACTATATGTAAATGTCTTTTATGTGAAATATTTTATTCAGGTCAGCACTAAATAAAAAAATAACATGCATTTTGTATGATCCCTCTTATTTTTGGAAAATAACTAACATTTTGCAGATTCTGGAAGGTATATGTAAACTGTTGACCTCAACTGTACATACAGGCAGTTACATATAACTGCAGAATGCACCACTGTACCATGTTTCAAATCTTGAAATCTTCAGTCCTCATTCATTGCATTTTCCCAAGAAAGAGCATGTAAATAAATGATGACACATCACAGGACGCGTGTGATGTGTGGATCGTGACACACGTGAAACTCTTACCTCCAGGATGTACTTCTGCAGGGACTGGATATCTCTGAGAGCTTCTGGGTCCTGATGGATCACCACCACCTCCTTCAGTGGATACTGAAATGGATCCCAACACACTCATTGTCAGCACTTCACCAAACCAACCAGTACAGCTGATGTAAGTTTAAGTTTACTGCTACATCATAAGGATGGTCTCTTACCTTGACAGGCAGGGTCTTTCTGTCTCGGATCACACGGCCCAGCTCGATGACCGACTGCATCTGAGATACGGCACTCTCAATGCGCTTGTCAATCAGAGACTCCCTGCCAAACACACAAACACACTCATGTCAGGCTGTGGAAGAGCTCGAACAAACATAGATGAAGAGATGGGACACATCAACACAACCACGGCCAATCAAACAACTAATAATAAGTGGCGCTTCACGCTTGGCCCTAAAGTCAGAATGGTACCTTGTACATTGGTTTCTGATAAAATGTTTGCTTGAGTTAAAAGCCACTGAAGTTCAAACAGTGAATGTTCTGCTACAGTTCCTGTCTGTCACTGCATGCACACACATTTCATCTCTTTAGTTTAGCATTCATATTTCAGTTTGTCACGTCTTGTTTGTCTGTTTGTTTGGTTTCACACCATCTTTGGGTTGGAGTGACAAATTCATGGACCTCGTTGCATAAAGAGCCACTATGTTAAGTCTTAAAAATCAGTCTGGTTCAAGGATATATACACATACACACACACACACACACACACACATATATTTATTTATTTTTTTTTTTTTTAAACAAAACTAAAAAGAGAATTTAATTTCACTTCATATTCTGTTTTTCAGTTTTGCTTATTCATAGTTTATTTATTCTGTTTTTTTTTTAATTATTCATTTAGAGTTGAATTTAATGTTTTTTTTTTTTTTTGTCTTTTTGGTATTTATGTTTTTCAATTTTATGTTTATTGTTCAGTTTCATGTTTTTTCTAGTCATTTTGGTATTTACTGAAAGTATATATATTTGATTTTTTTAAATATTTATTTATATTTTGTATGCCACGGTCATTTATAGTTTGTTTACATATTTCTGATTTCTCAGTTTTGGTTTGACATTTCTGACTTCGTGTTAAATATGTCAAACTATATTTTACACATTCAGTGTTGGGTAATAAGAGATGTAATCTAAATTACATGATCAGAGTCAAAAAATTAAGTTGCTGAAATTAGATTTTACTATGTTTTTAAGATGCTCAAAATCAGTTACACTGATTATTACACTGATTTTCATGATTACATGTTGTACACACAACGGAAGTAAATTGTTCATAATTTACAGATTTTCTCTAATTAATCTTTTCTGTCTTTTTTTATTATTATTATTATTATTATTATTATTATTATTATTATTATTAAATCCTACTGCTTTTATTTGTTCTGAAAGTTTTATTCATGTTTTATGATTTTATCATTAACTTTATAAACTTGCACTTCCTTCACAAACCTGTATGTAATGTCATGTTTAATGCACTGCATGTTTTCTTTCTCTTTGTATTTTTATATCAGTATGGTACAATACAATCCTATTCGAATCAGTGTGATTTGTTACAAGCAATATAAAAGTAATCCAAAAGTAATCAGATTATATTGCCAAAAAGGTGTAATCTAATCGATTACATTACTAACTACAATTTTCATCATGTAATCTGAAATCAGTAATACACTACAGTATGTGGAACTGGCCAGGTCCACACCCACAGGTCAAATGGAGAAGAGCGGACAGTACGAACTTCACGTCATGTTCACTGCTACAACCTTCATCCTGGGCTATTTCTACAGTGTTCAGTGCACCAGCAAATGCAGTTATTAGTTAGAAGGAAGAAAGTCCAAACTACTGAAGAGGAGGTAGAAGACGACGCTCAATTAAATAATAAAGCGTGCGTCCTCTGGACAGCCTCCATGTCTTTGACAGCAGGTCACCTCTGTGAGAAACATTAATACTCACAGTAACACAGGACATTTTGTGAATTTATAAAAGCAACAGAGACAGACTGAGGGATGAAGGACCTTCAGAGCATTTAACTGCGCTGGACGGCACTCAAACCAGAGTCCAGCTCATCTGAGGTACTCAGGGAAATGTGTTTACAGGCATACATTAAAGGACATGCTAAATCATGTCAATATCACACTAGGACATGTAAAGACTGTCCTGCCCCATCCGAGTATGAGGCATAAAACCTCCAGATTTCATCTGAGCACACGCAATAAAATCACAAATGCTCGTCTTTACAAGGATTTTCTGGGTTTCAGACTGAAACTTTGCAGAAGCTGTGAATTAAATAAGGAAAAACACAATTTTCTTTTGTCAAACAGTCTCTGAAGGCTTCAGTTCTTGCCTGTCAATGTAAATGAGGGCATCTTTATGTAGAATGAACTGAGCTTTACCATTGAACCATCTGATTGATCTGCTACACCAGTCACCTGATGGAGAGTTTCTCCAGCATATCAATCTGTTCACGCTCTCCAAAATTATCATGGTTATCAGTATTATCATGGTATTGTTAAAATGGGCTAGAAATGTTCAAAAAGTACTGACACAAAAATCGTTTCACCAAATTTTATATTTAAAATGAACAAACAACAAATAAAATGACTTTCTGTTTGCATTAACACTAAAACAATAACATTACCAATGATGTCCAGAGTTTAAATGACAACATTGACAACAGTTTATCTAATAACATTTTCAAAATGTCCAAATAAAGCTTACAAAAGGTTTCATAAAATGTAAACCTCACATTTTAGCCTTTAAAGGGGGTTAAGTCAAAATTAATAAATGATTATTTTATCTGATCCATAAACAATTCTAGCTACCTTATCCTTGTTTAAATGTGCAGAATCCACATAAGCTTGTTTTTCATCAACCGGTCAAAATTTACAGCAGGGCATTCAAATTGGGACCGTTTCAGCCAGACAAAAACAGCACACAGGCTGAATGTAATAGTAAGTCTCTGTAAATTCACTCTCTAATACTAGGCGGCGCTTGTGAAACAGCAAAGTTACAGCTGTTTCCCCATAACCTCTGTGGAACAAAGCAGCATTGCGATTAAGAACACGACTTTATTAGGTATAACGAAGCAAAGATGAAAACAGAATGCCAGTCAGAACATTCAGAGGTATATTCACCTCTGCACCCTTTTAAAACCTCCCAGCCTTCACACAAAACCAAACTACTCTGCATGCTGTGCGGACATGAGACTGTTATTTAAACTTTGCTTTATGCTGGACAGTATTTATTACAGCGTGTCGTTCAAATCGCGGTAATCGAATACGGTTTTAATAATTAAAATATGAAACGGTAATAATAACCGTGGGGAATTTTATCATGATTTATCATCAAACCGGTTATCGTTCCTAACTGCATTTAATTTAGGTTTTTAATGTTATTTCTTAAAATTCTTCTATTACACAATGGCAAGACATAACAGTGTACAACTCGGGGTGTAACGGTACACAAATATGACAGTTCGGCACATACCTCGGTACAGCAGGGGGGAAAAACTAACTTTTTTTTTTAATAAACAGTGGTTTACTGAACAGGTTTTTTTATATACATTCAGTTACAATTAAAATTTTCTTAGTGAAAAACAAATCTACCTCAGGCAATGCTTTAAATAAAGGAGCCTTTTTACATAATAAGGTTACAATTAACACCTTAACCCAGAATTAAATTTTATTACTATTATTATATATTATAATCAACACTTAACTTAAATATATGGTAGCAAACATGTAATAATATTGCACATAATGCAGGTTTTAAATTAACTTATAAATTATACAATTTCTATTTGTTAAAGGGGTCATCTGATGCCCATTTTCCACAAGCTGATATGATTCTTTATGGTCTTAATGAAAAGTCTATAACCTGCTTTGGTTAAAATTTCTCAACGGTAGTGTAAATAACACCTTTTTTACCTTGTCAAAATCAGCTCTGCAAAATCATCCTGTTCTGGTCAAGGTTGCTTTAAATGTTAATGAGCTCTGCTCGCCCCGCCTCTCTCTTCTCTTTGTGGAGTGACAAGCCTGTTTACTTCAGCCGAATTTAGCCGCATTTAGCCGTTAAACTTGCTAACTAGCACATTATTAGGAAAGGCGATCGCAAAGATTCATACAAAAACCTTGTACTCACTTCTGCTGTAAGTGAAGCTGGATCACGAATAATTTGCGCGAACATAGACGGATATATGTAGATCGGGAGGCGCATTCGATTCACAAACAAACGTAATCCACTGCATCTTCCGCGGCTCAGATGTCTTGAGTAAATGACGACCACTATGTTCATTATTACTTTCAGCAACACAACACGTCAATCGCTCAATCTGAGATATTCTTGTCTAATTTACATCCCTGCTCCGGCATCGAAACAATGGAGGTTGGACTGTTACAGCTGATTTAGGGAGGGTCTGAGGTAAGACGCTCATGTCAATCAACTGTCGCGGGAGCGGCCTCTGTCAGTGACGCCACACCGCATGGATTTTTATCATTATAGGGTAGATGTGTACATACACTGCCAACACACATTAATGTTCAAACAACATGTAAAAGTGAACTTTGCATCCAATGACCCCTTTAAAATATATTCAATTACACAGTGGCTGTCATAACATGTTTCATAACAGATTAATTTTAACATACATTAAATAATTAAGACTAACAGATAAAGTACAATATAATTCAGTGTAATATTTCACGAAATGCTCTTCTCTAGACTTCATTTCTATAGTGAAATAACGAGCTATGGACAGTGATGACTTGCCTGAGGTAAATGAAATGCTACGTGACGTTTTATTTCCACGCTGTTTTGCTGACGTCTTTCCATGGTTGAAACACTGATTGAGCGATTGCATGAGATGTTCATTCATGTTATTTTGCCTCAAAACTAGTAGCACCGAGGAAGGAGTGATCGCGTTCCCTCACACTCCGCCCTGCCATTTGAACGGACCCGATACATGGGACAAGTCTGTAGCACGTTAACGGCTCTGACGTGGCTACCAGAGCTGATTGCATCCACTGTAGCCAATGCTTGTGTTTATACCAGCATGCTTCTGAAGTGACCCGGAAGCGGCTCTCCGAGGCGTTTATATGGCAATCTGTCATGCTACATCAAAGACTGTCAAAACAGCATTTATTGTTTGAATTTCCTGGGAGAAAAAAAATGCTGTGCTTTTTAGGTACACACGCGTACCGAACCGAAAGACCCGTAACGAAAATTTCTGGTACGAATACGTGTACCGTTAGACCCCTAGTACATCTAAAATACTGTTGTATATACATATTAATATAGGAAAGAGCAATGTGTTTGTATGAAATGTGTGACACTGATTGAGGTGAAGATGATGTGTAGTGATAGTAATGCTGTGTACCTGGCATGCGGCAGCATGAGGTAGTGGATACTTTCTGTGTCCTTCTCCTCCACTGATGCTGGGTCGATTAGATGACGCAGGTTCTGGTACATCAGCTCCGTTATGAACGGCGTAAAGGGAGCCTGAGCACAAGAAACACTCCATTAGTGCACGAACACACTATAAACCACAAGTACAACTCTACTCGTGTAACCATCATGACACAAAGCTGAGGTTAATAACGGATGTTATACTCATGTCCAGGGCCTTTTTTTGGTTTCCTTCAATCTTAAACCTCTCACTCTTGAACATCTGTCATCATCTGCTTAAGCAGTAACCGTACAATGAGGCTACTGTGAGGTTTTATGGAGATTAATTTAAACATTAAACACTCAGAACCACTGAAGAGGAAAATGGGGCATTGAGTGTCTCACACCCTGCTTATCTATCAAATGATTTTGCCAATTACCTTTTGGGTCAGTAATTAATTATTGCAGTAAATGAGCTCTACTGATGCCCCGCCTTTATAGTTACGAAAGGACATTATTACAGTGCAAAATCATCTTCTTAATCTGCAACTCTGTCATTTTCTAAAAATAACCATCCTTAAAACAAAAGATTCATTTACCATAATTACATTAACTATTAAGCAGATATTTCATTAAAAACATGCAATTATGACACCACATGACTTTCAGTGAAAAACAAATTACTGTTTTTGTTTTTTTTACACAAAAAGTATTTCCAGTGTACAACCCAAGTGATCATACTGCACCATAAATCCTCCTCCAGCATTGCTACACTTCTATCATTTCATCACAATCCACTGAGAATGACCACATTCCTTTTCTTCTCTACATCTGAAGTGCATTCTGAGCACTTGATTTCCAAACTCGCGCAGGAGCTGCGAGCGCTGGCGTGACTCACCATCAGTCTGCACATGGAGAAGAGCACGCTGAAGAGGGTCTCCAGGGCACGCACGCAGTCTTCAGTACCACTCTCACCCTAAACACACACACACAGAGAAAGAGAGAGAGACGCTAACAGCTGCAAGCACATAACGCAACATGCTGCCTGTACAGCGCACTGTCACAACACCACATCATGTTTGAGCCTGCAGGTCCAGCTCTGTGTTTACTGTCGTGTTAACAGCATGTGCAAAGACACTCTATAGGTGTGAGAGTTGAATATGCATAAGCTGAGCAGGATAAACTGAAAAGACAAATAAGGCCCAGATTTGATGGTGATTATCCAGATTTAATGCAAAGAGTTCATCAGTGAGAGCAGTTTCCTTAATATTAGAGAATGCAAACGGGCTTATGACAAACCCCTGAGGAACACCTAATTTTTTTAAGCAAGCATTCCTTGTAAGAACAAGTAAATGACAAACAAGTAACAAATGGATGAGAAATGATGAGATCTAACAAAATGAGTACAAATTAGTAAAATTGTAGTATTGGAACATTTAAGAAAACCTCATGAAACACTCAACTTTTACATTTTCATTAATAAACATTTCTATGATGGTTTATTAATGCCTCAGTTGAGATAAATTTTACTTAAGGGTAAATATCACTGTAGGGTGCCTTTTGGTGCCCTGTACATTGTGCCATTTCCTCTAAAAAGCTGTTTACTAGCGTAGTGATGCCTCTCTTCCATTGACATCCATTCAAAGAAAACAGCCTCTGGTCTCCTTTCCCACGTACTGCCAGACCGGAAGCGTTAGCTTTAACCGCTGCGCTTTTTCGGCTAATGGTTGCAGGCTTGCCTTCTAGTTGAGGCAAGTTGGAGCTAAACTTTGCAGGACACCAGCCCTCCAGGACCAGGTTTGGGCACCCTTGACTTAGTCCCTCACACACATTTCATCTATCTTTTTTCCAAACTGCTTGTCCTACGAAGAGTTGCAGGTCTCACACATATTGTTCTCTATGAAAGAGTACAATGGAGTTAAAGAGGGCCCATGGGACATTATGTTCTACCAAAACACTACAAAACACTACAGTATTTTCCGTATTACTGCATAAAACCGTTTTGCATTCCTGTGGAAGGATGGATTTGTTGTGGCTGAGGTGCAAAGTGGGTCAATCCAAACCGTGGTGAAAACATGGTTATTTCTATTTTTGAAATGCACCAAAATTACAGCTCTAAAATGTGTACTGTTTATTAACAAAGCAGAATACACTAGTTGTTATAAAACACAAGAAGTTATGAACAGTGCCACAAGTGATTGTACCAGGAAAAGGCACACCTAGAATGCTAAAGTCAACAGATTTTACTAATAGAACTATCAATCTCAAAGTAACAATAAGATAATGATGTTGCCATCTTTCTTTAGTCATTTTTACCCCCCTGTAACTTGACTCTGAATCTAAGGTGAAAATTGCTATTTTGACCTCCCTCTACAAAGTGGATTACTCAGTAAATATCCATCAATGACATTTGATATTTTTGCTTGCATAACTATACATGTCTATCTTTCTTCAAAGTAAATATTAGCAAAATCAAAAATGTGAGCCTGGGACCTCTGGTTGAGTTGACCAGGAATAACCCAGATGCAGTTTCCTCAATATTAGACAATGCAAACAGGCTTATGACAAACCCCTGGGGTACACCTACATTTAAGTAAGCATTCCTTGTCAGAACAAGTGAGTGAAACAAATGGATCAGAAATGATTTAACTCACAACCCCAAAATGTCTCGCAAATCCTAGTTGTTTTTGATTCAAATGTTATATTTTCTAACATTTAGTGTCTTGCACATATTTCATCCATCTTTTTTCCGACCAGCTTGTTCCAGGCCTCACATGTATTGTTCTCTATAAGAGAGTACAATGGGGCTAAAGAGGGCTCATGGGACATTATCTTCTACAGTATTTTCTGTAGTATTACATAAACCTGTTTTACATAACTGTGGAAAAATGGATTTGTCATAGCGGATGTGCAAAGTGGCTCCATCCAAACTGTAGTGAAAACATCTGGTGATTTACATTTACACAAGCAGAAGCAGTTTCCTTAGAAAAAGTGGAGGCTCAAACAAAACACATTTTCTTTTTTCTTTCTTTTGATTAGTATGAAACATGACCAGAATGTTTTTGACAGGTTTTGTGAGATTGGCCTGATGTTTTTGACTGTGTATGACTCATATCTTGCCTACCTTCAGTCGCCTGCGGTTCGTCCTCACATACCAGTTGGTGAGCATATCCACAAACTTGACAAGTTTGGGAACCACCGTATAGAGTCTGTAGGCTGAAAACACAGGCACGAGAAAACAGATCTATTTCGGACTGTCCTTGTTGTCAAGTGTAAAAGTTACACATTGATTGGTGTGAGAGCAACCCCTGATCGCTCACCTCCCATCTCATCTCTGAAGAACTGAATGAGTGACTGAGTGAAAGACTGGATCCATTTATCCATGATGTTGTCGCTCACGCTGGCTGTCCTCTCGTTGTACAGGAATTCGATGGCCTCTTCCTAATGAGTGCAGTGAGCAGACAGATGTGAACGAGTGAGCTCATACAGTCTATATGCGTGTGCTTCATCATCTCTGCATACTGGAAGACAAGCTGATGTCAAGCATTGGACACTGCTATGACACATCCACTCTACTGACTCTCAAGCGGACATTTGATAAAAAGAAAAATGATCATGGTCAGTTTAAAATGGTAAGCTGGTAAATGAATAGTTCACTCAAGACAGAACAATATTTATTTGTTCTTACTCACTGGAGATATTCTCATTTCTAGTTGTCAAACCTCATTTTTCAAATATGACACGTCAACACACGGCAATATGTCTGGCATTGATAATGACATCAATTTTATGAAAATGTTATTAAAAGCAGCACTCAAGACATTCCGCTAAAAATCCACCTTTTTGTTCCACAAAAGAAAGTAAGTCAGAGTTGCTGTCAGTATGTAGAAAGAGAGGACAGAAAAACCAGAAACTTTGCCTCTGCTTGTCTTCTGTGCTGCTGAAGTCAAGTTTCATGAGAGAATGCAATCGGAAGACAATTCACTCAAACTACAGGTATCCTAAACTTTTTGACAGCCTTTACTTCAAGTTCTATACTTTGTTATGTTAGGTAATACTAAAAAATTGAAAGGTTTTAAAAACCTGCCTTTGAATGTATATTTTTATGCTTACCTAGGTTACATTTATTTGATGAATTTAAAATTACTTTCCTCTTTTAATATATTTTAAAATATATATATATATATTTTTTTTTGTCCATGATGCTAAAGCTAAATTTAAATCATTCTAATATGCTGACTTCTGAGTCAAGAAACATTTCTGATTATTATCAATGTAGAAAACAACTGTGTCATTTCATATTTTTGTTTTTTATAAGTGCTGCTTCATATTTATTTTTCAGCATTCTTTCATGATTTATTTGAAACAGCAATCTTTTGTAACATTATAAATGTACTTACTGTCACTTTTGATCAATTTCTTGCTGAATAAGACTTAATTTCATTAAACAAATAAAAAATTCTTACTGACCCCAAACTTGCTGTGTTAAACTGTTTATGGATGTGGTTTGGATCAGGATTGTAAATGTCAGATTTCATGTGTTTCTTTGCTGTGGAAGCCACAAAAAAGCTAAACTTAAAGAGTTCCGCTGACTTAGCAAAGTTTTGGAGTGGATCAAAGTGCCTCTGAGGTGTTACAGGAGATCCGGTCAGATCTCGTACCTTCTGCAGTCTCTGGACGTTCTGCACCAGGAAGCGATAGGCGTTGTACCAGGGCAGGAAGACGTCTTTGAGTACATCTCGCACCCCCTCTTCTTTGAAGCGCAGGTTCTCAGCACGAACCACGGGGGAGTTGATCAGATACAGTCTGGAGGGACAGACACAATGAAATCAGAACTAAAAGAACATGAAGAAGATTGTTGGGTCTGGATAAAGAGGAAGGACAAATGTTGGGGCAGCACCTAGCGCAGACACAGGCTGCAGGGGGTGACAGGGAGACGTCTTTGTGAGGAGATGCAGATGGGACATCCAGGAAGATGTGTGTATGAGTGTGTATGATGCCATTCGATTCCCCAAAACACTATCACACTATCATCCTGTTGCAATCAACCTAGTACACTACCAGTCAAAAGTTTTTGGACAGTAAGATTTTTAATGTTTTTTTTTAAAGAAGTCTCTTCTGTTCACCAAGCCTGCATTCATGTGATCTAAAACACAGCAAAAACATAAACATTTTGAAAAATGTTACTATTTAAAATAACTGTTTTCTATTTGAACATTTTAAAATGTAATTTATTCCTGTGATTTCAAAGCTGAATTTTTAGCATCATTACTCCAGTCACATGATTCTTCAGAAATCATTCTAATATTCTAATTGCTGCTGATTTATTATTATTATTATTATTATTATTATTGTTGTTGTTGTTGTTGTTGTTGTTGTTGTTGTTGTGTTGAAAACAGCTGAGCAGAATTTTTTCAGGCTTCTTTGACAAATAGAAAGCTCAAAAGAACAGCATCTTTTGTAACATTATAAATGTCTTTATCATCACTTTTAATCAATTTAAAGCATCCTTGCTTAATAAAAGTATTCATTTCTATAATTTATTTCCAAAAAAAAAAATAAAATAAATGTATACTGACTCCAAGCTTTTGAATGGTATAGTGTATAATGTTACAAAAGCTTTTTATTTCAGACAAATGCTGATCTTTGGATCTTTCTATTCATCAAAGAATCCTAAAAAAAAATACTTAACTGTTTTAAATATTGATAATAATAATAATAATAATAATAATAATAATATTAAATGTTTCTTGAACAGCAAGTCAGTATATTAGAATGATTTCTTAAGGATCATGTGACACTAAAGACTAGAGTAATGACGCTAAAAATTTAGCTTTCATCACAGCAATAAGTTACATTCTAAAAATATTCAAACAGAAAGCAGTTATTTTAAGCAAATATATTTCACAATTTTACTGATTTTGCTGCATTTTGGATCTAATAAATGCAGGCTTTGTGAGCAGAAGAGAATTCCTTAAAGGGGTCATCGGATGCCCATTTTCTACAAGCTGATACGATTCTTTATGGTCTTAATGAAAAGTCTATAACATGCTTTGGTTAAAATTTCTCAATGGTAGTGTAAATAACACCTTTTTTACCTTGTCAAAATCAGCTCTGCAAAAATCATCCTGTTCTGGTCGAGGTTGCTTTAAATGTTAATGAGCTCTGCTCGCCCTGCCCCTCTCTTCTCTTTGTGGAGTGACAAGCCTGTTTACTTTAGCCGCATTTAGCCGTGTTCAGCCGCTAAACTTGCTAACTATCATGTTATTAGGAAAGGCGATCGCAAAGATTCATAAAAAACCCTTATACTCATTTCTGCTGTAAGTGAAGCTGGATCACAGATGATTTGCGCGAACATAGACGCATTTATGTAGATCGGGAGGCGCATTCCCTTCACAAACAAACTTAATCCACTGCATCTTCAGCGGCTCAGATGTTGGGAGTAAATGACGACCACTATGTTTATTATTACATTCAGCAACACAACACCATAATCGCTCAGTCTGAGATATTCTTGTCTAACTTACATCCCTGCTCCAGCATTGAAACAATGGAGGTCCGACTGTTACAGCTGATCTGAGGTAAGAGCTCATGTCAATCAACTATCGTGGGAGCGGCCTCTGTCGGTGTGAGAACGGCTCGATTTGAAAAAGGGGATATTATTTTTACAGATTAATTAAAAACCACTGCATGGATTTTTATCATTATAGGGTAGATTTTTACATACACTGCCAACACACATTAATGTTCAAACAACATGAAAAAGTGAACTTTGCATCCGATGACATTAAAAATCTTACTGTTCAAAAACTTTTGACTGATGTGTGTGAAGGTGTGACAACAGTACTGGTGCTTCGGTTAATTATAATAGATATAAAAGACTGTGATCAACATGAGTTTGAAGTGTCCTTCAACTGTCAATCTTCAAGCATTTCATTGGTCACGACGTTTGTTCACAAGTTTGGACTAATAAAATACAATTATTTAATTTGTAATAACACAATTAATTATTTTATATCTTATATCACTTTTCTATGTTAGAAATGCTTACGAAATATGTGATTTTCCGTATGGTTGAGCCGTTCTATTTGTATTACATCACTTACATACAATACTGCATGTATTATATTCACTCATAATATGTAATAACTGTATATGTATTTATTCACTTAGTACTTTCAAAATAATCTCAGCCCACCGCTGTTATACTTCATGCATATACTGCCTTCTTATGTAAGGGTCAGTTCTGTTTTTACTCTGTGTATCTTGTGGTACTACCATCTGTACTTATAATCAATTTTTACGGTTGTTTTTCAGTCAAGAGCCATGAAAAGCACAGAGTGCGGAACTGAGAGCAGTTCAGGGCAAACACTGTTTACTAATGTGAGATGAGTCTGAAGGTCTTCTCCTTTCATGTTAGTACACTGTACATGTATTTGTATCTGTGCAACATTTGCAAGTTCACAATGCAAATGGATCTGTGATTGGTTTTTATTTTTGCTCCAAAACACTGAAGTGCTGCTCACATTCTCATTAGGTGCACAATATTTCAAATGTTTCAGGGTAATTAGACACGTGGGTCAATAACACTTGAATTCTGCTTCAGATCTACAGGATCACTTTTAGACACTGTCTGATTCCAAATATTGTGTCTAAAACGTGTTTTTAAAAGTTTGGTCAACTAAACTCTTTTTCAGCAAGTATTTGCATATTTGTCATGGTGACAGCTGAGCATTTCAGAATAGTGAGCAAAACACTGAATAATTGAAAATTATTATTAAAACTTAAAATTTAAAGCCGCAAGCAGCGTCGAAAGGGCTTTCGCACCTGGCCTCACCACCACCCGCTGACTTTAGGAAAACAGTGAAAGGTGGGTAATATGCATTTAAAGTGGTAAATATAGAAGGAATATGTCAAAGTTATTTATATGTGGCAAACTTCCTGCTACCAGGTGGTGGCACTATGACTATAACCGGATATTGGCATGTAGCACTTTTATATGAAGTCTGGTGCAAATTGAACATGTTATGTTTGAGTTCGTGCAAAGCATGACGTATCCTGTTGCCATCAGGTGGTGCTATGATTATAACTGAATATTGGCCTTTAGAGTTAATCAAGGCAGGACTCTTAACAAACGTGAAGTTTGGTGCAGAGTGGACAGAGTTTAAGTTAGTGTAAAACAAGTAATTTTCTGTTGCCAGAAGGTGGCGCTATGATTATAACAGAATATTGGGTTTTAAATGTGTACGGGCCAATCAGACATTGCATGGCTGAGCTACAACACGTTCTATTCCCATGGCGAAACATCAAACTTTGTCAAGCCGCCACAGAGACAGCCTTTAGCGAAAACTCAAGATCTTGAAAAAAAAAAAACAAAAAAAAAAAAATCTGACATTCAACCTATTTTTCAAATTTCTTGAAAACGTCCCAGCGCAACATCCAACAGGTTTTCCCAGATCGCATTACATATAATAATGATGTCATTTAATCTCTATAAGGAGTTCATTAGAACATATAACATGCCACTTCCTGTTGCCAGCAGGTGGCACTATGGCTATAACTGAATATGGTCACAGGCATGTGTTCAGGACAGGACTCTTATCAAATGTGAAGTTTGAGGCAGGTCGGACATTCTATGTCTGAATTATAACAACTTTCTTTTTCATGGCGAAACATCGAAGTTTGTCAGGCCGCCAGGTATACGCCCTCAAAGAAAACTCAAGATCTTTGCAATTTAACGTCACAAAGGGCTTTCGATTACACTGACCAAATTTTGGTGTTTATCTGTTTAAATCTTTAGTAGGTGCTCGTTTAAATAAAACGCCTGAAAATGGCAAAAACAGCACAAAACTTGCCAAGACAATTATAAATAACAGACTTCCTGTTGGGTTTTGGATTTCGTACAGAGGGACTTTTTTGTACGTATCGGCATGTTTCATGTGTCTACCGAATTTGAAACCTTGGCCAGGATGCCGAGGTCACACCTCTACTCTATTCAAAAGACATCCTGGGATTTTTTAATGACCACAGAGAGTCAGGACCTCGGTTTAACGTCTCATCCGAAGGTCGGTGCTTGTTGACCGTATAGTGTCCCCATCACTATACTGGGGTGCTAGGACCCCCTGCTGGCCTCACTAACACCTCTTCCAGCAGCAACCTAGTTTTCCCTGGAGGTCTCCCATCCAGGTACTTCAGCTTCAGTGGGCGACCCGTCTTGGGCTACAGGGTGATATGGCTGCCGGTGGCAAATGGCCAAATTAAATCGACAATGTTGAGAAAAAATATATATGAACATCAAAACAACGTAATATATATTGTAAATATTCAACACATCACCCATCCCTAACACACAATAAACAGAAGCAAAAATAAAGGGGTGTAAAAGGCATGGTCCCATCATATATGAGAGTGTTTGGATGGACATATGGATGGACATAAATATTTTCTTATTCATTACCCATATGCTCAGGTCACAACTGTGCTTCAGGGGGATTTCAAATAGTTAATAGGTTGCTAATCATAAACAGTGTGAAGAAGGAAAATCCTGAAAGTGTGATTATGTTTTATGCTTGTATATGATGCATCAGTGTGGTTTGCTCACCGGAGTGCGTCGGCACCATAGTTCTGCACAATCAGGCTGGGGTCAGGGTAATTCTTCTTACGCTTGCTCATTTTCTGTCCGTCGCTGCACACACAACACACATGCACACAGACATTGGCAGAGTTTCCAGGTCAATGTGCTGTATATCTGCCTGAGGACAGAGCTTATACAGGCCAAATGACACGCTGAATCATGAGCGGACAGAGTGTGCGCGTTACCTTGCCAGAACCAGGCCGTTGACGATCACGTTCTTGAACGGCGGTTTACCAAACAGAGCAGTTGAGAGCACGAGTAACGTGTAGAACCTACAGCAGAGCGACACATGAAACACATCCTGGATTTACTGCAAGAACACATCACGTCAGAGATATAATGCTATAAAAGTTTATTTTACAGGTGTATTTTTGTCCATCATATTCAAATTCAAATTCAATTAAACAGTGTAACATCCTTTTTTATCTGCCATTGCCAAGACATTGGTATTGGCCATCAATCAATATGTGGGTGATTCTATAATTGCAGATACATTTGGTGTCCAAAGTCATTAATTTTTTTTTTTTTTTTTTTTTTTTTTTTTTATTGCACCTTTGTTTTGGTAATATTTAATTTATTTTATTTTATTTATAAAAACCCTAAAGAGTCATTTGCCTAATTCTACAACATTATTTTTTTAATATATATTTTTTCTTATAAAAATGTATGTCTGTAAATCTTGTGTCAACTCTGTTACCGTACCATACTTTGCCTTTAAATTAGTGGGATTATCACTCACAACTATGCAAGATACAAGAAATGACGTCACTTGCCCTCACTGATAAGATCTCAAGCACTGAAAAGTCTATGTGCTCTCTCTGAGAAAATATTAAATTATCTAAAAAGTTCTTTTATAAAGTGTCAAAACACAACCACAACATCAAAAGGAAAACAGAATTTTTCATTGATCACACTTTGTGTTATTTAAAGGTCTTTTAATCATTAGTGCCATGTGCTCTTAGCATTTATGCTAGCAAGTGGAGTTTTTGGCAAAAAATTAATAAAATTGTCAACTCTGTTACCAAGGTAGAGTAACAATGCTGACAATGCGGTAACAGAATTGACAATTCTGTCAATTCTGTTACTTCACAATTCTGTTACCTAAAACGTCAACTCTGTTTATGAACTATTTTCACAAAAAACAATAAAATTGTTGTTTAAAATCTCATAAACATTACTGATTTATTTTTGCACCCTTGTAATATTTCAAAAACTTTTTTTTTTTAAATATTTGCTCCAGGTGGACGGTTTTGTAAAGACATAGGTATTTATTTAATTTTTAAGGTATATATATAGGTGAAATATTACTCAATTTCAAGTGTTGGAATGTAAGGACTGTTTGTCTAATGAAACAAGAAGGATTTTTCCTGTAATGATTTATTTTTATTTCTACACATTGCCTAATTTGTCCATAACAGAGTTGACAAACAATACCATAAAGACATCTGTTTTTTCATTAAAAGTAAAAAAAGGAAGTAACTTGTGTTTGGCAAGCACTGAATTATTAAAATTAAATGTTTTCAATACGATACTGAAAAATATTATGTTAGTGAATTTGCAATTAATCGCACACAGAATAAAATTATGTGTGAATATATGTGTGTGTACTGTGTGTAATTATTATGTATATATGAATACACACAAATTAATGTATATATTTAAGAGAAATATGTTATGTACAAAATATTTTATTTACATATAATATAAATTCTATAAAATTTATAATAAATACATACACTTGTAAATAGTTCTTAAATTTATACATGAATGTGCTTGTATTTATATATACACACAATAACTACACACAGTACACACAGTACACACACATATATTAGGCAAACTTAAACTTTTATTTTTTATGCGATTAATCGCGATTAATCATTTTCCAGCCCTAGTTTTTTTTCTTAATTTTCTAAATTGCCAAATGTACCTCCAATTATAGAATCACCCATGTGTTGACCATTACTTTTTTTTATTTTGGAGTCAAATGACCTGGATATGTCCTACAGTCAAGAAGGGTTTCTCACCATCCTCTGGTCTGGTCGATTCCCTCAGCAATAAAATCAGCCGGGAAGGCGTCCTCAAACTCCCGCCTGTTCTCAAACGGGTAGTGCACCTGAGCGTAAGGCATGCTGCCACTCTCGAACCAGCAGTCAAAGACCTCAGACACCCTCTTAAGCTGCCCCTTCCCACAGCGAGATGGGATGGTCAGACCATCAATGCTGCCAAACAAACACACAAATCAAGACATAATGAGTCAGGTTTCTGCAGTTCTGAGGCCTGTGAGGGTCAAGTTAGAGAATGAGGTATCTGTGTCTCACCTCTCCCTGTGAAGATCAGAAACTTTAGCTCCAGTCAGCTCCTCCAGCTCAGCCATGGAGCCCACACACACCACCTAAACACCAATGAAGAAGAAACACTGAACTTAATCTGCCTTAACATTTAGGAGACACTCTCCCTGGAGAACAGGAAAACATCTGCTATCAGATACGGTGGTGAAATCACCACAGCTAAAATACAACACATGATATATGGACTGTTTAAGAAATATTAGACTGTTGGGGAAAATATTTCATAATCCAATGAGAATTTTACACATTCAGAAGAAAATCTGAGTAATGTTTCTCTAAGTAAAAACCACCATAAACTGTTTTATCATTCAGCTAACGTGCCTAATGTTACGTATTTAGGCATATTTCACATTAGCACATTTGCGCGCAAACCTAACACTGGCCAAAAAGCAGGACAACCTTGATTTTCACCAGGTGGGCAGTGAAGTTTACCACAAAGTGTGTTACTAAAAGTGAGTGGTGAGGTTGGGCCGCTGTCCCCATTTTCGGCTGGTCTCAGGTAATGTGGCCCAGATAGGGCCGCCTCAGCAGAGAGCAAGAGAGCTGTGTGCTTTCTGGCCCTGCTCCGCTCCGCTCGGGGAACCAGTGACACTCCAGAGACTCGCTCCTGGAAACAACTCATTATGCTATTTTCAGGAAGCAGGTCGCTGTCCTTCTTTTCGAACAGCTCGTTTCAGCAGGCAAAGACACCAACAACCTAATTCTGACTTCCCACAAGTTGAGCTTTTAAGAAAAATCCGCTAATAAGAGCACTTAAAGACCATTATCAATTTTTAACACAGTTATCCTTCTAAGAAGATTCAAAATAGCTACAGCTAAAAGGAATTGGTGCTGGGAGGAAACATCAAATTAAGCAATGTTGTGAGTAAAAAAAAAAAAAGGATTTTTATTCAGTTTAGCTTTTATTGTCCAACACTTACAAATCAAGATTATTTAAAGTTGGCTTTTTATTTACCAATTAAAATATGTCAAAATGTTATTAAAATATATATAGGTAAATACTATTGTTTAGTACCATGTATTTTTAAACCAATCAATAAATAATAAGCCATTCTTCATTCTGTTCATTTAAAAACAGTGTGAAACATGCCTTGAATGTTTTTATCTTGATTTTTAGTGTGATTTATTTTTTGTATGAAATATTTTGAATGTACATTGGCAAAAATTGTTCCTACTTTTAAGCAGTAAGCAAGAAAATACATGATATGAAATACTGAAAAAAACGCCTTTAAAAATTCTGATGGATGCATAACTGACCTCTTCATAGTCATCGCTGACCCACAGTGGGATGGGCGTCCCCCAGTAGCGGTTTCGAGAGATTGCCCAGTCTCGTGCGTCCCTTAGCCAGTTGCCAAAGCGCTTCTCCCTCACAAACTCCGGAACCCTGGGTACAAAGACAGAGAGAGAAATGCCACTCTTAACTTAATATAGCTTTTATACTTCTTAAGCTTGAATGTGTAAATGTTCAAACTGGCAAGGTTTAAAAATGTTGGCAAAAGATAAACTTTTTTAGTGCTGCAGCACTTTAAAAAAATAAATTAATAAAATTAATAAATGTTCTATTAATAGAAACGGTAACAATTTGGAATAGGTTATCACATATTATGATATCACATCACATGTTAACCACACGGTTAACACATTCACTATTAAAGAAGTAGTTCACTTCCAGAACAAAAATTTACAGATAATTAACTGTTCATGTCTTTATTTCTTCAGTCATAAAGAATTATGTTTTTGAGGAAAACATTTCAGGATTTCTTACCATACAAGCAGTTTAAATGCAGCTTCAAATAGCTCTAAATGATCCCAGCCAAGGAAGAAGGGTCTTATCTAGTGAAACAATTGGTTATTTTCTATTAAAAAAAAAACAAATTACAATTTATATACTTTTTTAACCTCAAATGCTCATCTTGTCTAGCTCTGTGTGTACTCTGTGCATTCCGATTCATGACAATTAGGGTAGGTCGAAAAACTCCCATCTCATTTTCTCCTCCAACTTCAAAATCGTCCTACATCCCTGTTTTGCCATTTTTTGTAAAGGGTGTTTGACCCTCCTTGCGCGTTCACTTTGTAAACACTGGGTCGGTACTTCTGAGGAGAAAAGGAGATGGGGGTTTTTCAACATACCCTAACTGTATTGAACCGGAATACACAGTTCACACAGAGCTAGAAAAGATGATCTGAGGTTAAAAAGTATATAAATTGGTTATTTTCTGAAAAAAAAAAAAAAAAAAAAAAAAAAAACAATTTTGCTAGATAAGACCCTACTTCCTCAGCTGGGATCGTTTACAACCACATTTGGGATCGTTTGAAGCCACACTGAAACTACATTTTGGAAGTTCAAACTCTGGGCACCTTAGAAGTCCACTATAAGGAGAAAAATCCTAAAATGTTTTCCTCAAACAACAATTTCTTTACGATTAAAGAAAAAAAGAAAAAGAGATGAACATCTTGGATGACAAGGGGGTGAGCAAATTATCTGTATTTTTGTTCTGGAAGTGAACCACCTTTTTTCTAAGAGTTTTCCCTTAAACTCCTAATTTGCTGCATATTAATAGTTAGCAAGGTAGTTGCTAAGTTTAGGTATGGGGTGGATTAAGGGATCTAAAATGTTGTCATGCAGAATAAGGCATTAATATGTGCTTTATAAGTACTAATAAACAGCCAAACTGCTAGAAATATGCATGCTAATGAGCAACTACTTAATAGTGAGAATTGGTCCTTAAAATAAAGTGTAAGCATAGAAATTTTTTTAAGAGTTGTAAAATAGGTTTTTGTCATAATCATGCTGTCTAGTTCTCTATTTTGAGTTAATATAAAAAATAATAATAATAAATAAAGACTTGGCTTAAAAAGGACCATCTAGCTGAATTGGTAAATGATGGGGTGTTATCTTTTGGAGAAGGCAGTTTAACAGTTCAGGCAAACTACAGCCTGACATGTTCAGTGTTCTATTTACTTTTGTTATGGCTTTAATACAAGTTGCCCATCACCTCAGATACTCTACCAAAACAAAAAATCTGTTTGGTTTTGATTTTTATGTCTACCAAAAGCGGCTGTCATACGGCATGTGAGCATTAAACTAAGTTCTCTTTCATGTCTTATTCCGCTTAAACAGTCAAATACACACAAGTTTATGTTAGAAACACACACAAGTTACAAAAACAGCCAGTTACGTCTGTGAAGGTAAACAGCTGGGAAAGAAGCCGCATGTTTATATTAGATCTGTGTGGCAGCAGTGTAATATACAGTAAATAAATCAATAAATCCACGGCTCTCTTGTCTCCTCTAAGGCTCATCTGTGCAGCCAAAGACAGTACCGTTAACATGCTTTGCTCGCACTTTTGCCATGGCTTCAGAACTGGTACACAGTTATCGCTTGTGAAAACAAAATGTCTTACTCTGCCTGGACTGTTTTTTTCCAGTTCATAACAGTTAGGGTATGTCAAAATCGTCCTATATCGCTGTTCTACCTTTTTTGTTAAGGGTGTTTGATCTTCCTTGCATGTTCACTTTGCAAAGACTGGGATGGTACTTCTGCAGTGATGTAGGATGATTTTGAAATCATTTTTGAAGTCGAGGGAGAAAATACGATTGGAGTTTTTCGACATACCCTAACTGCCTTGAGCCAGAATACATAGTGTTCAGGCAGAGCAAGACAAGATGAGCGTTTGAGATTAAAAAGTATTTAAATCGTATTATTTTTATGAAAATAGATAAGACCCTTTTTAAACTGCTTTTTGGAAGTTCAAACTCGGGGCACAATATCACTCCATTATTTGGAGAAAAATGCTGAAATGTTTTCCTCAAAAAACATAATTTCTTTACAACTGAATAAAGAAAGACATGAACATCTTGGACGACAAGGAGGTGAGTACATTATCTGTAAATCTTTGTTCTGGAAGTGGACTTCCCCTTTCAGGGGTGGTAGTAATAAGATCCGCTTCCTACATCACGGGGAAAACGAAATCTGAGAAGCTCATTTTTTCACGTTTTCTGGGTTGGTAGTTGCACCGGGGACCCGATTATTGCATTTAAACACGGGAAAAAGTCAGACTTTCATGATATGCCCCCTTTAAGTTAAATGAAAATACATTTGTGTACATCAAGGATAAGGCTTACTTGAAAACTCTTAAGAATATTACTACAGATCATTATTCACGCTACTCAGGCAGTTTTTGGTCTCTTTTTCCTGCTATCCTATTTCTTCTTTGAAAAGAAGAAAAAATAACTTTAGAATAATCCATTCCTTAGTAAAGGAAGGTTAAATGTCCTCCTGGGCGTCGTCCTGCTGCCCTCTTCTAGACACAGCCGAGAGAGAAAGTCTCAGCATCTGCAGTGAGCTTTCATCAGAACACCACTGACTTCATCAATTCTCATCGGGAAGAGGCATTTCTATTTAAGTTCCATCTCGGCACCCAATATATCAATTTAATGATTTTTCTCTTCTCTTATGCTCTCTCATCTCTGAACTAAATGCAGAATTTAAGGGTACTGTGATGGGCTGGATGCGCAGGACATCATCCACAGCTCTATAATAAGCCAACAGAAGAAATGCGCATTAGACTGTCAATGTGCCGCAACTGTGAGGTCAAATCAGAGCAAGTGTGATAACGAACTTCAGTCTGCACGGTTTCTTGGGACTGATGTAAAAGATAAAACCATCTTTGGTGAAATAATGGGCTGAAGAAATAGTTCACCAAAAATGATAATTGTGTCATCATTTACTCTTTTGTTATCTTGATGCTGTGTAAAACTCGTATGACTTCTGAAAACTGTGCCAGTTACAATGAATGACATTTTTAATGCAATTACAATGAATGAAAACTGAATCTTTCAAGCTTCAAAAAGGACATAATTACCATAAAAGGCTCATGCAATTGCTCACGGACAGCAATTTAAGTTGTTATTCACAGATAATCCTACCATAGAGTACAAGTCCCATGAATGACTGCTATGATGCTTTCATGATAAGGTCAAGGCTTTATAATGAGTTGGCTTTGAGCAGCTTCAGCAGTATATAAAAGTGCAAATTCACACATTCTGAAACATCTACAAATCTAAGAAAGTAATCTGAATAGTGCAATGACAAACCACAGAAAACCCTCTAAAGAAAGAGTTCCTGACACACGGCCTAAAATTAACACTTGCCAAGCGGCATTGGCGAGTATATGTAACAGTGTCAGTCGGGTAAAACTTTTGCGATATATAACAATGCAATGTAGGGAAAACAACAGCCAGTTTTTAAAGAGATTCGCTGTTTCTGATGTAAGTGAATAGAATAAAATAATCTATCCCAAACACAAGATCATTGTGATTAGCTGTTCTGTCATAAGCAACAAGAGAGAATCAAACAATGGAAACGGGCTGATAAGGTCAAAGGCCAGCTTGTCCCTAGATACAGTTCTAATAACTTTTACGTTACCTGAGAAGATATTGCTGCTTCATTTCAGAAGAATAACTTTTCCCTTCTTTATTCTTCACAACCTGAGAATGTGGTGACACATACCTGGGGTTACGCCGCCTAAACGGTGCAGTGAAGTTAGTTCATAGTTTAGTTTGAATAGTTCGATAGTTTGAAAGGCTGCGCGTTTGGCAGTACACATACACTGAGCCGCTTCAGAAACCGCACCAGTATCGCTTCAATGAACGAAAACACACACAATTATGTCAAAATGCGCGTTTTTGGCGAGTTATCTCGTAAACGTATTCTTAAAGGAGTTATAAAGTTTTAAATGACCGTAAAGAGAAAATCAGATATGTGCCAGATCCGCATCATGTGCATCAGGTTTTAAAGAGACAGCGCTGCTTTTAAAGTAAAACCTAAGCTGCTGAAGTCTGTCATTGAGGTAAATCAAAGAACAAAAGAAAAAGAGAAATCATCACTCGTCTGCTCTAGTCGCTGAGTAACTTTTGTATCTTGAATAAATATTAATCTGTATAGTTTATGCATATACAATTTCTGTGAATATTGTTTTAAATTCACTTGAAGGAGAAGTCCACTTCCAGAACAACAATTCACAAATAATTTGCTCACCCCCTTGTCATCCAAGATGTTCATGTCTTTCTGTCTTCAGTCATAAAGAAATTATGGTTTTTGAGGAAAGCATTTCAGGATTTTTCTTCATATAATGAACTTGATTGGTGCCCCGATTTTGAACTTACAAAATGTAGTTTAAATGCAGCTTCAAACTCTAAACGATCCCAGCCAAGGAAGTAGGGTCTTATCTAGCAAAACAATCTTTGTCATTTTTTCAGAAAATAAAAATTTGTATACTTTAAGCACAAAAGCTTGTGTAGCACAGGCTCCGGGATGCGCGTTCACGACGCTACGTATTATTGAATCACGTCGAAAGGTCACGCAGAATGTAGGCGGAACTACAGTGTTTACAAAGCGAATGCGCAAAGACTAAGAAAGTGCAAGTAAGGCAAACGCTGTTTACAAACAAAAAGGTACAGCGATGTCGGACAATTCTGAAGTTGTAGGAGAAAATAAGATGGAGTTTTTCACCATACTCTACCTTTTTTTACCCAGAGTACACAGACGATGAACTCAGACGTGATTCGTAGTAGTGATGGGAAGTTCGGCTCATTTTACCGACTAGGACCATTGAGTCTTGTTCAGCAAAATGAACAAATCTTTTTTCAAGTCATTTCGTTCATGTTAGCAAAATATAATTAAAATGTTACGTGTTACTTTCCTAAAACATCTACTGCTTACACAAACATTGACTACACTACAAACAAGACTAAACTATAATCCTATAAAGAAACAGAAAAGATTAATTCATTGTTTACCTGGGTCTTTAGTCTATGATTAGCTCACCTCACCTCTTATGTGACAAGATTTCGGGTTTGAGTTGTTCGTTCATCACGTGACAGCCCCATAAGCTCAACCAATGCAGTGTGAGCCGGAAAAATAATTGATTAGTTCATCTCTCGAGTCTTCGGGGTTGAGTCATTCGTTCATCACGTGACAGCCCCATAAGATGAACGAACGACTCGAAAAACCTGAAGACTCAAAACAGGTGAACTAATTCCATTTCCACGAGCAACTGAACGAGTCACTCCGCGAGACAACTCGTTCTTCCCGAGTCACATTAAAGATTCTACATTCTACACGTGCTACATGAGCTTTTGTGCTCAAAGTATACAAATTTTTATTTTTCGAAAAAAAATGACTGATCGTTTTGCTAGATAAGACGCTTCTTCCTCGGCTGGGATCATTTAGAGCCCTTTGAAGCTGAATTTAAACTGCATTTTGGAAGTTCAAAATCGGGGCACCAATCAAGTTCTTTATATGAAGAAAAATCCTGAAATGCTTTCCTCAAAAACCATAATTTCTTTACGACTGAAAACAGAAAGACATGAACATCTTGGATGACAAGGGGGTGAGTAAATTATTTGTAAATTGTTGTTCTGGAAGTGGAGTTCTCCTTTAAATTAAAAGTTGTTATATATCCTAAAAGCCTAAAAATAAGAAATAATAGGTTTCAATTAAACTGTAAAGTTGAATGACTATAATTAATAGGTAAAACTGAACGAAAATGCATTTAATAGAGACACCAATAGCAGGACAAATTGAAAACATTGTTTAGTTTTCAATGTAGGGCTGCACGATTAATCGCACAATATTGTGAGGCGCACTTAGTCAATGAAGCCGGTACTTTGATTAGTAGTAAAGCTCCATCACGTGCGTTCAGCTGGAGCGGCAATTAATACACAGAGCCGTAAATCACTGACAAGCTACGCCAAATCGCGCTCATAATCGAACGAAATGACTCGAAAAAAGATTTGTTCATTTTGCTGAGCGCGATTTGGTGTAGCTTGTCAGTGATTTACGGCTCTGTGTATTAATTGCCTCTCCAGCTGAACGCACGTGATGGAGCTTTACTACTAATCAAAGTACCGGCTTCATTGACTAAGCACGCCTCACAATATCGTGCGATTAATCGTGCAGCCCTATTTCAATGTTTAGAGAATATTTTGGTAATAACTGCTTGTTTTTGCAAAAAGTGTTTCATGGCTGGTAAAAAAAAAAAAAAATTGGCCAGTAAATTTTATCACATCACCAGCCATTGGCAGGTGTTGCAAAAAGTTAGTTTTAGGCCCTGCCCTGACATACTGAATTGTCCTGAACCATAAGATCTGGACACAGGACAGTACAGCCATCTTCACACTGCTAAAATTACACAGAATTATGTCATTTCATTAAGGCATTTATGTGCACTGCACCGCATAAACTCAAAGCACCCTGCTGAACTCGTCAGCCATTATCTGGAACACAAACATGGCCTGTTCTGCATTTCATGTGCTGTCCAGTTCAGTGACTCATGAACAGTGTGTCTGTGTCCTGCAGGTGATTCATCTGAGAGTGACAGTCATATTACAGCAGATTGGCCCTGATGCACACATATGCTGCCAAACACCTGCGCTGGGTGACCACAGACATCAGTTACAGCACACGTCTCTGTAGAGTGCTAAGCAGCTGCCAGCGGATACTTACTGTTTCATGCAGGAGGCTGCAGATTATGCAGATACATTAAAACAAAAATTACACTTTTACAATTTTTTTTTATTTTTTCAAATTGCAAGTTGCAATTTAGGGTTCAAGAACAGTAGCGAAATGGACAACATTAGAACACAACTGTCAGGATGTGCATGTGGTGAATCTTAATCTAACACTTGCTGAGTTCTGAATATATTTCAGTTGTAGTACCCACCTGTGTTAGGGAAAGTTGCTTTTAAAGGCTCATGAAACCCCCCTGTTTCAGCACTGGCTAGTTCTCACCACAGTTTTGAAAAAATGCTGCAAAAGTGGGCGTGGTGCGCGGCGAGGCGGAGGCGGAAGAGGCGAGAGAGTCAACGTTAGGTGCAGACGGTTCAGACAGTTTCATTTCGCTCCCATTGAATTAACAACACAAATAAATGCACAGCCATTTGCACTCTACATCGAAAACATATATATGAATGCGCTGTTGCACCTCTATTAACTTTTTAAGGCGTATTTTGCCGCGTTTATAATCCTTTCGTTGGGAGTTGTAAAAACTGCTATTACACTCATTTTATGAATGAATCGCGTTTGTGCCAAACCCTTACAAAGCAAACAAAAACAAACACTCCTCTTCCATCCTTCAACGTTTCTCTCAGTTAATATACAGCAATCTAACAGTTTGAATCGTCTGTCATAGCAAATCAACACACGCTGTTGTGAATAATTAGGCGAAGCGTCTTCCCATAGGATAAGAACACGCAGCCTCATGAATAATTATGAGACACCGACGCGTCATCAATGTACTATAGTCCATTGCCACATCACAAACTGTGACGTCAGCACAATGCAGATTTTAAACCCGGAAGATGAAAATAGCGCAAAGAAGCTCAAAATTAACCCATTTTCTCCAACAGTTAAAATGAACGCATGCTAACATTCTCATCTATGATGTGCAACACAAACACCACTGATAAAATCTCAGAAAAAAAAGTAGTTTCATGACCCTTTAAAAGTAATGTACAGTATTACAATATTACGTTACGTTAAAAAAAATAATAATAATTGCTTTACTAGTTACTTCCTTGTTTGTTTTTAATATAAAAAAATCTATTTAAGGCAAATATAAAGCCCTTTCACATACTTAAATGAATTATTAATAAACTACTGTTGTCTGAGCCAGTGTCGCAAAGATGACGATCCTGACTCGCCATTTGCTCACTGGATGCGCCTTTAGAGTGAAATGCATTTTATAATGAAAGAGTTTTGTTTTCGATTTGAATTTTTTTTTCTTTTTTAAACTAGTGAAGTTAAAATTTAAAGCTTTCTATAGATATATTTATCCGGACTGTAAGGCAAGTATTCGCTGAGTTTCGTTTCATTTTTGTGCCGTGCTCCTGTTCGACACAGAGACATCTTGTTTGTTTTCTTTATTTTTACAAAAGCACAACATTTTGTTGATATTGTGAGTGCACATAAATAAAATTAGACCCTTTACAGTTCCGGATGATATATTACGCTTACCTTTATGAACAAGGATTACGGCGTATTTAAATTTTTCTGCAAGATTGCGCTGGTGCCTCCATGTCTTGCAAAGCGCATTTAGCTTCCACTCTCCAACAAACAAGTGTATGCGCATAATAGCGTGCATTTATCCAAGTTAAACCTTTAAAATAACATTGTGATATGCTTGAAGATTTTATTTTAGGCAAGTCGTGATGATCTGAGAAGGCAAACTGATCAAACACAGGCTGTGACCAACTCACTGCCTGCCTCTTGCCGCTTGGTCATTACTTTAAAAAGCAAAACGCTTAATTTAACAACCCAAAAATGTTCCAAACATATTTCTAAATTAACTTTATAAAGAAACAAAAAGAAATATAATCACGTTCCTATTAAAAAACAAAACTGAGCTATTTCAGTGATGCAAGAGTGTAGGCTAATGGGAAAGAGAGAGAAAAGACTCGGGTTCCAGTCGGACTCGGGCAGGTAATCGGACAAGGGTTGGGCAAAGTTGTTACGAATTTATGCAACAAATGTTTGTTTAATATTTACTGTTGTTATTTTGGCTACTTTCTTATTTAACTGTATAATTTCTTTGACATTTACTTTAGTGTTTTGTAGGATGAAATAGACATGCACGATTGTTATGTTTCAAAATATACCGTGCCACCGACGGTAGTTGGTCCATTACCAGCGTGGTGGAAAAAATCTGCCAGCTCTATGAATAAGCCTCAGGCTGAAGGAAATGTAAATTCATGTCTGTACAGTAAAACAAACCTTTCAGCTATGCTGCCATTCTGGATTTAGGGCCCTATGATTTCCACAATGCAGAAAACATGGATGGAATTGCAGAATCCAGTCATATAAAAATGGAATTTACTGTATAACATGGAATTTCAATCAATCAAAAGTAGGTCAGTTCACTTCAATCAAAATAAGGCTAGTGTCTGAATATTAAGCTGCAAAAATGCTATTTATATAGGAATCCTGCATGTTCTGTGTGTCTCTGTGTGAATGAATGGTGTAGACGTGCGGTTTCATTTACTGTACACATACTGGCTACGTTCACATGCACAATTTTTGGTTCAACTGGACTGAATTCATTCCGATTGATGAATCTGAATGTAGTGTTTACATGAACGCTACATAAAGCGATCGGGTTGTTGTGCGTGTTTATGTCACAAGCTTCAAATCAGAATAGATTTTTTTTTTTTTTCCACATGCGCACACTGCACAAATATATAGTTTCTCTCCCACACTTTTTCTTTATTTGCTTTTAACAGCAGAATTAATATTTATTCATTTCTGAATAAATATACATAAACCGCTGTGTTGTGCTTCTCATATATATCACGCCGTAAAATGCCCCTCCCTGCACCTAAAACGGGTTGTCTGTGGATGAGAATCTGAAACAAGAACTGGTGGGAGGTTGTCATGCTCCACTTCACAGTTTTATAATAACAGGACACGCATTTATACAACACTTTATTCAAAAGGAAGAAGCACTCGTTCCGCGCGTCCTGCATCATTATGCTATTTTTGCGTCACTGCCATGTGCAGTCCTTTCAGTTTCGGTTTTCAATCCGATCAAGTGTTTACATGCACTCTCAATCATAATATAACAGGAATAAACCACCCCCTTCAATCCGATTAAAATTTCATTCCAATCGAGCTCAATCAGATTGATTAAGGTGTTTAAATGAAGGCTTTTCAGTCCGATTGAGCGGTCAATCCGATTGCAAATGGATTATTTGGTTGCATGTAAACGTAGCCACTGAAACGCGTCATGCTTGCTGTGTTTTCAGCCTCTGACGCCTTGTATGAGTATATAAACATAATCTCTAGAACTGCTCTGAGAGTCACTTCGTGAGCATTTTACCATTTTGTTTGCCAAAAAATAGCATCATATATACAAACAGAAACAAAAAAGTCTTCACAGGAACCTGTCGAAATAAAAGTTCTGTTGAACTTAAAGGAGAACTTTACTTCCAGAACAACGATTTACAGATAATTTATTGATAATTTACTCACCCCCTTGTCATCCAAGATGTTCATGTCTTTCTGTCTTCAGTCGTAAAGAAATTATGGTTTTTGAGAAAACATTTCAGGATTTTTCTTCATATAATGGGCCTGATTGGTACCCTGATTTTGAACTTCCAAAATGTAGTTTAAATGCAGCTTCAAAGGGCTCTAAACAATCCCAGCCGAGGAAGAAGGATCTTATCTAGCAAAACGATCGGCCATTTTTTTAGAAAAATAAAAATTTGTATACTTTTTAAGCACAAAAGCTCGTGTAGCACAGGCTCTAGGATGCGCGTTCACAATGCTACGAATTAGTGATGGGTCGTTCTTGAACGAATCTTTAATGTGATTCGGGAAGAACAAGTCGTCTCGGGGAGTGATTCGTTCAGTCACGCATGCGCAACATCCGATTAGGGTCTGTACTGGAATTAATTCACCTGTTTTGAGGCTTCAGGTTTTTCAAGTCGTTCGTTCATCTTATGGGGTTGTCACATGATGAACGAATGACTCGAACCCGAAGACTCGAGAGATGAACTAAGCAATTTTAACGGCTCACACTGCATTGGTTGAGCTTATGGGGCTGTCACGTGATGAACGAACGACTCAAACCTGAAAACTTGTCAGATAAGAGGTGAGGTGAGCTAATCATAGACTAAAGACCCAGGAAAACAATGAATTAATATTTTCTGTTTCTTATAGCATTATAGTTTTGTCTTGTTTGTAGTGTAATCAACTTTGTGTAAGCAGTAAATGTGTTAGGGAAGTAACACGTAACATTTTAATTATATTTTGCTATAAAAATGAACGAAATGAACAAAATGACTCGAAAAGAGATTCGTTTATTTTGCTGAGATTTGTTAATTTTGCATTTCAGACACAAAGTCTGAGTCGGTAAAATGATCCAAACTTCCCATCACTACTACGAATCACGTCTAAGTTCATCGTCTGTGTACTCCGGCTCAAAAAGGTAGAGAATGGCGGAAAACTCCATCTTATTTTGTCCTACAACTTCAAAATCGTCCAACATCGTTGTACCTTTTTGTTTGTAAACCGCGTTTGACTTACTTGCACTTTCTTAGTCTTTGCGCGTCCGCTTTGTAAACACTGGGTCTGTAGTTCTGCCTACATTCGGCATGACCTTTCAACATGATTCAATAATAGGTGAACGATCGTTTGACAGATCATTTCGCTAGATAAGACCCTTGTTCCTCGGCTGGGATCGTTCAGAACCCTTGGAAGCTGCGTTTAAACTACATTTTGGAAGTTCAAAATCAGGGCACCAATCAAGTACAATATATGAAGAAAACATCCTGAAATGCTTTCCTCAAAAACCATCATTTCTTTACGACTGAAAACAGAAAGACATGAACATCTTGGATGACAAGGGGGTAAGTAAATTATTTGTGAATTGTTGTTCTGAAGTGGACTTCTCCTTTAAAGAAACTGACAGAAATACATTACCTAAAGTAATGATAGCACTACTAGTAATAAAATTATTATCAAAAACATAATTTTTTTAAGGAATATTTATCAGAAGAAAAAAAATTACCAGAATTTATTTACCAGAAAAAAAAAAAAGATAAAAATAATAATAATAATAAATTAATAAATTAAATAGTTTGGTTGTTGGTGGGTGTTGGGGTGGGGTTTATGTAAATTTCAGGGTTTGTGATGTCACCAACCCAGGAAGTAGCTTGTTGTAGTCCCTACCAGCCATATTTGTAAGCATTAAACTGCCATAATTTAAAAAAAAGGCAGTATCTCCGTTTGCATTGAACTTTCAGTGTCGTAACTATGCAGATATTGTTTATGCTCAAACAGCAACATTACACACTAATTCAATTAAACCCCTTTAATTTGGATCATTAAGGGACATCAGCAAAGCCACTGGTTAACAAAATGGGATTATAACACAAAGGATATTTGTGTTTTTTAACATTTAGGTTTCTTTTATATTCTGAGATTGCTGCCAAGTATGTTCACATTTAGTCTAGAGCTACAGTAATCATCATGTCCACACAGCGCACACAACATCTCTGCATTACTTTACTGTGTTACTTTACTAATTACTTGAAAGAAAAAAAAGAAAGTAATCTAATTACATAACTTGTGTTACTTTGAATGCGTCATCACCAAAGCGGGTGCTCATTATAGGAGGAATTGGATGAAACTTGTTGTGCATCCTCCAAATATCCTCTTATGAAAGTGTACTATGAAACTTGGCATTCAGGAGATACAGGCTAATTAGTCAACATGAATCCTTTCAGCCAAAAGATCTGACAGACAAACTTTTTGAAAAGCTTTTTGTCGGGATGGACTGTAGATTAAATTTGCTTTGCATTTGTCTGATGAATCTGAATTCAAGTGCATATAATTTACAACAAAATCAATGTTGTTTCTCTAGTCTGGCAAGGCTCCATTAGGTTAGGGTTAGGTTGTGTCTAAACTGCAAATCATTTTGCATACAAGGCTATATTATTATAGTTAAATAAGTTTAATTAAAATACATGTCCATGTGGTGAATTTCTGCTACCTTCAACATGCACTTGCTGAGTTATGAACGTTATTTCAGTTATAGTGACCACTATAGGTGGGACTGGATGAAACTTGGTGCGTATACTCAAAATATTCTCCGTTTAAAGTGTCCCACTTGTCATGCACACTAAACTTTTGCATTCATGCGATACAGGCTAATTAGTCAACAAGAATCAGTGGCTTCTTTCTGCAAAAAATCTGACAGAACTATTTGAAAAGCTTTCTGGTTCTGTCAGGATGAACTACAGATGAAAACTGGAAAGAAAATGGAATTCAGATCAATGGATGAGTTTGTAAATGTAACTTTTTCAAAAAAAAAAAAAAGCAAAATGGTGAAAAATTACAGAGAAACTAAAGACAACAATATTCAAAACATAAATAAGAAAATCAGAACAAAAACATGAGGCTTTCCGCACCTTCACAGCACATATCTCGAATCAGATCCCACGTAAGGAATTTAACGAGTCACTCAAAACGAACTCAAATGACTTTGAAACTGCATCTGAGAAACAAAGCTCTTACTATGCAGTTCTGACAAAGCACCATATCACACATCATCAAGAGACTGAAGATCCTATTAAAATGTATGAGAAAACACCAACCAGACTTTGATGAGAGAGCTTGTCCAGTCATGCATTATACAAGAGCCGTAAATATGTGCGACTGATCAGCATGCAGGTCACATACAGGTAAAGAGATGCCAGATTCACTGTACCAGTAGCATTTGCTGTTGTTGTCCAATAGTTTCTCCACCATGTGTTCCACCCTCACAAACCAGCTGGGCACTGCTTTATAGATCAGCGGCGTGTCCGACCTGTGAATGAAAGATTTTATTTTAGTATTTAAAGATGAAGTTGTATAAAGTTAAAATGTCTCCTATGCCAGCTTCATATGGCAGGACTACCAATCAATGGCAGATGGGAAGGTGGTAAGACTGGAAAGTGCTCTTGAAGTAAAAATCAATCATTTTTATATACAGAGAAACTGTTTCAGTAATAATATCAACAAAATTTGGAAATTCTTTATTATAATTATGGTCATATGATAAATTGCTTGTGCTTTTTAAATTGCTTCCAAAACGCAAAATAAATACTATTTCATGTGTTCCACAGTAATAATTAATGACTAAGCAAATTGCTGATTTAATTACTTCACCTGCAATATTACAGTAGTCTTTCAGTATCTTTTCTTTCCATTTTCATATACTTTTTTTGTGACTAATGGCAGTTTGTAATTTGATTACAAGTGCCTACAAAGAAAATAAATGAGAGATAAATTGGCAGAAGCTCAAAAAGTGAACTCTTTGTTTGTTCTTAAACAGTAATTGCTTGTGACTTCCACTTAACTAAAAGTGCATTTGTTTATATGTTGGGCGCTTTCCAGTAATAAGCAAAACTAGCACACAATGAACTGGATCAGTCATGTCTGACCGCAAGCTAATCGGTTGACATACTTCAATATTAGCAACAACACCAAATGGAGATATCAGATTTATGCATCCCAAATTATTTTGAAAATACAAAGATTTTTTTGACTATTCTGGCCATTAATGCAATGATCAATCAACAGCTTTTAACTGACTATTTAGGTTTTCCCTTGAGTTTGAGGTTACATTATGCTAACCAGACAATCAATGAAAACTAGATCTTTTGTTGGTGTTGACCTTTTGCTAAACAATAACTTAAAGTGAACCAGTCCTGCCCTCTTTGCTGGTTTCTCCATCATGCTCGGTTGTTGTTTGTTGGTAGCATATAGACACTACAGTCTATGATTACCGATGAGCATCATGTCTGACCTCTGTAAAACTTGCATTAGCATTCTGAATTTCTACTGATCGACCATCAGTATCTGCTGTGCGTTTGCACTGGCGATCCCCTTCAATATCCATAATGTTCATCCCCAGCAGTGCCGGGACAGGCAGAGCTCATACGAGTCAATAGGAGAGTGATTTATTGATGGGATAAGCGTTACATGAGTTTCTCTTCGCCAGAAGGGTTAATGAGGCTGGAGGTCTGTGTAGCAGCGTTGTGCGCTGTGACCTCTGCCGGCACACTCACTCTCATGCTGAAGCAGCAGGGCAGATATTGAGCTCCGTATGCTAATGTTCCTGCCCCGCGACGCCCCTCTCAATAGGCCACGATATCGACTGAACTCTGCCCCGTCCAGCAGAGGTCACAGAGTTGTGTGTGCCACTGTTTTGTAAAGGCTTTTGGAGACTAGTTTTTTAACCAGCAGAAACAAACAGCTGATGGTGGACAAGTAAATATGGTAAGTAATCGAGGTATGTTTTAAACAATAATACTGAAACACACCAACTCATTAAACTAACCTTGTGTGATTTTATAAATAATCGAAGGTTCAAACGACACCTTTTTTTAGTTTATTTATTCATATTGTGTCTAAGCTGATGTGAGCAGAGTAAAAGTGTAGACACTAGGGCCGGGCGAAAAAAATCAATCAATTATCACAATACATCTCAAATCTTTATTTCTTTCAAGTTTAATGTTTGCTTTTTGCTCCTAAATGAAAGTTGAAGAAACCAGACCACTAATTGTGGTTTTAAACTACTCTTTAAGGTCAGAACATGAGAAACACTTCACGTTTTTAAATTCTTCACACTTTTTTTTGTCGTTTTTCCTTAACAAATTAAATATCTAAACAGATAAAATGTATGTCTTAGTTTCTGCATGTCTAGTAAGTGATATTGTTTCAAATTTCAGTTCCAGACTTTGATGATGTGTATCTTCAGCAGTTTGCGATGCAGGTTGCAATATTAATAAAAAAAAAAAAAAAAAAAACGCACATGTAAAAAATGCACATGTAACAGTAGGTTGAGATGACAGAAGTAGCTTGATCTTCTGAGGGCAGTGGTGTGTGGGAGTATTCAAAATATACATAATTTAATCATAAAATTACTATTGTTTGCATTAATTAGTGTAGTTACTAATAATATTACGTGTTTATTTCTTGTATATTTCATGTTTACACAGATTTAACAGTAAAGCACTAAGCTTGAGTTGCGAAGCATACGAAATGTAATTTTACTAACAACAGTAACATGCAAAATCAGATTTTTGTATAGAAAACGAATGTATTCTACTCTTGCACCATTATTCTTCTATAGTATTATATGGATCAGGCCGACAACTTCAGTGATTATGTGAGATTTAGTTGCAAATTAAAGAAAAGTTTGTTTTTTAAGGCATTTTGTGACTTTTCTTACTTTACACACAAAAAAAAGTGCACACGTCTGACAAAACCTGATTTCTTGATGATTTGATTTTTTATAACAGTGATTTTATAATTTAAAAATATAAAGCAAAAAGCAGAAATGAATGACTAACAAGAGAGTAAGTGCTCCTCTGCTGCCTTCTACTGGTTATAATAGTGATTTGATGTATTTTTTAAGTTTTAAGCATTTCCTGACGTATTTCAGTGTTGTTTATAACAGGATTCTGGGCAGAATTTGAATGTTTCTCAATAGATCTCGCAGCACTGTGCAGTTTCGCGAAATCAACTTTGGTTCCCAATTAAAGCTGTTCTGAGCTCAGACAAGTTTGTTTGCGTTGCGGTCCGAGTTGATAAAACAGCTTTTGTTACACTTTTGTTTCATTGCCGTTTGATATTTCTCATATGCAACAGAAATGACAGTGCTTATGAGTTAAACAACACTGTGGTTGCACCAGTGCGACCGCTAACAAAATTTAGTTGCACCGGCAGAATAAATGGTTGCAAAACGCAACAATTTGGTCACAGTCTGGTCACTAGCCCTGACCTTATACCACAAAATCAGTCATAAGGGTCAATTTTTTTAAATTGAGATTATCTGAAAGCTGGTAAATAAGATTTCCATTGATGTATGGATTACATTATAAACAAACACTTTTGTTTTTGCCCCCATTTTTCATGAGCTGAACTTAAAGATCTAAAACTTTTTCTATGTACACAAAAGGCCTATTTCTCTCAAACATTGTTCACAAATCTGTCTAAATCTGTGTTAGTGAGCACTTCTCCTTTGCCGAGATAATCCATCCACCTCACAGGTGTGGCATATCAAGATGCGGATTAGACAGAAGGATTATTGTACAGGTGTGCTTTAGGCTGGCCACAATAAAAGGCCACTCTAAAATGTGCACACAGCACAATGCCGCAGATGTCGCATGTTTTGAGGGAGCGTGCAATTGGCATGCTGACTGCAGGAATGTCCACCAGAGCTGTTGCTCGTGAATTGAATGTTCATTTCTCTACCATAAGCCGTCTCCAAATGCGTTTCAGAGAATTTGGCAGTACATCCAACTGGCCTCACAACTGCAGGCCACGTGTAACCACACCAGCCCAGGATCTCCACATCCAGCATCTTCACTTCCAAGATCGTCTGAGACCAGCCACCCGGACAGCTGCTGCAACAATCGGTTTGCATAACCAGAGAATTTCTACACAAACTGTCAGAAACCGTCTCAGGGAAGCTCATCTGCATGCTTGTCGTCCTCATCAGGGTCTCGACTTGACTGCAGTTCGTCGTTGTAACCGACTTGAGTGGGCAAATGCTGACATTCGATGGCGTCTGGTACTTTGGAGAGGTGTTCTCTTCATGGATGAATCCCGGATTTCACTGTACAGGGCAGATGGCAGACAGCGTGTATGGCGTTGCGTGGGTGAGCGGTTTGCTGATGTCAACGTTGTGGATCGAGTGGCCCATGGTGGTGGTGGGGTTATGGTATGGGCAGGCGTATGTTATGGACAACGAACACAGGTGTATTTTATTGATGGCATTTTGAATGCACAGAGATACGTGACGAGATCCTGAGGCCCATTGTTGTGCCATTCATCCACGACCATCACCTCATGTTGCAGCATGATAATGCACGGCCCCATGTTGCAAGGATCTGTACACAATTCCTGAAAGCTGAAAACATCCCAGTTCTTGCATGGCCAGCATACTCACCGGGCATGTCACCATTAAGCATGTTTGGGATGCTCTGGATCGCGTATACGACTGCAACTTCGCACAGCCATTGAAGAGGAGTGGTCCAACATTCCACAGGCCACAATCAACAACCTGATCAACTCTATGCGAAGGAGATGTGTTGCACTGCGTGAGACAAATGGTAGTCACACCAGATACTGACTGGTTTTCGAACCCCCCGGACCCCTCCCAATACAGTAAAACTGCACATTTTAGAGTGGCCTTTTATTGTGGCCAGCCTAACTCACACCTGTGCAATAATAATGCTGTCTAACCAGCATCTTGATATGCCACACCTGTTAGTGTTACTACACTAAATCCATTGTAAATGATGCCGATTTGTAGATTGAAAAGCATTCTGACTATGATAGCGCACAGTGTTTCTCATGTTTGTCAGCACTGTTTCATCTGACTTTAAACTAGTTTAAATCATAGTCATTTGTGTTCTTCACTGAATTCAAGTGCTTCACACTGGATCTCACAGTGCTATTTAGTAGTCGCATGACCACGACTCAAGTAAACACATCTGGTCTAGTAAGTTCACACTGCGCTACCGTTTGGTCTTTGAGCCGAGCAGATAAACGATCCGTTTGCCATAGTTCAAATGAATAGCGCAGTTACGTTCCCTTTTTGGCATATGAATGTTATAGCGAATATCTATCACACTTTTTTTTTCATTTTATTGAGGTGAATAACTATCTTTTTATCAGCCAGCCCTAGTAGACCCACTAACAAAAAATGCACAGAGAAGTCACTTTCAAAACAACTAGCTTTCTGTTGGATTACAAACACGACTGTATTTTACCTGCAAAAAGTTGCAGAACAATGGTAAATGTGACAGCACATTAAATTGAGTTAAATAGCAGAGTAAATGAAAGCATACTACACTCACCTCCAGCAGAAAGGGTAGCTGTGTTTGAACGAGCTGGAGCTCACCAGACGCCCATTTTCCTTCAGCCATTTGATAATGTTTTTGTCTGCATCCTGAAAGCATTGAGGACAGACAGAACAAAGTCTCAGAGCGTGCAGTGAATAAAAGCAGATAAAGTGAGACTATTTAAGAATAAAGCATTTCTGTGGCTGCAGAGCTGGCGTCGAGCCCCGCTGCAGATACAGGCCTTTTTTTACGGCTTTATCTGCAGCAGGGCTAGACGCCAGCTCTGGAGTTATAGAAATGTATGAAACGTCTGGTCTCTTTGAGGCCGGTCACATCCCTATGCTCATACAGTTGGCTGCACTTTCCATTGACTGCCTTTCAACAAAAGTCATATTAATTCACTTTAATGGAAACGTGTCCAGTGTGTCCTTGTAGCAGAGCAGGCTGAATTGGCTTCCTGTCTTATGCATAATCGATTTTAGGAACCTTTTCTTAACCTGTGAGGCCTTATGAAGGGTATCTATATTCCTCCTGGAGAAAGCTTTAACTTGTGAGCTCCTCCATTAAACCACACCAGTGTTTACAAGACTAACAACCAGCAATGCTTTTCATCCAACTATCAGTAAATCAGCGCATTCCATGAAGAGTTCAAGCTGAAGTCCCTTTGAAAAGCATTACAAGCACCTACCTACTTAAGTAGGTCATTTTGTTTGCACCAAATGTCTGCATTATGCATTCGTAATTATTGCAAATTATAAAAGTCTGTGTATCTTTATACAAATTTTGATGTAAGCTGTATCCATCAGGTTCAACCATTCAACCCTGTTACCAAACTTATTCATTAGAAAAACCAATAACTGTCGGTGGCGATAGCCTCGTGGACAGGGCGTCGACATGTGGCGCAGTTGCGCTTTGGGTGTCCCGAGTTCGAATCCCATCTTGTGTACCTTTCCCGAATCTGTCTCCCTCTCTCCCACTTGCTTCCTGTCATATTTCAACTGTCCTATCACAAAAAATAAATAAATAAAAACTTAAAATGAAAAAAAAAAAAAAACACTATCTAACTATACTAGCATTAAACAAACAACTTCATCACAATGAAACGAAACAATATTGATTCTTAAATCCAGAAAAAATAAAAAAAAAAAAAAATCGACTGGTCTAGCCCATTTTCAGAAAGACGTCAATTTAACAGTTCGTAAACAATATCACGTAATGTCACAATTACCTCAGAAAAAAAAAAAAACTATTTGGTGACAAACTCTTTAGATAGCTAGGAAAAATTAAGGTTAATTTTGCTAAACATATGCACCATATAACATTCATTATAATTTTTTACTGTTCTTCAATATTTAATTTGTTTAAATGAATCTGTGAAGTTTTTTTTTTTTTTTTTTTAATGACAGCCACCATTTAAAAATTTCTATTTTACCATTTAACATGGGCTCTAGGCTTACTTTTCTTTTCAAAAGATTCATGAGCACCTTCTGTTTAATAATCAAAAATTTGGATAAAAAATTTGCCTTCCCATTACGAGGTGATATCTGACTCCTTAAAGTGATTTACAGGGACTTTTTTTTTTAACCTTTGTAATGCCATTTTTTTAAATTTTATTAAAAGTATGTCATCTTTTGTCAAATTCAAAAAATATATATATTTATAAGCTTTTTAGAATTTCTAATTAGAATAATAACAAGAAGAATAAGAAGAATGAGTTACCAATCATATGAAATCAGTATTAGCAAGATTAATTTGTACTACAGAGGTAACAAAATTGGAAACAAAAATGGCTTGAAGGTGTATTTTTGAGATTTTTAACAAAGCTCAAAGGTGGCATAAGAATATTTTACATATATTTTTGAATACAGAAATATTAAGTGATTTAAATAACTGAAATTATACTGTAAAAATTAAACTAAAACTGCCAGTAGGTGGTGGCAAGTAACTTGAATTTTTTTTTTTTTTTTTGCCTTTATTGTATAGAATAGATCAGATATGACAGGAAGCAGAGTGGGAGACAGGGGGGTGGGATCGGGAAAGGTCCTACAGTCGGGATTCGAACACGGGACACCCGTAGCGCAAAGGCGCTGCATGTCAGCACGCTGCCCACAAAGTCACTTGATTTTAATCACTGAATCATTCATTCAGTTGATTCGTTCAAAAGGCTGATTCATTCAGGAATGAAGCAAGTGACTGTCTTTATGAATGGTTAATCATGAATCACTGACTCACTGGATTTGTTAAAAAACCCACGTTTATTCATAAACAAAACACTGCTGTGTTTGCTTTTAGAGATGTGCAGCTGCTCAGCTGTGACTGTTTGAAACTATTTGATAAAATAAGAGCAAAATTAAATAATAGTGTTATAGTCAATGTAAGTCACTTAATATAAACTTCTTGTTTAATGAACTGTTGTATTAAATCAGTATCACAGTATCACAGTATCACATTTGCCATGGTTTACAGTGAATTTATAACAGCTTTGCGTCGTGCCTAACAATGCCCCTGTTATAAATTCACTGTAAACCATGGCTTCTTGGGGCTTATTGCTTTATTAACATTGTGTTCAAGAAATCCCTTGAGCGCAAACACAAATATCCTAATCAAGTCAGTCGCACTGGTGCTCCTAAATATTTTTTCATAGTCGCACACAGTAGTTTTCAGTCACAACTGTGACTGAAATGGTCGCACTGTAGAGCCCTGATTTAAACTTTATTATTATAAAAACTTCATTGAGTGTAATTTAAGAGTTTGTATACAAATCAGTTAATTTAACTTTCAATGTTATAGTAATGTAGTACCAGCTGACTCATGTATATTTTACAGCATTAGTTGAGATATTTTTTTTTCCCTTGAGAAAATTTGCCAAGTACTGTACCTGATATAAATTCAAACTAATTGATAGCAAACATAATTAAATCGAATTGCAAGCCTGTGACTGAAAATCAAATAAAATCGTGAAATGTGTGTCAAAACCCAGCCAGGCTGTTTTTTGGAATAAACAATATAACAAATAGTGTCGTTTGGCTTATATTTATGTTATTATTTTGCACCCTGCTGTGCTGTTCACTGATCTTTTCCTCCAACTGAAATAATGTCTTTAAAATTTTAAAGCAAGTGAACAAAATAAATATAGTTTATTGTGTTGGCCCTGTTGGCAACCTTAACTTGGGATGACATGAGGGAGTAAATGATGACAGAACATTCCTAGTCAGTTCTGGGTGAACTATTGTTTTGCAGAGCCTACATAGTTTTTCAAACCCCCAAATTGATGGGGTTCAAGTCTTAATTAGCAAACCCACTGGTAATTTGCACCCTGATTCAATATTTTCAAAGTAAATGTATCAAACTGTCAGGGAGCCCGTCTCTACCAGCTGTAATTCAAAGACACAGGTGGGCCCTGTGAGCGCTGTGAGAGTGCTAATGAGCAGTTAGGCAAAGAGAAAGTGACTATGAATGCTGAAATACACAATGACAGAGCAGAACTATGATGAAAGTTGTTCTCGGGAAACAGAGCGGAGTTTCTCTGTCAGTGCTCTGGCACTGGGCTAAAGCGCTGACATCAGCACTCCCATAGTCCCTCTGTCACCCATCATACCTCCACACTAGCTGAATGTCACACTGGAGACAAGAAGTTCCCTTAAAGTACATTTCCATTTGTGTGGAGTTCAACTGCTCTTCTGAGTGTTGGACTGGCGCACACACACACAGCTGAACAGTACACCAGGAGAGACGACTTCAACAGCAGCTGAAGCTGCGACCATTTTTACGGTTTTGTATTATATTTCTGAGTGAAACAGCTATTGAAATAAAAAACAAACAATTGATAGGATTGTAAAAAGTAAGCATTGTGTGGAAAAGTGAACTTGGGCCCAACAGGCTGAATAGGAAAGCAGAAAATCAGAAAAGTAGCAAGCGACTATTTTTACGAATGAGTCATTGAATTATTCACCCAACCAACTTGTTCAAAAACGCTGATTCGTTCAGCAACACTGTGTGTTGCTTGGAGATGCACAACAGTTTTGTCACGGCTTTGTTTGGAACTATTTTTGCTGGCAAAATAGAGCAAAAACACAATATTGTGTCTAAAATGTAACTCACAAGATTAAAGGGATAGTTCACCCAAAAATGAAAATTCTGTCATTAATTACTCACCCTCATGTCGTTCCAAACCCATAAGCCCTTTGTTCATCTTTGGAACACAAATAATATTTTTGATGAAATCCGAAAACTTTCTGACCCTGCATTGACACCAATGCAACTACCACGTTTAAGAACCAAGGTAGTAAGGACATTGATAATATAGTCCATGTGACATCAGTAGTTCAACTGCAAGTCTCTGAAGCTATGAGAATACTTTGTGTGCTCAAAGAAAACAAAAATAATGACTTTATTCAACAATTTGAACACCATCCGTACCTTCACGTACTGCCCAGCGAAGTGAGTGACCTCTGCAGTGAAGACGCCAGACGGGTCCACGGGGCAGATGGGAGCCGAGTCTTTCTGGATGATTTTATAGTCCATGCAGATGCGGTAATCATCCTGCAGACAGAAGAACACAACATCCGTCACACTGGGATCTGTGATTCTGAGAATGCCAGAGCACAGCCATGGCACAATGAGTGTGTTCCTGGGACTAAATTACAGAACATCAGGGAAACAAAACTCTACACAATGAGACACAAGAGAATCAGCCCAGCACAACATCCTGCTCTGAGACATTAGGAACTACAGCGCAAAACAACCGAAGGAGAGCAGTGTGCATCAAAGACATTTCCTGCTGCAAGTTCTCTGAACAGTACATGCTGAAGTTGTGTGTAACCATCCACAATGAACAACTGCACAAAAACAACTCACTACACCACTGCTGTGCAGCTGGTAGAGGCTTGTTTCAGTGTTGCTGTGCAGTTGAGGATGTTCTTGTTGGTTGTCAGAGTGTTACTATGCAGCTGAGGGTTCCCTTGTGGGTTATCAGGGTTTTGCTATGCAGCTGAGAGTGTTCTTGGGTGGTTTTAAGGTGTTGCTATGCAGTTGATGGTATTCTTGTGGGTTGTCAGGGTGTTGCTGCGCAGTTGGTGGTGTTCTTGTGGGTTGTCAGAGTGTTGCTATGCAGTTGATGGCATTCCTGGGGGTTTTCTGAGTGTTGCTCTGCAGTTGAGGATGTTCCTGTGGGTTGTCAGAGTGTTGCTATGCAGCTGAGAATTCTCTTGTGGGTTATTAGGGTGTTGCTATACAGCTGATAGTGTTTTTGTGAGTTGTCAGAGTGTTGCTATCAGTGTTGGGGGTAACGTATTACAAGTAACGTGAGTTACGTAATATTATTACTTTTTCCAAGTAACTAGTAAAGTAACGCATTACTTTTTAATTGGCAAGAAAATATCTGAGTTACTTTTTTCAAATAAGTAATGCCAGTTACTTTCCCCCCCATTTATTGATTAAAAGCTCTCCTGTCCCCATGTTGAGAGAAATCGGGAGTAAGATGTTAGTTCTAGAATAAAAGTGAACATGCTTTAATTCATCTCACTCACAAAAAACAGATTCAGTATTCCCCTTAAAATGAATAAAAACAGTGAAATTCAACTCAGAATATGACGCAAACCTGCAATAATTAAATAAGCAAAAATTAAGCAAAAATTATTCAAGATAATCTAACATTTGTTTTCCTTTTTTATTGCTGAAGAGATGTCATTTTTTTTCTTCTGCAGTGTACTGTACAGACGTGAATTTACTTTTCTCAAAGCCTGAGGCTTTTGGTGTGAAAAGGCTTTTACATTTGCCAAAAATATAACTTTTTATATTAAAAACAAACAAGCAAGCCCTGCCCAGATTTAAAAAGTAACACAAAAGTAAAGTAACGCATTACTTTCCATAAACAGTAACTAAGTAACACAATTAGTTACTTTTTAAGGGAGTAACTCAATATTGTAATGTATTACTTTTAAAAGTAACTTTCCCCAACACTGGTTGCTATGCAGTTGATGATGTTCTTGGGTGTAATTGCTATGGTGTTCTGGGTGGTTGTTAGGGTCTTGTTACATAGTTACTAAGGTGATTTTGAGGGTTGCCAGTGTTTGCTATGTTGTTGCTTGGGTGTTTCAGGAAGTTTCTGTGTGGCTGCTAGGCTACAGCTATGCAGTTGTTAGGGTGTTCCGGGGGTAGCCAAAGAACTGGCATGCAGTTTCTGTTGCTTTTACGTGGTTGCCAGGGCATTGCTAATCTGTTGTCAGGGCATTCTAAGCAGTTTTAGGTGGTTACCAAGGTTCTTCTATGTTGCTAGGATGTTCTGAGTAGTTGAAATGGCTTTTAAAATGACTGCTTGATAACTGCTATGCAGTTGCATCTCTCCTGAACAAGGCACATGATTTGAGGAATCATTTATGTTGGGAGCAAAAACACTGCAGGACGGCACACATCCTCAACCTTAATACTGACTGTCAGAGATTTGATTGTGTCACTAACCTACAGTAATAGTGATCTACAGCACAAATGCTTTAGTGCAGTGACGTCCGGTCACTCCAGGAGCTCATGTGGATAAATGCAGGATTTTTCATCTTTCAGAATCATCTGTATGTCCTTCTACCTTCCATGAGTTCCTCTTTCATGGGAACAGAGAGGAACCTTGAGGTGATGCTGATGTGACGGTGGTCTGCATCAAACATTCAGCTCAGACACGAGGATCAGAGTTCACTCTGCTCTCATCTGATGGAATGGCGGTCGAGATGCTAACACGCCTTTAGGCAAATTTCAGCTGAAAAGTGATGAGTTTCTCACCAAAATCTTCTTCCTGCCACTCTTTTTAATAACCACTTCGACTGTGCTTCAAGGCTTATTTGTTGACCCTAAAACTTTCTTCAGTCATTGTCCTGACAGGGACTGTTCAAGGACATCTTAGATCTGTTTCTTTGGGCTTCATGCCTGGTGTTTTCTTACAAATGAAATAAAACAAAAATGGCTTTTCCTTTTCACAGCTCTGTTAAAAATGCACCCAGACATGTATGTGAAGAACCTGAGGTAATTTACTAGCCATTCTTATTATTCCTGATAATTGTAATAATCCAAAATCATTGTAGAGCATTCTGTTTTATTCTCAAACAGGACTTCTGCAGATTTTATGAATGTAAATGTAGGAATTGAGTGAATTGATTTGAGAACATTTTAAGACCACTAAAATGGAAATATTGAATGGATTTTACTGAACCTCTTGATCACATTGAAGAAAAGCCATGTTCTTCAAGTCTTGTTTTACAATGCAAATGTCTAAAGATTCTTAAATGAGGATATATAAGATAATACATCTTGTTTTATGAGGAATTGATAAATTAAGTGAGAGTTTGATTAAAACAACCACAAATATCTGCCATTGGGCTCAGAAAAATCAACTTAATTCAAAAGGAAAAAAGTTTCATTCTCCATTTACAGATATTTCTTCCTGCTTTAAGCAAAAATACACTTTTTGTAGACTTAGAAAACAAGACTTTGTGTGTTTAATATGATTTTTTGTAAGTCTTGTTTTATTTTATTGTATTTGATGCCATGAACTTTTCATGAATTTAAGTCTTTCTGCTCTGATTTAAGACCCTTTTAAGGCCTTAATTTGTGGAAGGATGAATCAAGTCTTTTAAGGCCATCATAAACCCTGCTCAAACCACTGCTCTATAAAGCAGTATTACCCATAATCCCTGAAGAACACAATTTAGTGAAAGTAGAATGTAGATGTGACTTACAGCTCCAAAGTAGGGGGCCTGATGGACCACTCCCGTACCGTCATCATCACGCACATAGTTATCCACCACCACCGAGAACGCACCACTCTCCTTACACTGAGAAGAAAAACAAGCATTCATCAAGATCACATCTGACATCACAAGATTAAGTGCTTTGAAAGGCTTGTGTGACTGTCATAACATCCTGACTAATGACAACATTAGAAGAAGTGGATTTGGTGCAGCATTACCCACTCACAAGGTGCATGGATTAAAACTACAAAACTGAGCCAAGAGATCCATTTATTATAATGCTAAACTATTTTTCAGATACAGAAGTCTCATTGTTTCTCAATCTATGTTCTCCTTAAAGAAAAGTAAGAATATGAAATGATCAGTGAGTGTGAATCAATCCACAGTGACGCAGCACTGTTTACCTTGATGAAGTACTCAAACAGAGGCTTGTATTTTTTGCCCTTCAAGGTTTTGCCAGGAAATCTATAAAAGACAAAAACACACTTTATCAACACTGAACTACAACAACAGAGCAGTTAGAGAATTACTGAAGGAGTTGAAACATAACAGCATTGCGCCAAAACTCTCCTTGACCTTTTCGAGAACGAATGCTTACAAGGCTCTATGATTGATCAATACAGAAAAACAAGTGGGAATTTAATTCAAACTCTTCCTAAAGTTATGAACAGACCATTCTCAGTTAGTTTGTGAGCCAGAGAATGCATGTCCTTTTCTGAACTATTGTCTGTTCAAGTTCACACTGTAGTCAATTCCATACCCGCATGACTTTCTTCTGTCTTCTTCTGAACAGAAAGGGGAACTTATGAAGAGCAGCGTGAACATTCTTCACACATCCATATAATGAAACCGGAAGGGGATGGAAGCCTTTAAGCTTTAAAAAAGACCATATGACATGTGCACTACATTCTACTGAAGACATATGGCGATTTGTTTGAGAAACACACACCAGGGGTTGTATTTACAAATCACTTTATCTTACCACTAAGAGTTCTCCTCAACAGCAGTAAAATCTCTTAGGTAAGAGTTTTTCTTCAAACCCATTCACAAAGCTGCTGAGAGCAACTTTTACTAAGGAACGGGGAGAAATTAAAGCAAAGAGAAAGGGCGGTGTTAACCTCGTTGCTATGAAGTGTGAAAATCAATGATTATTAATGACGACGTATATCTGATGATTTTAACCATTGAATTTTCCATTGTTAAAAGTAATACTGTTGATGATTTATATAAACTGCCTGTTTATATAAGAGTGTAAAAACGAAGTTCTATATATTTTTTATGTGAGAGAAGGAGATATATTGAATAATACTGTGGTAGATGTGATAATGTGTGATTTTGTCAGAATTGTCCAAACTGAAACGGAATATGTAAGCCTGAGTGAATGAATATTGGTGAATGAATGATGACGTCAAAATTGGTGATTTAAAAAGTGGGTATAGGATTCCTATTGTTTAGCACACTGAAGAAGGCCTGTGAGCCAAAACGTTAGTGTCTTTGTCCCATCGGTGATTTGTGTAAAAATAAACGAAAAGAGAAGTCTTTAATACGTGAGTGCGGATCATGATTTTGTATATTAAGTTATTTAATCATAAAAATATTGAAAAACCAGGTATCATATTGCCATATTCAAATAAAAATGTTGCCATATTCATAATGTGTGGTGTCTACAGATTATAATCTTAGAACTCAAGAACCAGTCGTTGCCAGTCGATTTTCTTTAAACATGTTTAATATTTGCGAGTGACACCAACGATTACATGTGGCTACGCAGTGGAGATGCGCTTACTGTCAAACATCATTCGGCATTCATTTTGTAATTTTGTCAAAAAAAAAACATCTTGATTACAAGAAAAATACAGACTGTTTTTGTTGTGATTTATTTCTTGTCTTTTAATTCATAAGTTAACACTACAGATTTAAATAGTTCAGTTTTCATGCAGTTGAAGAAAGTATAGCCTAAATTATATCAGTGATTCTCTCATTTTAAAGATTATCAAAAATTATTTTATTTCGATCTGTAGTCTAATAAAAGTTAAGAAAAAGCCTACAGCCCTATCTATAGACTACAGGCTAATTTCATTTTTTTTTTCTTAACTTCTTCTTAAAATTTGTTATGAAGAATATTAAATCAACTTTAGGCTAGGTTAACAAATTTTCTTCATAATGAATATACAAGCATAACGAGCTATACTTCAAAACGAAGTTTTCATAAATTCATAAACCATGAATATGACATAAAATTATATATATATATATCACATAGCTATAATAGTTGTATCAAATGAATAGGGAAATTGTAGTGCCTTGAATTTATTAATTCATGTTTTATTTTGTTCCTTTCGTTCTTATTCTTATTCATTCTTAATCTCTAAGCTTAGACATAAGCGTACCTGAGATAATTTATATATATTATTGATTGAATAAATGTTTAAAAATAGAGCTAGAAATGTTATAATTAAGGAAATTAAACACAGACCTAGGCATTTGAAAAGACATAATGAAATGTGTCTAATAATTCCAAAAATAAAGAGAAGCATCGGACTTAATCAAAACATTAACATTAACTTAATCAAAGCTTAATGTTTCAATAGGTAAAACAGGTTTCAAATACAAGCACCGGTGTTGTCCGCAGTGTTGTATTTGGTGAGGTGGGAGCGGCTGCCGGAGCGCGGGTAGATGCTTCAGTTTTTGTGAGTTGTTATTTGTTTTGTTTTTTTTTGGTTAAGCAGAAATTGTCCAGTCGTGGCAGCGCCAATAGCCTCGTGGTTAGCGCGTCGACATGTAGCGCCATTGCGCTGCGGGCATCCCGAGTTTGAATCCTGGCTCGTGGACCCGATCCCACCCCCTTCTCTCTCTCCCACTTCGCTTCCTGTCCAACTATACTGTCCTACCTAAATAAAGGCATAAAAACTCCAAAAAATAAATCTTTAGAAATTGTCCAGTCGTGACTCGCCAGTCGTGAAGTCTGTTGTGTAGTGGAGTGAGTCATTAGGTTTGTGCCCCTTTCCGACTGTCAAAAACTAAAATCTGTTCCAGTCGATGGAAACAGTCATTAAGTGTGTTCAGATCAGTCTTAAAATTAAGTGTGTCCCCAGCTTAAGTGACTTAGGAGTTCTCTAGACTACCTCTAACTTTTCACATATTTAGGAGTTTAGCGCTAAAATGCTTTGTGAAATATTCTTAAAGCAAACAATAGGACTGACACGCTCTTTATTTTTTAAAAGTTTGTCCTAAATCGGCAAGTTAGATCTATTGTTGATCTCTTGATCCAGTTCACAAATCTAAATGATTTGCTAAAAAAGCAGACTTATCTAGTTCTTGAAATAAACTATTAAAATTCAAATGTTCACACAAAGCTATCATATGATTTCAGGAGGACTGTAACATAGCTCATGAGTCTTTAATAAGACTTTATTTTTGAAGCTGAAAGCTTCAGTTCTCATTCTGAACTGTATAGAAAAGTCTTCACAATGTCTTCTTTTGTCTTCCACAGATGGAAGGAAGTCATGCAGGTTTGTAACAACATGAGGGTGAGTGAATGAATTGTTTTTAGTGCAGTAAAAATCAACTCTACTCATATTTGTCATTCCAGTCACATCATCTCCTGCTGAAGAACATTAATCAAAAGCAGAGAGATATTAATCGATAATAGCAGTTCGGCTCAGGACTAATCCCACAATACCTCAGCTTACTGTTATCAGCCCAGCACACCGCACACTGCTCAATACACATACACGCACTTAGACACACACATACAAACACACACATACTCCTTCACAAACACACTCGCATACTCACGTATCAGCCTGGCCAAGAGAAAGTTTAGGACGTAGGGGACTCATGGCACTATTTTACATTTTAGTTAAAACTGCAGAGACAACAGCATTTTAGGTGCTTTCCTGCACGTTAACCATTGTGAGAGGAAGTGCTCTCAAACGAATCAATGGACTACTTCCACAAGTACTTGCGTGTTCTACGTAATACGGCTAAGGCTTTTAACAGTGTTCAGCACATACAGAGAGTTTGGGGTTGTTCACATAGAATGCACCTTTGCATTTAATACAAGACAGTTCAAGAATAGCTTTTTTTTTTTTTAAAACTATCAAAAAAAAAAAGAGCTGCCCCGCCTCCGGGGTCTTCTGATTGGTCCACTCTTTTGGAACTGACATTGATGAGCGGCACTGCGTGTAAATAATGAAATTCTTTTCACTTGATACAGCATCTTTAAAACACAGTGCTCATGTGCAAGACCTTGCAAAAGATGCGAGACACAAGGGCAGCGGTCAACAGTTATTCAACCGTAATGTTATGAAGTTACAGGAATTCTTTTTGTGCACAAAGGGGGAAAAATACTTTATTCAATAATTTATTCTCTTTCGTGTCAGTCTTCGATGCACGTTCACGAGAGTACCTCAAGGCACGCTGCTGATGCAGGAGTTCTGACGTAGAACCCAGATGCGAAGCAACTTGTTTACAAGCAGAGGAATGCACACACGTGTTGTGGTGCTCTCGAGAAGACTGACACGGAAGAGAAGAAATTGTCGAGTAAATTACCCAAGAGGATAATCTAGGGGAAACGTATGTTACGTTCATTCATGCACACTGTAGCATCATGCTACGTAAGACAATTACTCAAATTTATACTATGCTTACACTCAAAACTCACTTTAAACCCCCAAAGAGTGTTTGTAATAACTTCTAATTGCGACCTAATGAGGGTTTTGGTCATATAATGTTGTAGCCTTTAATATCAAGCTACACCTTTTAAGCATTTCTCATGTAAACACACTGTATTTTTTTTGGGAAGTGTAACATACGTTCATCGTCAGAGTTAGGGCGGATTATGAATGTGTATATGAGTGACATATGAGCAGTGAATGAGGTTCCTCCAAGTCAATATATGAGAACATTTAAATGTTCGAGAAAAAGAGAAAAACAACCGAAAATATGAGCCGAAAATATATATATAATATATAGGCTTATATTTGGTGTGCCGCACCGCATTGGCCAGCAGTGTTCAGCAAGCAGGTTTCACTCTCCTTTTGCCATCATCACTGCGCGGTGTGACACTGCTCAATATCTCACTCTATCAATGTGAGTTTCTCACCGGAAAAGCAAAGTCTGCTCAAATAACGTGCCGATAAGAAATTTCTACGTAGCATACTTGTTCCTGTTTGCAGTAGTTATATAAAAAAAGTTATATCTGATTCAGTTGCATAGAACTAAATAAAAAAATTATATATTGATATTTATTATTATTATTATATTTTCTGTCTAATTTTATTGTTATTTTCAGTAAAAGTGTGGTTATTTTATTGGCTTGTGTTTTTTAAATTTAGTATCATTCACATTATTAAGATTATTAAAATAATCTTTACAAAATCACTTTATATTATTCAATAAAATAATTATTACAAAAGCAATTTCAGTTTTGTTTTTCAGCCAAGTGCATCCAGAATTTTTGATTTCAGCCCAGAATTTTCATTTCAGTGCATCCCTATATACATACATACATACATACATACATACACGTATATATATATATATATATATATATACACACACATACATACATGCATACATATATATATATATATATATATATATATATATACACAGGGGTTGGACAATGAAACTGAAACACTGGCCAATATAGTGTTGGAGGTTTCATGGCTATATTTATGCAGCCTGGTGGCCAGTCTTTACTGATCGCACATTCCACCAATAAGAGCAGAGTGTGAAGGTTGAATTTGTGCACCCAATAGCTCAAACATTGTACCCTGAAGGTGGTGCCGTGTATTAGGATGATAATGCACCAATACACACAGCAAGACTGGTGACAAGAGTGATTTGATGAACATGAAAGTAAAGTTAAACATCTCCCATGGCCTGCACAGTCACCAGATCTGAATATTATTGAGCCACTTTGGGGTGTTTTGGAGGAGCGAGTCAGGAAATGTTTTCATACACCAACATCACATAGCGACCTGGCCACTGTTCTGCGAAAGGAATGGCTCAAAATCCTTCTGGCTACTGTGCAGGACTTGTATTTGTCATTCCCAAGATGAAATAATGCTGTATTGGCTGCAAAAGGAGGCCAAACGGCATACTAATTGTGGTCTAAACCCAGGTGTTTCAGTTTCACTGTCCAACCCCTGTATATACGTGTATGTATGCATGTATGTATGTATATATGAGATATATATATAATATAATAATATATCTCATTTTAGTATATCTTCTCAAGGGACAATACTACAGAAATGAAACTGCAACAGAAATGCAACAAAAGTAAGAACACCCTAAGTGAACTTGTCAAAACTGTGTCCAAAGTGTCAACATTTTGTGTCAAACCATTGTTATCTAGCACTGCCTTAATCCTTCTGCGCATGGAATTCACCAGAGCTGTACAGGTTGTTGCTGGGATCCTCTTTATATCCTCTATAATGGAGCTGCTGGATGTTAGACACATGGTGCTTCTCCACCTTCCGCTTGAGGATGCCCCATAGGTGCTCAATAGGGTTTATGTCAGATCACCTTCATCTGCACCTTCCTCAGCAAGGCAATTGTCATCTTGGTGGTGTGTTTGGGGTCATTATCATGTTGGAAAACTGCCGTTCGGCCCAGTTTCTGAAGAGAAGGCATCATGTTCTGCTTCAGAAATGTACAGTACATAACGGAATCCAAGTTTCCCTCAATGAACCGCAGCTCCCCAGTACCAGCAGCACTCATGCAGCCCCAGACCATGATGATACCACCACCATGTTTGACTGTAGGAGAGAGACAATTTTCTTGGTACTCCTCACCAGGGCATCACCACACATGTTGGACACCATTTGAGCCAAACAAGTTTATCTTAGTCTCATCAGACCATAGGACATGGTTCCAGTAATTCATGCTCTTGGACAGGTTGTCTTCAGCAAAATGTTTGCAGGCTTTCTTGTAAGCCAGCTTTAAAAGAGGCTTCCTTCTCGGATGACAGCAATGCAAACCAACTTGTTGCAGTGTGCAGCGTAAGGGCTGAGCACTGACAAGCTGACCGTCTACCTCTGCAACCTCTAAAGCAATGCTGGCAACACTCATGCATCTGTTTTTTGAAGCCAGGTTCTGCACCTGACGCACAGAACGAGCACTCAACTTCGTTGATCAACCCTTGCGAGGCATATTCCGAATGGAACCCATCTTTTAAAACCTCTGCATGACCCTGGCCACAGTACTGTAACTCAGTTTCAGGTTGTTACTAAACCTCTTATAGCCTAGGCCATCTTTGTGGAGAGCAACAATTCTAATTCTCAAATCTTCAGGGAGTTTTTTGCCATGAGGTGCCTTGTTGAACATCCAGTGGTCAGTATGAGAGAATTGTACTCAAAGCACCAAATTTTAACTGCTCTAATACAAGATACACAACTTTGTATGATCCTGTCAAGCAGACAAAAACATGAACATGATGAATAGGACATGTGGCTTTGCATGGTTAAATGACACAGTGCTGTTATCACTTCGGGTGTACTCACTTTTGTTGCCAGCTATTTTGACAATAATAGCAATATTTTTTTTTTTTTTAAAGAAGCTACTGAAAACTATTTGAATCTTATTAAAACTATTTGCACTGACTTATTGTGTTGGTTACATTTTGTTCCTTTGTGCTTTTTTGTTCCTTTGTGCAGTGGCTGAGTCTTTGAGTTGGTAAAAACCTCAACAAACTGAAAAATATTGTTTTTTGAGGTAATGTGAAATGTAATCAAAATGGATTTCATAAAATTGGTATCAAATAAGTATTGTTCAGGAATCTGTATGGAAGTCAAGGTATTGAAAATTTTTGCACAATTCCCAGCCCTAGACTTACCGGTTTGGAAAGTCATGAGGGTAAGCAATTAATGAGAATTTTCATTTTTGGCTGAAGCATCCCTTTTCACTAGGTGGCTACAGCACACTGAAAATATACATAATCAGAAACTAGTGAGTTGTACTATTTGAAATTGGAAGTGCATCATGAAGCTCAGTGCATGGAGTCCACTGTCATGCAGCATGAATCCATCAACAGCTTAGTACCTGTGCAAGACTTTGGCTGCGCCTGAAATCGCACACTCTTTGACTTAGGAGGTACTGCTTTTGAATAATTACTCATGACCATTAAAAAAAAAGTCCATTCTAAGCAGCCCATTTGTGAGCAGCCTTGTATCAACAGAAAGACAGGAGGGTGTGCGGCTCAGAGGATGTGATGTCATCACATGCTAATCAACAGCGGCAAACTCACTTGTCCAGAATGGTGTATTCAGAGTCAGATTTGAAGAGAGCGACGAGTCTGGCCTCCATCATAATGTAAACCTTCTGCGAGCTGTTATCTGAGACACAGAGGAGAGACTCTCATCAACACATGAAAGATTTAATCAAGATAAAAGACAAGACACATCATCATAATAATTACAACACATACATGTCAGTTAGTTTGGTGGTGAAACATGCACAGGAGCTTTAATAAAATAAATAAATAAAAAAAATCTCTTCTGCTCACCAAGCCTGCATTTATTTGCTCACAAATACAGCAAAACTGAGAAATTATTAGAATTTAAAATAGCAGTTTTCCATGTGAATATATGTTAAAATGTTATTTATTCCTGTGATCAAAGCTGAATTTTTCAGCATCATTACCCCAGTCTTAAATGTCACATGATCCTGATGAGAAATCATTCTAATATGCTGATTTATTGCTCTATAGCCAGTTATTACTGGTGCTCAGTTATTAATAATAGTTCTTAGTATTATTAGTGTTGAAATATTATGTTTTCGCCACTTTATATTTTTGTGGAAACCACAATAAAACAACAGAATTACGTTCAACACATATACTTGAATTCTGCCCCTGACTACGTACAATGCACAGCATAAATGAGTACACCCCTCTGAATACATATAAAAGATGTATTTTCTTAAATGATCACTAATATAATTCAGGGAAAGACGACAAAATTGAAATGTATTTAACATATACTTAATAAAAACAAAATATATGCCAATATTTTCTTTACAATAAGTAAATTAGCCAATTTTGTTTAATAAAGGATTGCAGAAATGAGTACACCCTAGATGTAATTCAGCAAATGTATAATATTCTAGTACTTAGGATGTCCTCCAGAACTTTAAGTATACTGCTCTGACCCTTCTTGGCACTGAGTGTACATTTTCACATCTGTCCTGTTTAACTCCTGGAGGACGGCCTTCTTAAATGCCCTGGTCTTTAATCGGGAGTTTTGCTTAGCTTCTACAGAATCCTCAACAGCTGCTCAAAAGCGTTAAGACTGAGTGAAATACATGTCCACTGAAGGATTTTCACAGTTTAGGCTACAACACACAGTGGTGTGTGAATTCATGACAGCATTGATAAAGCACAACTTCCTCACACCTTCAGCACTTATACATCTCAGTATAAGGGCTTTACTACTACTGTACGTCACTGTGGGTACCAGACATTTCTCACTGTACTCCTCCTCTAGCAACACCAGAACATTTTGGATGCTTTTGGATCCGAAATGATTGACTTGGTCTCTTGAGACCAGAGTATGGATTCCCAGAAGTCAATATTTTGGAAGAGGTTAAATGAGTTTATTGTGCTTTGGCTACAGTAGGTAATTCTAGTGGTGACAACAACCATACATGTCAGTTCTGCAGGCTGCGTCATACTTTGTGAGATAGAAGTGTCACTCTGTTCATAGCTTTTGCCTGCTCTGAGACACTTGCATGATATTTCTCAGGCTCTTTTTGTAGCAAAAATTCACTCATCATTAAATAAAAACTTGAAAGTGAAGACCTGATTATTTTAGGAGCCTTGTCACAAGTCCATTGTTTTTGAGTGTCAGTGTTACTTCTGCTATATTTTCACACTTAAAACAATAATTTGGTATACCTCTTGTACCACTGTCCTCTTTTATGCTAAGAAATAAGTCAACTGGCGGTTCTCTCCCAAGTGGTTTCATTGTTGACAGCATTAAGTCTGTGTATGATTCCGGTCAGGAAAGTTTTGGTTCAAAATACTTACTGATTGATCAAAAATAGCCTTAAACCTACACTTTCGTTTTCTTTTTTTAGTTTTATTGAGTAACTTTCAAGAGGGTGTACTCATTTTTGCAACACAACATTTTATCACTTCGATAAAAAAAAACTTATTTTGCTAAATAATTTTGACATTCTTCTTTGGTAATTAATCAAGCAGACTTGTTCGAACATTATATCTCCAAAGAACCCTAATATGTCTTGCAAGTAAAGAGTAATTGCTCAATTTGTTAAGTTTTATAGGGGGTGTACTCATTTATGCTGTGCACTGTACATTTAAAATGTTTTAATTATTCCATTTTATTAACAAATGTATTTTAATAATTATTAAACATGGAAGCTCAAATGTGTGACCTTCCAAGTTTACCATATTTGATGCTAAAGTAAATCTGCCTAAACTTTTGTTTTGGGTAAACTACAAACAATATATGTGGGTGCAGAAAATTCTGTGTGTGCTCTACCAACATGCTTTTTTTGGTGTTAAATAATGGCGCAAATACCAGTAATTTGACGAGCGCAAACACTAGTATTCATTTTAATACTCTCCTCCCATAAATTTTGCGTCTGAAAGGCAAACTCCTGCAAAGGCATATTCAATAAGGTCAGGTGCAAAAATAACCATGTCTATGCATTTTCAGAGCTAATTCTTCACTACAGATCTTTAGTAAATCCTTACAGTACTATTGTAACACCAAAAGATGGTTTGCACTGGCGCAAGCTGATAAACTGTGACATGATATATTGATACACCCCTAGCAAATGTTAATATCTCACTCAAGTTGGTGAACTGGCATTGTTTGATCACTGTGGGGTAAAGTGTGCCAGCTGTGTCTATCTATATCTGCCTGTCTATCGATAACATGAGGTCTAGCAGTAATTCAGATGATGATATATCAGAGAGATACGAACGCCAGTCACACTGAGGCTCAGATTGGCCTGAGTCATTCCAGCAACAGCAGCTCAAAACACAAAACACATTTCATCGAAACCACCTGAAAAAGGAGCATTTAAGCAGCTCTGAGTATTATGACATGTATACAGAGAGTGAGACAGCGCGAGAGCATCAATAAAAGATGGCACTTCCCCAGGGCAGGCTGGGAAATGATTGGGCAGAGATGTGGAGCGTCATTGGTATTCAGAACGTCTCTCCCCTGCAGCAGACGGCAGTGCTGGTGGAAGGCTCACAGCGCCCCCTGTCAGCCGCTGTAGGATGCCGCAGATGGCACACTAACTGGGTCAAGCTTTTACTCAGGTTCTTTAGAGGAGATCCAATGCAACGCACCTTATATAAAAAAACCACAAAGAGCTATTTTTACAGAATGGGCTCTTTTTAAATGACCTGATTTGAGGTTTCTCGTCAATCCATATCTGCAGCGCTGCATCAGGGTGAAGGAGGATGATGCGCACCTGAATATGACCCCATTAGCATAGCGTTCCACGCATGACAGGAAGTCAAACATCAGGATGTTAACACTACCACAGACAGACAGACAAAACACTGTCTGAGACATGAACATCTTTCTTTTTCCAACAAAGAGCTGGTGAAATGAGATGCTTTGCTTCCTTACACGTAAACCTCAGAAGGTCAAACTCAATTTTTTTCTACTATTGTACCATTATAATTTACATCCATTTTCCACAAGTAGTTCCAAACCCTTTTCAGAAAATCTCCTGTATCAGGAAGATCACACGCATGCGTCATGAATGGTGCCAGGGAATGACACCCGAAAAGAATGATTGTTGAATAAAGCCATAATTTTTGTTTTCTTTGCACACAAAAAGTATTCTCATAACATTTCGGTTGAACCACTGATTTCACATGGACTATTTTAACGATGTCTTTACTACCTTTCTGGGCCTTAAACGTGGTTGTGTTGCTGTCTATCGGGGGCAGAAAGCTGTCGGATTTCATCAAAAATATCTTAATTTGTGTTCTGAATATAAATGAAAGTCTTACAGGTTTGGAACAACATAAGGGTGAGGAATTAATGACAGAATTTTCATTTTTGGGTGAACTATCCCTTTAAACAGTTCTCCTTTCCAGGATCTACGATTTTTATAATAAATAAACAAATTAAATTATTCTTGGAATCTAATGGTTATCTTGTTATTAATGTGTCTACAAGTAGAAATAAATAAAAATTTAGCTCCACACACTAGTCAACCTGAACCTTTGACCTTGATGTAGACGAGGTTTTCATAAATAAATAAATTCAAATTTGGCTCCACATAACAGTTTAAAACAACCTGTCCAATTCTCACTATTAACTAACTGTTAACTATACCTCAGTAACTCCTAATTTGCTGCGTATTAATAGTTATTAAGGTAATTGTTAAGTTTAGATGTGAGGTAGCGTTAAGGGATCTAAAATATGGTCATGCAGAATAAGGCATTAATATGTGCTTTATAAGTACTAATAAATAGCCAATATGCATTTAAACTGCATTTTGAAAGTTCAAAATCGGGACACCAATGAAGTCCATTATATGGAGAAAAATCCTGAAATACTTTCTTTAAAAACCATAATTTCTTTACGGCTGAAGACAGAAAGACATGAACATCTTGGATGAAAAGGGGGGAGAGTACATCATTTGTAAATTGTTTATCTGGAAATGGAGTTCTCCTTTAATAGTGAGAATTGCTCCTTAATATAAAAAGCTAAAAAAAAAAAAAAAGTAATACTGGTGAATCTGTACCATTTTTCCTGATGTAGATAAAGTTTTTAAACATAAATAAAATTATTCTTATAGCCTAAACTGCAGCTGTGCATTTACTGAATGAGTAATCACTCTGTATTTTTGCATATTTATTTGTATTTTTTCTAAAGCACATTGAATTACCATTGTGTATAAAATGTGCTATATAAATAAACTTGCCTTGCCTAAAAGTTATTAATGAAATTATTAATGCAGGGCTCTACAGTGCGACCATTTACGTGCAACTATGAAAACAAATTTAGGAGCAAATTTAGAGCACATTAGTAGACCCCTGTAAATCACTTTAAGGAGTCAAATATCACCTTGTAATGGGAAGGCTAATTTCTGATCAGAATTTTTGATTAGAATGTTTGATTATTGATCAGAAAGTGCTCCTGAATCTTTTGACTGTGCTCCTAAAAAGAAAACTAAACGTAGAGCCCTGTAATGTGCCAAAAAACTGAAATAAATGACAAATTAAACTAGCCTGTGCCATTATTAGCAGCAGTAGTGAACTCGCACCTTTGACCTTGACGTAGATGAAGTCGGGGCTGACGCAAAGGGCCAGGTTGCTGGGCAGGGTCCATGGAGTGGTGGTCCAGGCGATAAAGCTCACCGCCTCGTCCTCCAGCAGAGGGAAGGTCACGATCACAGACGGATCCTGCACATCCTGTTGAGCACAGAAGATCATGTGATGAGCTGATGGTTTTCTAAGACCTGCTGAAGATCAGCAGACGTCTGAGCTCAGTGAACATGAGCAAAGAAGCATCATCTGGGACCTTGTAGTTCTGATTGGCCTCGAAGTTGGACAGCGGCGTGTTGCAGGCGGTGGAGAACGGCATGACTTTTACCCCTCTGTAGACCAGACCTGTATCATACAGCTGCTTAAACACCCACCTGAAACACAGACACAACACTCATCATTCCTCACACTCACTTTATTACTGAGACAGATTACATGATTCAATTCACAAGCTTGTCATTTAATTCCATTTTGATCCTTATTCAATATCGATTTGTTTGTATTTATGTATACAGTATGTCAATTTTTCTCAAGGAAAAAAAAAATCTCTCTCAACTACTGCTGTAATAAACTAAACAGTACACTGTGTAAGTTGGTACATAATATTTATGTATACATCTGTGGTTTTCAGGATAATGAAAGTATCCATATTTAAAATGCATCATGGTGCTTGGTAGGGGTCAAAAAAGATTTACAAAATTACTTTTGAATTGATCCTTTGTAAACACAGAGATGTGGATTCAGACTGTAATTGAATTATGAAACGACCTTGGTGTTTGTCAAAAAAAACAGCAGGAAAAACAGCAGGAAATTCAGCCAGACATTTTTACATGGGAGATGGAAGAAAAACACTGACATTCACATCAAAATTATTGACTCATCCTGTAGATGATGAAATTAGCTTACATCCACGTGAGAAAATACTTGTGTCTGAACAGTGCTGTATGCACGTGTGTTTTTCCAGAAGAAAAGCCAAAGATCTCACCATACGGTCTCCATGAACCACGGGTACAGCGTCTTATAGTCGTTTTTGAAGTCAATCCAGCGGCCCATTCGTCTCACAGATGTCTGGCGTGCACAGGGTCGCAATAATCAATTATAACAATCAGTCATAATAATAATCAGGAATCAGAAAAATTAAAATCCTGTCACATGAGTTTCTTGAAGGATCATTTAAACAAACTGAAGTTGTTATTGATTGATAACCTCCACCACAGCTCTCAGATCAAATATGTTGCAGGTTTAAAATTTCGGTAACTGGTTAAAAGACACTCAAGCACTATTGACATCTGGAGAAATTACCTAGCCAATTTCTATCCATTTTCTGATCCATGTTTGGGTTGGAAAAAGGCAACTAGGGTTGCAAAAAGGCAAATTTCCAGGATTTGTTGGTAACTTTTGGGAATTTCCAGGAACTTTCAGAAAGTTTCCAGAAGTTTTTCACCCCTTCGCAACCTTAGTAATAATGGTTTGTGACAGATCATTGGAACTACGGTGGTGATGATGACTATGTTTGAAAAAATAGGTAAAATTTGGGAACACTAGAATCTGCAAAAATGTGAATAATTTTAATAAAATAAGAGAGATCATACAAAATGCATGTTATTTTGTATTTAGTACTGTCCTGAGTAAGATACATTTACATAAAAAGATGTTTACATATAGTCCACAATATAGTCCACAAGAAAAAAATAATAATAATAACCCCCTTCAAAAGTTTGGGAACCCTTGGTTCTTAATACTGTGTGGTTACCTGGATGATCTATGATTGTTTTGTGATGGTTGTTCATGAGTCCCTTGTTTGTTCTGAACAGCTAAACTGAGCACTGTTCTTCAGAAAAATTCTCCAGGTCCTGCAGATTCTTTAGTTTTCCAGCATCTTTTGCATATTTGAACCCTTTCCAGCAGTGACTGTATGATTTTGAGATCCATCTTTTCACACTGAGGGACCCGAACATTCACTGATGATCCAGAAGGAAACATGATACATTAAGATGTCCAAATTGTTCTTAATTTGTTGATATATCTGTTTTTTTCCCCATTTAGTACTGCCCTTCAGAAGCAACAGAAGATACTTGCATGTTTCCCAGAGGACAAAGAAAGTACAATTACATTGATCTTCAAATTCAAAAAGTTTTCACCCCCGACTCTTAATGCATTGTGTTTCCTTCTGGAGCATCAGTGAATGTTTGAACCTTTTTTAATAGTTGTGTTTGAGTCCCTCAGTTGTCCTCAGTGTAAAAACATGGATCTCAAAATCTGCTGGAAAGGGTTCAAATATGCAAAAGATGCTGGAAAACTGAAGAATCTGCAGGACCCTGGAGAATTAAACTGAAGAACAGTGCTCAGTTTAACTGTTCAGAACAAACAAGGGACTCATGAATAACCATCACAAAAAATAAAAACAGTCGTAGATCATACCACATACAGAATTAAGGACCAAGAGTTCCCAAACTTTTGCAGGGGGTTATTTTAATAAATTCAGCTATTTTTGTCTGGTGGGCTATACGTTAACATCTTTTATGCAAAATATCTTTCTCAGGACAGTACTACATAAAAAAATAACATGCATTCTGTATGATCTCTCTTATTTTGTTAAAATTATTCACATTTTCACAGATTCTGCAAGGAATTACCAAACTTTTGCATGAAACTGTATAGTCTTTGGTATAAAAGCTGCATCAGTGCAGGTGTAAAGTAACAGCTGAGCTCTCTGAATGAGTCTCATTACAGTCTCAACAATGCTACTATGATGTGGGTCAATCTTGCTGTTAAACTTTCACTGCCATAGGAAGTGAAATTATGTCTCGTACTGAAATATGTAGTAGAAAACCCATGAAAGGTTTATGTTATTTAAAAAATCCACATTATTTTATACATATTTAGAACTGTGATTGGCGCCATTATTCTAATGGCGTCAAATGGTCGCACTTGGTGAGCTACTGGCACTACCTTTTGCTATTTCTATGATAACACAACTCAGAAAATAAAACACTGATACAATGCCACATTAGTAGACCACATATACTGAAAGAGCTTACAAACGGCAGAGACAAGAAATGCTAGATGCCATTCTGGCAGGATGGAAACATGACGCTTGTCATGATGCCGCAGGCACTAAAGGAGTTTCCCAGCATAAATTTCACACAATATCCGGGAGTGCTTAGACTCATTGTGAGGAAAAAACAAAAAAACAATGAAAACAATGGTACGCCATTTGGTTTAAGTCTATGCTCATAACCATTGCCACCCGTAAGCTCTTTCAGTAGTTGTGGTCTACTAAAAGCCTCAAAGGCATCAGGGCTAAAGTGGAGAGAACAAAGACGTGAGTCTTTAGGAAGTTTTATTTGTTCATTTTTTCTCCTCTTCGTATTGCACGGAAATCAGTGAACACTTACATTGCTTCTCTTGCCGCCCTTCAACTGAAAATGGCAACAAAAAGCTGCATAAGGTGGCATCGTATCAGTATTTTATTTTTTGAGTTTTGTATTCCGAGTTGTGTTGCGGTAAAAATGGCAGAGGTTGCGCCAGTATCTCACCAAGTGCAGCCATTTGACATAATCAAATGCGCCCTCCCATAGTCCAAAATATGTATAAAACGCTGTGGATTTTTAAATAATGTAAATTTTACTTGGGTTTTCTACTACATAAGAGCTAAAATAACAGAACATGTTTTTCTGTTATTAGATTCACTTGTATTTAACCTGACACTCTTTTAACTGTACTAAGTGAATGTGACACAGATTCTATTAATTGACACATACACACGTACCTCCCACTCATTAGCATATCTCATGACGATGTTCCTGCACTGCTTGTTGTATTCCGCTATGCCCATCTTAGCCACATCCTCAGGTCCTTTGATATCTAGTGATTTATCAATCTCATATTCCTGAAGAAAAACAACAGTCGCAGACAGAAATCAGGAAAATGCACCACAAAGGCTTCATGAAAATATATGAAAAATATATTAGTTTCAAGCTTTTCAAGAACATCAGTCTGCATATGCTGCAGAGTGGATATTAGTGATTCTTACCACAGGCAGACCGTGACAGTCCCAGCCGAACCTCCTGTCCACATGAAAGCCATTCTGATGAGCAAACCTCGTCACAATGTCCTTAATGGTTCCAGCCAGGATGTGGCCATAGTGAGGCAGGCCGGTGGCAAAGGGCGGCCCATCATAGAACGTGTACCTGAAACGCAAACACATGGCACACGTCAGTGACTCATCCATCAGTAGACGGCCAGAATACTACATACAACACACACACGCCAGAATTACATCTGGAAGAAGGGAATACTATAAAAACTGCTGATGTGTGCGTCACTGTGCACTGAGAAGCAATTTTTATGTTAAAAAAAAAAAATCATTAAAAATTCATATTCATAAAAAAATTCTAAACAAAAAGTATCATGGTTTCCACAACTGTTTTCAACACTGATAATAATCAGAAATGTTTCGAGCAGCAAATCTATAAGAATGATTTTTGAAGGATCATGTTACACTGAAGACTGGAGCAATGATGCTGAAAATTCAGCTTCGATCACAGCAACACATTACATGTTATAATATATAATATATTCACACAGAAAACAGCTATTTTAAAATATTTCACAATACTACAAATTGTTTTGTATTTTTTGATCAAATAAATGCAGCCTTAGCATGCAACAAAAAACATTTTTAAAAATCTTACCGACCCCAAACAAATGGTAATGTATATTGAAGAATTGCTAATGTATAAAATCTAGTGCTGTCAATCAATTAAAAACAAAAAAAAAAAAAAAGAACTAATTAATTGCACATTTTTTCTGAAATTAATCGGGATTAATCCCACCTAACATTAAAGCTTTTAATTATACTTCTACACTGGTAGATTCAGAAGAATTATTGAATACAGTGCAAAACACATTCATATGACATTTTCATGCTTTTTTAACTTTAAAGCTTCAGGCATTATTTATAGATTTCATCAACCAGAGAAAGCCAGTCAGACGAGTTTGGAACAATAAGTTGAGAAAATAATATGATAATAAAATATGATTATGAGAGAAATATTCCTCATAATTCAAAATCATTTTTGGACTTGTTGGTAGTGTTTTCAATTAAATAATAATTAAAAATAAAAAAGTAAATAAGACTGGCATTCAGTAAGAGAAATATCTAAACTTGTTTGACTGGATTTTCAGTTTCACTTTCACTTTACTTACTTATTATCTACACAACGATAAACGTAAATGGACGAGTCCCTAAAGATTTACATGCATCATCATAATGTGGTAAAAATCACTATTATACTTCTACACTGCAATCATTTCACATTCAATCTTCAAATTAATGTAGAAACAACATAAAGAAAGTATATTTTTAATATTTGTTTAATGCCATTTTCATGACTGAAGGCAAGTATCTCTGATACCAGTAATAATATTTAACCAATAATATTATACAACATTACTGTATAATTGAGTGCTACCAATTTAACATTTATCAGAATTTAAAAGTAAATTCTACTATAAGCGACATTAAAACAATCTTTACATAAACCCATTATAATAAATGTCATATTGCTACCTGTGCCTTCAGAAAGAAAATATATCCTAATTTAATAAAGTTATTAAACACTAAATTCTAAAAGCTTAAAACTACATAAGTTGTAGCGCTGAGGTGAAGTTGGAGCACGTGTCAGAACAGTCTCCCGTCTGATGCAGCTGTGAGTGGGATGGCCAAACCCCCCCTCCCCCTTCTGTTAATTGCGTTTTTAATATTTTTATATTAACACGCTAATTTTGACACCACTAATAAAATCATATATGTGACCCTGGACCACAAAACCAGTCAGAAATGTAAATTTCTTATCTTATAAATTTCTTTATCATCTGAAAGCTGAATAAATAAGCTTTCCATTTATGTATGGTTTGTTAGGAAAGGACAATATTTGGCAGAAATACAACTATTTGAAAATCTGGAATCTGATCGCCTTTAAAATTGTTCAAATGAAGTTCATAGCAATGCATATTACTAATCAAAAATTAAGTTGAGATATATTTACAGTAGGAAATTTACAAAATATCTTCACGGAACATGATTTTTACTTAATATCCTAATGATTTTTGGCATAAAAGAAAAATCGATAAACTTGACCCATACAATGTATTTTTGGCTATTGCTACAAATATTCCCGTGCAACAGAAGACTGGTTTTGTGGTCCAGGGTCTCATATAAACACACAATCATGAATCATTAAAAGCATTTTCCCCAAAATACACACTCAGGATGCATGGGTGCAGGTTTACTTCTATATATATATATATATATATATATATATATATATATCAGGGCTGCCAGTATATATATACAGTATATATAAATATACATATATATATTTTTGTTTGTTTGTTTGTTTGTTCTTTTGTTTAGAAAAAGACAAAAGTGTATAAATAAATGCATGAATGAATGAAAAAAAAAAAAAGAAATAAAAGTTCAAAATTAGGGCTGTCAAATGATTAATCACATCCAAAATAAAAGTTTATGTTTATATAATATATGTATGTGTACTGTGTATATTTATTTTGTACATGTAAATACACACACATATTAGGAAAATACGCTAGATTGATATGAGATATACATATATATATAATCTAAATTATTATATACAAGTATAAATATATACACATATAAACATTTTAAAATATATATACATATATGTATACACACGTGTACGTGTGTGAATTTCTATATAAATAATAAATATACACAGTACACACACATATAGTACATTAACATAAACTTTTATTTTAGATGCGTTTAATCGCAATTAATCGTTTCACACCCCTGTTTAAAATTTTAAAAGAAATTATACTTGTGTATAAACAACAGTCAAATCACACTGGCGTGATGTTGAGTAGATGGCGGTTCTACCTAGGCCGGTTCTTGCTTTGTTTCAGACACTCCTGGAAACAATCCTTCTCCTGCCAGAACTGCAGGATTCGCTCCTCCTCTTTGGGGAATTGGATGGATTCTGGCACCGCTTCCACCATTCTGATCACTTCACACCACACCACAACACATACAAACACATAAAACTTCACCTTAAACTTGCTTATTTACACCAAAACATTTCAAACACTAAGCATGAAAATATGAGCCAGTGTCAGCAGTTATTAACTCACAGAGAACAACTACAAATTCAATCCATTCCTCACAGAATCCATCATATGGCTTCAGAAGAATTATTGAACAGAGTGCAAAACACATATGGACCATTGTTATGATGCTTTCATATGACATTTTCATGCTTTTTTAACTTTAAAGCTTCAGGCATTATTTATAGATTTCATCAACCAGAGAAAGCCAGTCAGACGAGTTTGGAACAATAGGTTGAGAAGATAATAACAGAATTATGATTATGAGAGAAATGTTCCTCATAATTTAAAATTATTTTTGGACTTGTTGGTAGTGTTTTCAATTAAATAATAATTAAAAATAAAAAAGTAAATAAGACTGGCATCCAATAAGAGAAATCACATAACTTATTTGACTGGATTTTCAGTTTCAGTTTCACTTTACTTAATTATTATCTACACAACAATAAACGTAAATGGACGAAAGATTTACATGCATCATCATAATGTGGTAAAATCACTGCTTATATGAACACTGCTGAGGAACAGACTTAATATAAACATAAAAATGAAAACATCTGAGGAATAAAACTGTCTGATACTACAGCCCTGACAAACAAACACGTTCCTTTTTTCTATAATAACTGAATGTGTTAAATATTAACGGACACAAATCAGTTGCATGATCATGTGATAAAGTTATTGCTAAGTGTAAATACAGTAGCTGCTCATCACAGCATGAACATGATCTGTCATCACCAACGCACGCGTGTGCGCACAACGTTCGCCGGTTCTGATCGTGTTTCTCTATATACGTGTCCATAAGTACAGAACAGTGAGTTTATGTGTGTGTAGTGAGTGTGCGTATAAGTTTTAAATGAAGATACAGTGTCAAATGAACTCACATGCGGATCCTCACCGGTGAGCAGAGACAGCGGAAATGATGCAACTGAGCGAAAGCCTGAGCGACGACTGACAAAAGTGAGCGTCCCTTTTCATAATAAAAGCCCCAAACGCATGTCCTCTGACGTAATAAAAAGCACATATGTTCATAGACGTGCTAAGTTTTAGTGAATATTTCGTCAGATTTTAGATTTAAAAAAAAACATTAAATTAAATATATGTATGTATGTATAAAATTTACGTTTTAAAACTCCCTTTGACAACCATTACAATTATCGAAATAAATATATAATATATATATATATTAAAAAAATAATAATAATAAAATATATATATATATATTTTTTTTTTTTACTATTATATATATTTTTTTTAATAATCACTATTACAATTCATGGCAGGACAACAAAATTCTAATTTTTGAACATATATTTAATAGAAACAGAAAAGGAAGTAATCATTATCTGTAAAATAAGTATATCTGGCAATTTTGCTTAAATAAAAGGTTGCAGAACTGAGCACATCCTTGATTACATTCAACAAAGGTGTAATTTGTATGTCTTCCTTAACTGCTCTGACCCTTCTTGACATAGAGTATGCAAGTTTGTGACAAATCATAACATCTACCTTGTTTACCTCTTGACCTTTTTTATTTTTCTGATGTTTGACAGGAAATGTTGCTGAACTTGTTTCAAGACTTTTGTATTACAAGTCTATTCGTGACACCACTGATAAAGTCTCTCTGTCATGCCCATGTGCTCCATGTGACCTAGGGGCTGTTTCACAAAACAAGTTTACCAGATAAGCAAGGCTTATTTTAGTTAGGTTAGTCTGACTTATTGCCACTTGATTTGGTTTCAGAAAGCAAATTTACCATAGTTCAAGCTCAGTCACTCTGGCAACTTATGCTGGGAAACTAACCTGGTCCGGAGCAGGCTAACTTTCAGGCTAAGCTGAGTTGTTCTAACACTGACCATGACTCTTTCACATACAATTAGTCGACTTTATCATCAGTCCAAAAATAAAAGTATATATAAAATGCAGCTTATGTAAATCAAATAAATAAAAATATAGGCTTCAACCGAATGTATTTAATGTATTGTGCCCAAAATTGTATGACTTTTTTTTATGATATATGAAGATATTTTAACATAGGTGCTACTTGCGGATTCAGCAGCAATTTTTAGCCACTGCAGCCTTTCTCAATGGTTTTATCACAGCTGTACCTTTACGGTTATTAGTAGGCCATTAAAACATTACAATTTAAAAACACTAAATTAAAAATCACTTGAATTAAAAATAGCAATAAATAATAGAAAAAAAGACATTTTAACTGGTAAGAGGAATACACATGAACTCATTTGAGCTAGTAATTGGGGCTGTATTAGCCAGCTTATCTCCACGTCAAGCACAGAGAGGGCTCCTGCTCTCATGTCCAGCCCAGAGAGGGCTCCCGCTTCCACATCAAGCCCAGAGAGGGCTGCTGTTCCCATATCTGGCCCAGGAAGGCCACAGATCCCAAGTCAAGCTCAGGGAGGGTTGCTGTTCCCACGTCTGGCCCAAGGAGGGCCTCACATCCAGAGTGCAGCCCAAAGTGGACTGCTGAATCAAGCCCAGAGCATGTTCCAGCCAGGGAACCTGAAATTTCCCCCAAGTCATTTTTTCTGTGGGGGTCGTAGGGGCTGAGCCGAGTGCAGAGGCCAAGGCCACAGAGGCTGCTCCACCATGGCTTCCTGGACTGCCTGCTCCGCCAAGGCTCCCCGAGCTGACTGCTACACCACGGCCCCCCCGAGCTGCCCGGATCTGGTACCGCCGTGAAAGCTTCCCGTCCCTTCTCCCTCGTGTTTGATTGTGTTCTGTTGATTCAGATGTGTCTCGTCTATTACCTCGTTTAGTTTAGTATTTAATGTGTAGTCTGCACCTTGTTTCCTGTCCGGTGTTAAATGTCAGTTTGAATGTCTTTATGTGCTACATGTGTCTCCTGCCTGCCTGTGTTACCCCTTGGATGTTAAAGACTGTTGTTTGAGAGTATCCTTCATCTTCTCGTTCCTTGCTCCTCATAGTAGCAGTAACCCTGACACTCTCCACATCTTAACCCTTATGAAAATTAACCACGGTTTTACTACAAACAAAACCAAAAAGCAATGGTTTTTATACTTAAACCATGGTAACTACAAATTAACCATGGTTTTGGTATTCTAACGATAGTTTAACCATTGTATTTGCAGTAAAACTGTGGTTTTACAAATGGTAATCAGCATGCCAAAAAAAAAAAAAAACATGGTCAGTACACTTTTACTATAACAAAACCATGGTTGATACTCGTTCATCCATCTGTATAATCTGTATTACCACTGAACTTCACTGTAAGGCCAGGTACATCTCACTGTATTGCATTCCCTGCTGTTTTCTTATATAAATCACTTAGGGAACTTTTCACAACTTTTTGATTCCCTTTTGATACTATATTCACACTTAAAATAATCATAAAATAAAAATCATTTCATGAAATCCATATAAGCTTTACAGATCTTTATTGACCATAAACAACTGTTGCACCTGAGGAACAGTCTCACAGTTTACAGGTGGAATAAAATTATTAATGTTATAGTTCCAATAACGTATAACACTAAAGAGACCTTTTTAGTGACTCTAAAAAAACAATCCTGCTCTCACAGATACTCTCTGGTACTTTAAGCAACCGGTGAATCCAGTTTATGTCTCAGGTGCTGAATCATTATATATAAATACAAATATTTACACATAATAAGAAATTCGCTGGAAATAAAAGCAGTGGAACGTGGGAGGAGCTGCAGTTTTGGAGATGCTCTGACCCAGTCGTCTAACCATCACAAACTCGCTCAAATCCTTTCGCTTGCCCATATATCCTACCTACTACCAGGTGCCGTGGTGAAGAGATAATCATTGTTATACACTTCAAATGTCAGTGGTCATAATGCTATGCCTGATTGGTATAACCCAACTGCAGTTTGACTGAGATTAATTAGAATGCACAATAAAAACATGATTTTTGAAAATTGTTAAAAAATATGGAGATATCTGTTTTTGCAAATGAACTCTTCATATCATTTTTTATATTACTCTTTACTTAGAAGACATATTAGAGTTCTTTAGAGATATAATGTTCCAACAAGTTTACCAAAGACGAATGTCAAAATTATTCAGGAAAATAAGATTTTCTTCTTAAAGTGATAAAATGTTGTGTTGCAAAAATAAGTACACCCTCCTGAAAGTTATTAAATAAAACTAAAAAAAGAAAGTGTAGGTTTAAGGCAATTTTTGATCAACAGGTATGTATAATGAACCAATACCTTTAAAGACAAGTAATTTCCTGACAATTAAAAGTGTTATAGCCTACTGAATCATACTCAGACTTAATGCTGGAAACAATGGAACCACTTGGGAGAGAACTGCCAGGTGACTTATTTCGTAGCACGAAACAGGAAAATGGTACAAGAGGAATGCCAAATCATTGTGTTAAATGTGAAAACATAGCAGAAGTGACACCAACATTCAAAAACATTGGCTTGTGACAAAGCTCCTGAAATAATCAGGCCTTCACTTTAAGTTTTCATTTAGTGATGAGGGATTATTTGCTAGAAAACAGGCAGGAAAAATACCATGCAAGTGTCTCGGAGACAGCAAAAGCTATGAAAAGTGTGACTGTTTATCTCACAGAGTAAGATGCAGCCTACAGAAGTGACATGCATGGTTGTTTATCCACACCAGAACTACCTACTGTAGCCAAAGCACAATAAACTAATTTAACTTCTTCCAAGACCCATATTTACAAAATATTGACTTTTGGGAAATACATACTCTGGTCTCAAGAGACCAAGTCAACAATTTCGGATCCAAAATGTTATAGTGTTGCTAGAGGAGGAGTACAGTGAGAAGTGCCTGGTTCCCAGAGTGATGTTCAGTGGTAGTAGAGCTCTTATATAGGGATTTATGAGTGCTGAAGTTGTGAGGGAGTTGTGCTTTATCAACACTGTCATCAATTCACACACCCATGTGTGATGTAATACAAAAACTTGAAACGGAAGCTGCTACCCTCTCCTCATTTCCTGTGTTTTTGGCCATTTTTTCAGCATGACAATGAAGATATTCATTCTCTCAAGGTGAAAATCTTAATACTGTGGGGGACTCTGTACAATTTGTTATGAACTTGTACGCTCAGTGCCAAGACGGGTCAAAGCAGTAAAGTTCTGGAGAACATACTGGCCTAGTTTTACAGACAGGGCTCAAACTAAACCAGGATAAGGCCATAGTTCAGTTAGGACATTTAAGTAATTTTTATAAATATGTCTTAGAAAAAACATTACTGGTGTCCATCTTCAGGCAAGACAAAGGCATTGATTTATTTTAAGAACAGTCAGTGTGAGTTTCTTTCAATTGAAACAGCTCAGACTTACATTTTAGTCTGGAACTAGGCTTAAGACTTGTCTGTGAAACCAGCGACCAAGTACTAGAATATTATACATTTGCTGAATTAAATTTTGGGTACTCATTTCTGCATTCCTTCATTTGAACAAACTTGACTAATAACTTTATTAAGTATATTTTTAAAGGAGAAGTTCACTTCCAGAACAAAAATTTACAGATAATGTACTCACCCCCTTGTCATCCAAGATGTTTGTGTCTTTCTTTCTTAAGTCGCAAAGAAATGATGTTTTTTGAGGAAAATATTTCAGGATTTTTTTTCCCATATAATGGACTAAATATGGTGCCCCGAGTTTGAACTTCTAAAATGTAGTTTAAATGCGGCTTCAAACAATCCCAAATGCAGTTGTAAACAATCTCAGCCGAGAGTCTTATCTGGCGAAACGATTGGTTATTTTCATTTTAAAAAAATACAATTTAAATACTTTGTAATCTCAAACACTCGTCTTGTCTTGCTCTGCCTGAACTCTGTGTATTCTGGTCCAAGACAGTTAGGGTATGTCGAAATATTCCAAACTTATTTTCTCCATCAACTTCAAAAATAATTTCAAAATCATCCTACATTGCTGCAGAAGTACCAACCCAGTATTTGCAAAGTGAAAATGCAAAGATCAAACTTCCTTAACAAGTTTTTCGACATTAACTGTAATAAACCGGAAAAAAAAGAAAAGAGTTTAGTCAGAGTAAGACAGGATGAGTGTTTGACATTAAAAAGTATTTAAATTGTATTATTTTTATGAAAATCGTTTCGCTAGATAAGACCCTTCTTCCTCGACTGGGATCGTTTACAACCACATTTGGGATCATTTGAAGCCGCATTTAAACTGCATTTTGGAAGTTAAAACTCAGGCCACTATAGAAGTCCACTATATGGAGAAAAATGCTGAAATGTTTTCCTCAAAACAACTATTTCTTTACGATTAAAAAAAAACAAACATCTTGGATGACAAGGGGTTGAGTACATTATCTGTAAATTGTTGTTCTAGAAGTGGACTTCTTTAACATATTTCAATTTTGCCATCTTTCCATGAATTATATTAATGATCATTAAGAAAAAATGTTTTATATTTATTCAGAGGGAGTGTACTCATTTACGCCGTGCACTGTATACAGTAGTCAACATTTGAAGTGGATCAAAAAAAAGTTTATCAAAATTGACCTAAGACAAGAACAGGTATTCTTGTTGGTTTTAGGACAAATTTAATGAAAGATTTTGATCCAATTCAAATGCTGACTACTGTATATACACTTCACTGGGATATTCGACTTTTGGGTGAAATTTATTCAAAATGTAAAAAGTGCATGCTACAGTGATATATCATGAAAGTAGGGCATTCAAGTAGAAGCAATGGTAATTTCTTCATCTCAAAGAATTTATTGAAACAAAAGCTAACAACAGTGGTGGGAATACCACAACAACAACAAAAAAGTCAATGTCTCAACTTGTCGTGCATTCTTGAGCATCAATTACTGCTTGACAACGACATCTCACAATGGCTGTTCACAAGTCAACTTGTTGTCTGCTGAGGCAAGGCATGAGGCATTTTTAAGGGCTGCCCTCAGGTTGTTGAGGTTCTGGGGTGCAGGGATATGACCCTGTACATGACAAGTCAGCTTATCCCATAAGTCTTCTATGAGATTCAGGTCTAGAGAAAGTGCAAGCCACTCCATTTGAGATACCCCAACCTCCAGCAGCCATTCCCTGATGATGCAACATCAATGACCTGGGGCAATGTCTTGCATTAAGATGAAATCAGGCCTGTGTTGCTAACGCAGAGGCACAATAACTGGACTAATGTTGTTGTTCAGGTAGTACTGGCTTGTCACTGTACCATTTATATGGAGTAGGGCAGTTCTGTATTGATTATAGACACACCACGCCTCAGCAGACAATAAGTCGACTTGTGAACAGCATGAGACGTCATTGTCAACCTGTAGTTGATGCTCAAGGATGCATAAGTTATTGAGACATTGACATTTTTTGTTGTGGTACACCCACCACTGTTGTTAGCTTTTGTTTAAAAAAAAAATAGTTTTAGATGAAGAAATTACCATTGCATGTGGGTACTTAAGTGCCCCACTTTCATGATATAATATCTTTAGAAACAACGTACATCCTACTTTAACTTTTTTGTAAAGCAAGTCAAACAGGTCTGGAGCCACACGAGGGCGAGTAAGTTGACATTTCTGCACGTAAAATGTGCATGTTGATTGAGAGGGCATTTCCAGTAATGGCACTGTAGATTATCATTACAATCTCCCAACTCATCTCATATGAGATCAGATCATCACAGAAAACATCCAGTAACACCAGAAAGACGCTCTGCATTCGACTCTGCATTGCGCTTATATGCAACACAACAGTCAAATGAATCAAGAGACAACAGACACTTTGTCAAAGCATGGCTTTATTGTGGATGGTATAAAGTCCTTCTCGAGAACATCTGTTCACCGTTGACTATCTGGCAGTCTTTCCTCCTCTATTTGGATGCCTGTTTCCTTGCAATGGTCTTCATCCCCTTCTTGTTGTGTTTCTTGGCAAAGCGCATGTTCCTCAGGAACTTGGGGTCCACCTGAAACACAACACATGCATTAAACTGTGAAATTACATAACACAAAATAAGAATCATTACAATGTAACCATAGCATGATGATCGACCTCCACTGAACATCACACATCAAATGATGTTTGAGTGGCTCTCAGTTATTTTATATCAAAGTCAAAGCCATAAAAGATGAAGTCGTTTTACAGCAAGTTTTCCAAGCTGCATGCACAAACAGACTGAGCAGCAGAACTACCAGCAGTTTGCATTAACACTGAAGGATGTGCACAGGAGCAACAGCATCTCAACATGTGGGCGGGACTCTCTGCTGACTGACCGATGGCAAGTAAGAGGAATGATTGTTGTATTGTTTATTCATTGGATCTCCAGCCCAAATATCTAAACCAGGGGTGACCAATCTCAGTCATGGAGGACCGGTGTCCTGCAGAGTTTAAGAGCTGTTAAGAGCTTGTTTAGCTGGTTCAGGTGTGTCTAACTGGGGTTGGAGCTAAACTCTGCAGGACACTGTCTCTCCAAGACAGAGTTTGGGCATCCCCAACTCTAAACTCTCTTTAAAACTCTGAAAACTGCACTGCTATTGCTTTTAGAGCTGGTTGACAACCGATTATCATTTTAATGTCAACAAAATGTCAGTAGATATTATATGCATCATCTGCAAACCAACAGTCACAATAAGCTCTGTACTTTGCTACTTTTGAAAAGAAACCATCTCAGCTTTCGAATTGTCAATTTGACTGCAAAATTAAAATCTAAATGTGTAATTCAATAATAAAGTGAGTAAAGCAAATATTATTAGTTATATTTAATTATATATTAAAGCTTATATATAATATAGTTTGTATACAACAGTTTGAATTTGAGTGTTATAATATAGAATTATTATAATTTATAAAATGACAGGAAACTTGTAGGTCTCATTAGTTAAGAGACTTAAGAAATTGAAAGTTTTACAACAACAACAACAACAACAAAAAAAAAAAAACATTCTTAATGTATTTTACGACACTTCAAGTCTCTGAGAACCTGACACCTCATACTTCTGGAGACGGTTGCAGTTCCAGAAAATGGTGGAATTGGAGACTAAAGGTTTCCTGATCGTTTCAGCCCTAATTCTTCACCTTAATTCTTGATTCTTTTGCAGTTGACATGGGTCATTTCTTCTCCACCTGTGTTTTTTTTTCCCTGACTCTGCTGACCTAGTGAGCATGTCCAATGGTCATGTCTTAAAGGAGAAGTTCACTTCCAGGGGGGGGAGAAAAAAAAAAAAAAAAAATTGTAAATTGGAGGAGAAAATGAGGTGGAATTTTGAGACATACCCTAACTATCATAAACCGGAATTCACGCAGAGCTAGACAAGACGAAATTTCGGTTAAAAGGTACAGAAATATATATATATTTTTTTAAATATACAAGACTCTTCTTCCTCAGATGGGATGGTTTAGAGCCCTTTGAAGTTGCATTTAAACTGCATTTTGGAAGTTTAAACTCACGGGCACCATAGAAGTCCACTATATTGAAAACATTACTGAACCGTTTATCAAAAAACAATTTCTTTACGACTGAAGAAAGAAAGACATGAACATCTTAGATGACAAGGGGGTGAGTACATTATCTGCACATTTTTGCTCTAGAAGTGAACTCCCTTAACTTTGCAATTTCTAGTATTGGATTAGTATTGCATCCTCCTTATGGGCATTTAATAATTTTTGACTTTTCAGTCTGAGATTAATCTATATTTTGGCTCATTTTATCTGCAAAAGAAAACCTTAATAATCGCACACAAGGAGTTTTTCCACTTTGTTTAGCCTTCAAGGGCAATTATATATCACTTCTAAATGACTAAGTACAAAATTATTACTAGTTTGAGATTAACGCAGTTTGGACGCAATTAGTTCACTAATTCCAGCACAGCTCCATCACATCACACTGTAACAGCTAATATTACCCACAAACAAGGACCCAAATAGAACTACAAACATAAATAAAAAGTGATTAAACACACAAGGCAAATACAAGACTGATAGTTCAGTTGAGAGGTTTAGGTGAAGGGGTTTTGAGTGAATGATAATATCTACCCTGATAAATATTTGTGAACTTTGATAATCTGTTTGGTTATTAATATCATTATACACAAGAGGAGATTTGATTGCATGGAAGACACGTGACAGGCAGATCAACATGCCTCTTCATTTCAGTTCTACACGGTAGGAAATTAAAGTGCCCCTATTATGCCATTTTAAAGGTTGCTAATATTGTTTTAATAGACTCCCAAAACAGGTTTACATGTATGCAAGGTCAAAAAACACTTCAGTTTTCTCTAAAAATAGATTTAATTTTACCCCATTTCTAAATGATTCATAAACGACTCGTGCGAAGCAGTTCGAAGAATCAGTCTCTCTAAACCCCGCCTTTCCGTGAGCCATCACTGCTGTGATTGGTCAGATGGCGCAGTCCCTTATGATTGGTCTACTGCGTACAGCGTGTCGGAAAACGAAATTTGCCATAACTCACTGACAGCCCTGGATACTTGTCAATACATAGAAAAGATGGCATCGATTTTACCATACCAAATCGAGCCAGAGTCTAATGATGAAACGGCTGAAGTGGCTGATCGACAAGTTAACACGGTCTACCATGGAAAGTGCTCGCAATTTGCTTATGTAAGCGAACCGGGCACACCTCTATGTTGTAAACTTCAACAATGTATAATGCATTAAGGCAGCTTTCACACCGAACGCGTAAAGCGCTAAAGCGGCAAAAGTTCATTTGAACAACTCATTTGAACTTTGTCCGCGGTGCGTGCGCTTTGGTCGAGGCCGAAACAAGCCGTCCTCGCAGGGTGGAAGAAATTGAAACGAATGGGTTTCATAGCACAGCGCTTTCCGCATTCGGTGTGAAAGCCGCTTCGTGCGCCATCCTTTATCATTACTCCAACGAATGAGAGACAGACAGTCAAGCTTCATCAATCACAAATTGTCAGACTACAGTGGGTCCACAGCTGAACAACAGAACTACAGAAGCGTGATTTAGCCGGTTAGCATGACATGTGCAGGGTTGTTACACAACATAACATACACAACTACTTATTTTTTGAACGATCTCTAGAAAATACAATCTTTGTAGATTCATCATCTTTTGGAAGTGAATATAAAACAATTTTACTCACAGCGTAGGATACAGCGTGTTCTGTATAATGTACGTGTAAATTTCCATGTGACGTAAACCACATGGAAATGTATGGGCGGGCAAGTTGAACGTGGGTGGACATTATGCAAATGTGTTACTTCATGACATGTAGCAGTAACAGAAAAAGATTCGAAATCCTGACGACTCCTTCAGGCAAATGTGAGCTGACTCTTTTTTTTTTTGATAGACAATAACTTTATTTATCGTGCACTGTCGGCTTCACATACAGCTACATGACACACTGCATGGAAGATCATATTTGAAAAGGCATAATAGGGGCACTTTAAATAAAGTGAATGTTAATTGTGACAAGATGACTGACAGCAATTTAAAGGGTGATGAAATGCACATAACTAAGCTTCAGAGCAGTTTGTTAAAGACGTAATTATAACAGCAGTTTGACACAGTAGTCCTTGAAGCTTGCCTACTATTCTGCTGCACACTAAAAATATGTACCTCTCTTCAGTAAGAGTGTAAATACTTTTAAAACGTAATAGAAGTAGGTAAATTGGGATGCTGCATGTGTGTCCATTTGGTGAGGCATGATAACTAACATGTGCCAACTCTTCACACTGCTCATTCTCAATCATTTTATAGCCTATTATTGTTCTATTAATGTCTAATCAGAAATCAAGTGCTATGTACAGGGTTTTAAACCTCACAGGATGATCCATTCGTTTCTACAGCGTTTTGATTAAGATCTAACAACATCTCTAGCAGAAAACTACATGAATGCCTCACATGAGCACAGACTCAACACACAGCCAAAGGCCAAAACAGCTTGTGTTTGACAGCATTACAGATGTTCAGATGCAGAAGAGAAACAGCTGCAAATGACTGAAGAATGAAGACATCTCTTACCCCTTTGAGGGACTCATAGCGATTAGTTCGCGGCTTCTTGATGCCGTTTCTGTGCCACTTGCGAGCTGCACAAACACACAGACTGTCAGTTAAGCATCCACACTATCAATAAACACCAAACAACAACAAATAAAAAATAAACGTTGCAGAAACTTACACTGGTTGTGTGTGGTGTGGTTCTTTGACTTTGCCATTTCTGATCACTGTCTGCTAACGGCACAAAACCAGCACCAATCAGAAGAACAGAAGAAGAGGAGAAACATTAGCACATATTAAAGAACAGATCTGTGATTTCTAAACACAACAGACCTCTTTTAGACTTATTCACAGAGTCCACACAGTTGTTGGATCTATTTCGGATCATTGCATCAGTTTACTGTGCGTCTGAAACTAAAATCTAACTAAGCTAAACATCTGAACGCAGAGCATTTGAGCGCCATGCTAACAGCTACAGCAGACGCTCCTTTATAACTATTTTTACACAATAAACACGCGTTCGGCCTTAATACTGCATATACACTACGTATTAAGAGTCACTAAACACAATACCGAACTGATGTTTTAATAACACACTTCATTTTCTGAGGATTAATTCAGATTTTATTAACATGGAGACAAACTCAGTACCTGCCACACGAAGAGCACGACAACCGGAAGAGAGAGAAACAACAAGGGATTGTGGGAGATAAGAGTCCCCTTTCCGGATGTGAAGTGTAACAAAACGCGATACATTCACAACATATAAACAAACACAAATATAGTTTTATTTAACTTTTAATTCATTCTAAATACATATAGCCTTTAAGAAAGTCCGGACCGGTTAGCATTATTTACCCATTTAATTCCAAAGTTTTCGCAGACATGAAAATATCAAAATGATGTGTCATTATTAACCCCTTGAAATAATCAGTAATTAAAAAGGTGTTTGTTTTATGTTTGGTCACAATTGTGACCCGTGGGATAGTGTGTATACTGAAATAAAATTATCTTGGTAGTTAAAGTGTAGTTAAATTATCAAAATTTTTATATATCTCATACCAGCTATTAACCCATTTTAAACTGTTTCATCACATTCTATGGTTTTATTGTACATAAAACCCTTATACACAGTGGATAAGTATACTAAGATAAAAAAAAAAAAAAAAAAAAAAAAAAAAAAAAAGAGTTAGGGTAGAGTGGGGGGAAAATGCTCCCATGGGGTTGTTAATTTATTAAAAAATATAATTATATTTTCAGAATGACAATTTTTTCTCAAACATAGTCAGTAAAACACCCCTAGGAAGCAATGGGCAATTACTGTAGTTACTCTGTTCTGAACATTAAATCCTTTGTTTTTCCATCAAATGAATTCTAACTAGTTGGTTGAATAAAAATATTTGGATTTTATATTCAAATATTACCTCAAGCATCAGGTAGCTACTGTAGTTAGCTAGCCAGTTAGCATTAGCTAACATTTGTAATTTATATATTATTTGTAATTTTAAGCTAAAACTGCCTGTACTTTGGTATTTTACCTTACCTATGAGGGCGTTTTGCCCCAAAGGTGGGTTGAAGTGCCCCTTTGATACAAATTTATTTTTGTTAAAAATCTAATAACATGAAATGCTAACTTTTCTAAACACATTTAACTTTTGTTTCACATAAAAAAATACACACTCCTTAAGGTGAGCGTTTTCCACCACTATTACCCTATTTTCCCACCGGTCACTATTGTTGCCATCAACATGTTTAGTCATTATATGTCCACACTCAACAAAACTAAAAAAAATTGTGAATTCAGAACAGCTTTCAGAATCAGAATCAGAACAGCTTTATTGCCAAGTATGCTTACACATACAAGGAATTTGTTTTGGTGTCACAGGCTGTCGGGGGGGGGGGGGGGGGGGGGGGTGAATCTGGAACATTTAAATGTTCATAAGGTATATTGCCAGAGGGAAGAAACCTTTTTTATGTCTGGCTGTCCTGGTATTTGTGGCTCTGTAGCGCTGACCAGATGGCAAAAGTTTGAAAAGGGGATGACATGGATGTGAGGAATCCAGAGTGATTTTCTGAGCCCTTTTCCTCACTCTGGATGTATACAGTTCTTGAAGGGTGGGCAGGGGAGCACCAATAATCCTCTCGGCGGTCCGAACCGTTCTCTGTAATCTTCTGATGTCTGATTTTATAGCTGAGCCAAACCAGACAGTTATTGATGTGCAAAGAACAGATTCGATGATGGCTGAGTAGAACTGTTTCAGCAGCTCCTGCGGCAAGTTGAACTTCCTCAGCTGTCGAAGGAAGTACAACCTTTGTTGGGCCTTTTTTGCAATGGAGTCGATGTGTGTGTCCCACTTCAGGTCCCGGAAGATGATGGACCCTAGGAACCTGAATGTCTCCACTGCAGCCACAGTGCAGTCCATGATGCTGAGAGGGGGGAGTGCAGGGGGTTTCTCCTGAAGTCTATGATCATCTCCGCTGTTTTGAGCGTGTTGAGCTCCAGGTTGTTAAGACTGCACCAGACAGCGAGCTGCTCATATATTAATACTAGACACCTTAAACATAATGTGTACCAAAAATCGTTGTTATGTTTTTATGTTACCATACTTTATGGTGCAGTCATCTCATGGTGCAAACAGGAAGTAAACTGCTCTGATCATGTGACAGTTTGCACTAACCATGTGAAACTCCACATAATTAATTGAGACCCTTTATTTTTTTTCCACATTTGCAGAAAACACACTAAATGATTCTTGCACTGTTTGAAGAGATCTCATATTAATGTATTATGATTTCACACAAGCAACATTATTTATAATAACCGTGAAAACTATAGAAAACTATTTACCAGGGTAAGTCTGATTTAATGAAAGGCTGGCAGAGGAATAAAAAATCAACTTTATGATGGAGTGCAATACATGTCCAGCAGATGTCAGTGTAAACACAGGTAATATCCTCTAATGTAACAGCGATCACGTGAGGTGAGAGAAGCAGCTAAACCTTGAGCTCCCATTCAGAAATGACTTCATGTAATGTTACACCAATTTAACTATATTCAATATGAGTTGCATGTTTAAAGAGCAGAGATGAAGGCCACTGCCAACAAAGCCAGTGAAACGTCACTAAAATGTTCTTTTTAAACATGTTTATATATCTGCATGTTTTGTATCTATATAACTTCAATTAAATGGTCACTCATAGCTGACTGTGACTAAATGAGATAATTTCAAAAGGCTTTCGGGCGACTGTCGTGTCAACTCAGTATTTTGAGCTCTATAGAAATGTGACTGTACCTGTGCATCTCTCTCTGTCTTTCTCTCTCTCAAAGCTCAGCCATTCTCTAGTGAAGCTGAAACAATCAAACTCACTGCTATTAATAGTGCCTTCCTCCAGCTCAGGCCTGGCTTGCCTTGCCTTCTAATGATATGCGGGGACTTCAATGGTCTAAATTTAGAGCAGCGAACAACCCTGCTCAGCAGAGCGACTAAACCCCTCTTTCTGAAAAACGCTGTGATTTTCTTACAGGATCAAGCTGATCAAATGTGCTTTCACATCAGTCCTGTAGGCCTAAAAAGAATCGGAAGATCCAGTTACGACAAAACATCACAAGCTCGGAACATTTTTAAAAATGAAACATGCATGGATGAATTGTTTAAAATAAGATCTGAAACATCCATTTAGAAAACAGACTGAATATGAAGCAGCACAGCTAGAAACATCTCCAGAATTCTTATTACAGCATCTCTGTCTCTTCTCTGTTTTACATAACAGGTCCGCTGAGAGACATGCCCGGCGTCACATGTATATATGCTACGGCTATACCAAATCCCAGAGAGCCTTAGTCATACCACACATGCTGCTCTTTCATCTATACAACGCCACAAACAGCCCACAATCCTCTGGATTTCACTCCATCCATAAAACAGATTCTGCACTGGAATAGTATTATCATTTCTCACTTATCTGCCCCGCCATGAGTGGTGACTTTGCTGAATTAACCCAGAACTGTTGGGTTTGGCTATAAATGAAAGCCTGAATTTCAAAGCGATCCGATATAAAGGTCATATGAGGGGTTACGTCTTCAAAGAATAAATCACATACGGTTCACTGTAAAGCGAATGCATCTTTAAAGTTTGTTGATGTGTTCTGGGTGGTTGCTAGACACTAGATGCTGATATAGATGTTATACATTAAGTTAGAAGCGTAATTAAATTGTATTTCTCCTCACTTTAAGCATTATTAAGTTTCACAGTCACATTGCATTCCCAAAGATTGTGAGTCATGATGTTTTATTGGTGTAAATTTATAGTATGTATAGGCAGTAGTAACTGATTACATGTAATCTGGATTATGTAATATGATTACAAAGATGAGGTACTTGGAAGTCTTTGGAGGGCTCTTGTCTTTCAAATACATTAAAATACACACATTCACATTATGTAACAAGTTAATAATTAAGTAGCACATTTGCATGTTCACAGTTATCTGATGTAGGTTAATGGACACATGACACAGATAAGCTGAGAAATCTTTTAAGTAAGTGTTTTTTTTTTTTTTTATTATTGCTGTTATTTGAAACTGATTTATTTAATTTTACATTTTTATGATTTATTAGCTTTTCCCATTCAGTTGCTTCACAAACCCAAGTTTGTCTTCACAAACCCAACTTCATGTTGTTGATAACAAAAAAACAGAATACATTTTCTTTCTCTTTGTATTTTTATATCAATATGGTACAAGTTTATCCTATTTAAATCAATGTAATAAATTAGGTCAAAAGTAATCTAAAAGTAATCAAAAAGTAGTCTGATTATATTACCTAAAATGTAATGGTTTACGTTACTAACTACATTTTTTGTAGGGTATTTGTAGGTAGGGGAGAGTGGGGTATATTGAGCCAGTGGGTAAGTTGACCCACCCCCTGTATCTTGGCAACTGTACATTTTTACTGTCATGTGACCGTGTATTTTGGAATCACACATCATTTCTGCCAAACTGTGAAAAGGATAAACACATGGGGGGAGTGGAAGGCACCCATTTAGTTTAAAAACTGTTTTTGGCTTGTCAAAGTAAAATTTTAGCATAACAGATGCAGATCTGTTACATCAAAGCAAATTTAAATAGCTCTAAAAATATTTATGATGCATATAGGTGTTTTAGCAACATATAATGCTAAGCTAAATATTAACCTGATTTGGTAAACTAGCTAGTTTTTTCCCAAAATCCCAGCTAGTGAGCCAAATGCTGTGGGGTAAGTTGAGCCAACATTTGAACTTACCCCACCATGAGCCACTGAAGTTAAGTTAAATCTCTGAAGTGTGAACTGGTATTTTAATGTGATATTACGCAACTGGTTTAGTTTATCATATATATACATATTATTTGTAGTTTATTTGATATGGACAGTGTATGGTGCACCAAATCCTTTTCTGAGAACCAGCAGATGCTTTTCATCACATTATAAACAAATATATTTTACCATCTGTAGTCCCTAATGGTCTGTTTGACATTGCAGAAAAGCTACCATGCCAAGAATCTTTTGACTAAAATGTTTATTAGTTTCAGTGACATTTATTCCTTCATTTTAATTCAATTTAATTCCATCCAGTTTTAATTTAATTTTACTCAACAAAATCTCTGTTAAGTCTGTTTTTGGGAAGGTTAAAACTTTGGTGTTTAACATATTTTTTCAGAAATGCAATTAAAGAGTGAAAATTAAACTTCATTTGATTGGTTTTATTTTGTTTAGGTTAGCTTTAAGAAAAGAGATATGACAATATGATAATGAAATTTGATTTGTTTTTAAAAGAGGTAAATTATCTCATGGGTTTTCACATGGGTTTGAATCAGATTTAGTCAGATGTTCAGTTTTCACCAAGATGCCCCTAACCTGGGGCAAATTGAGCCACGGGAACACTTTTTTATAAGAAGCCATAATTTTAGAACCTTTTGTCGTAGATGCATTCTGACTATTTAAAATGATAGTAAGCATCCTGAAATTACTGTATAAACTTTTATTGTACTTATCTTGAGGGCCACATAAGTAAAAGATGGCTCATCTTACCCCACTCTCCCCTAATCTATCCACAAATTGTAGTCTGTTCTCTGGTTCTCTGTAGTCCTAAAATGCGCCACATCAACAAATCTGACATTTGAAGGGATATATAAAACATATCTCATTAAATGCAACAACTCTTTGGTTGTATTGTGTTGACTAATTAATATTTCGTAGTATTTTGAATGGACTCCCCCAGTCACCAGCATACAAAACTTCTCAGTTCTGCACAAATCTCTAAATGAGCGGTAAAATTTACCAAACGCTATTAATTTTTTATGTGCAATAATCATGTTGTCTTTTGGTAGTTGCATTCAAAATCCATTAGGCTCAAAAGTCTCTCTGTCTGAAGGAGCATGACGCCTCTGAATGCAGTCATCTATGTTTACTGGTGTGGCATAATGAAGTTGAGAGAAGAAACGCAAACATCCACAACAACATTAAAGTTTCTGTCTACACATCTGGCTTCTGTTATAGAGACGAAATTGCGAGTCGGCTCATGTTACAGAACGTCTCTAGAGGGGGTTTGAGCCGTGGCTTGGGAAAGCGAGCCCTCCGTGGCAGAGGCAGCGGTTAGACGGGGACATTTGGATGTCATTACAGCGCAGGCCTGTTCTGTAATCAGTGCCTTCAGCTTCCTCTTTCTTCTGAAATGAAAGCCTCGTTAAAGCAGCACCTCAGCGGTGCGCCTGAATTTAGCTCACGCCTGCAGCGGCCGCATGCATGCCAGGCTCAGAGGGCATTTCTGCCACAAACACGCATCCAGCATGTAGCAGGGGCAAACGGGGCTGTTCGGGCCTCTTGGCTGCATGTTTAGTCCCCTCCCAAGTCCTTGACATTCTCCTTCCTCCAACCCACATGTAGCACGCCAGACGCGTTGTGTGTGCCAGGCTGTGAGTGTTAGAGGACTGTTCAATGGCACGCCGTTCTGCATGCTGATAGACCTGACGCTCTGAATCCAGCAGCTTGTGTCGAGCTCATGCCTGTCTCTGTTTGGCCGCCTGCTCACGCTCCACTGCCGGGCCAATTGCAATGCAGCACAATATCAGGGAGGGGGAAGTGGCAGTGATGCTTTCACGAGAGCATGCGCTGTGATTGGATGAGAGGCAGAATGAATGAAGACAGTTGATTTGAATGAGCGCCAGCAGGATCCTCCAAAAGAAACAGCTGTATGGGATATAGATCCACATCACTGAGTGACCTAGTTAAGCAACTGATTGCATTCTACTCTATGATTGTGTAAGAAATGATATGGGATGTTGCTGTATTGTGACACAAGTGGAGAGCAGAGTGCCTTTAATCCCTTTAACGTGAGACACTTGACTGTTATAATGCTTCTTCAGAGACAAAAGCGGCAGACATGGCCATGGGAGACATTCAGTCAGTACAATCAGTAGAGAAATTAAGTTATGTAAGGTGCGGCTGATGACTCACGCTCTTTGTCACACACGCACATACACACACACAGGCATAGTATTTTTAACCAAGCTTTATTGAGCAATCCATGCACCACTCCCAGTCACAGCCGCTGACCCACTTTTCCTCTGATAAGAAGGTGGCTGTTCGGACCGAGCAACTGCTTAAAAACCCACGTACAGTGTGTGTTCCCTTTCCACACCTCTATGGACCAGTATTCCTCAGTCTGAGCCTAGTGTGATGATGTGTTTGCACACAACATAACTGAAAAATGAAAGCTATATTGAAGATTTTGTAGTTAATTACTTCTTTTGTTGCCAGTGTGATGACTTCATTGACTTGGGTGGCAGTTCACTCTAGAAACACACAGATAACAGCGTGGGTGAGACTGTGAAACAGGTTGAGACTGGTTTGTCCTCATCTTCCGCCAGTTGGCTTCCATAATGTTGAAGTCTCACAAGAGAGATTTGTACAATCTAAAGAAAAATTAGGTGGTGTTTGCTCATGTAAAAGTCACCACCAGAACTAGGATATTCTGGGAGGTGGTTAGGTGTTTTTTTCCTGTTTGGTGTTCAAGAGATAAAACGGGTACATCTGATAACTCAGTAAAGCACCAGAACATTTTTCTTCAATAACACACACAATTTGAGCAATCATTGACAAAACCAACATACTCATCTACTATTTAAGGTTAATACTATTCTTCTGATTCTTCTAAGTTCAAATTTGAAAACAATAACTGAAGCTTTCATGCTATGGTCAGCAAACTTTGTCTGTCTATGTATCCATCTATGTATCTATCTGTCTGTCTATCTATCTATCTATCTATCTATCTGTCTGTCTATCTATCTATCTATCTATCTATCTATCTAAGCAACATGCTATCAATTTGCTAAAATATTGGAAAAAATTTCAAGCATGCTAGAAATGCGTTAGCAAGGTGATAAAACAATCAGTGTGGTAAAATATCCAAGGAAAGTGCTATAACGTTAGCAAGGTGCTAAAACATTCAATGGGTCTACAACACGCTAGCAATATGCTAAAATGTGTTATAATAGAGCTAAAACATGCTAGAAACATGCTATCAATTTGCTAAAAAGTTGGGAAAAAGTTAAAACACACTAGAAACGTACTAACAATGTGTTAAATACAGGCTAATAACGTGTTTAAACATGTTAGAAATGTGTAGCAAGGTGATAAAATCAATAAATGTAGTAAAACATGCAAGGAACATGCTAAAACATGTTAACAAGGTGCTAAAACATTCAATGTGTCAAAAACATACTAGCAATGTTAAAATGTGCTATAAAAGAGCTACATGCTAGAAACATACTAAAAATGTGTTTAAACATGTTAAAAACATGTAAAAACATGTTAGAAATGTGTTAGCAAGGTGATAAAACAACAAATGTGGTAAAACATGCAAGGAAACTGCTAAAACATGTTAGCAGGGTGCTAAAACATTCAGTGTGTCTAAAACATGCTGTCAGTATGCTAAAAAGTTAAATCATGCAAGAAATATGTTAACAATGTGTTAAAACATGCTAACAACACATTAAAAGGTGTTAGCAAAGTGATAAAGCATGTTTAAAATGTGTTAGCAAGGTGATAAAACATTTAATGTGATGAAACATGCTAGCAGTATGCAAAACATGCAAGAAAAGTGCTAAAACATGGTAGCAAGGTATTGAAACATTCAGTGTCTTAAACATGCTAGCAGTATGCTACAATGTGCTAGTAAAGAGTTAAAACATGCCAGAATCATGCTAACAATGTGCTAAAACCATGTTAAAACATGTTAAGTATTAAAATCTATCTATCTATCTATCTGTCTGTCTGTCTTTCTGTCTGTCTATCTATTAAACATGCTAGAAAAGAAGTGAAAACATGCTAGAAACATGCTAAAACATGTTAGCAAGGTGCTAAAATATCCAAAGTGTCTAAAACATGCTAGCAATATGTTAAAATGTGCTAGAAAAGAGCTAAAACATGCCAAAACATGTTATCAGTATGATAAAACATGCTAGTTAAAAGTAAAAACATGCTAGAAACATGCTAACAATGTGCTAAAAGATGTTAAAAGATGTTAGCAAAGTGTTAAAACATGTTAGAAACATGTTAGCAAGGTGATAAAACATTCAGCGTGGTAAAACATGTTAGCAATATGTTAGAAAGAGCTAAAACATGCTAGAAACATGTTTAAAATGTGTAAGAAAAGGATTAAAACATTCTTAAACCTTTTACAATTTATTTTAAACTTTCAGACAAAGCTTTGTCAAGCCAGTATTAAAGTTGATCTTCAAACTTTATCTTGTTCATGTCTGAAGCACAAACAGCTGTAAAAACTTTAATACTTTGTGTTTGAGTTTCGATTAGATCGCTAACCCTGAGAGCAATAGTAGCTGTAAAACAACTTAATATAGTCTAGAATAAAGTGTTAAGGAGAAAGGGATCCGCTGTTGAGCTTCATTGCAAGTTCCTACCCGTCTAAGTGTTTAGTTGAAAAGCCTCCTCACACGCCCCATCTGAGAGCCAATGACATGAGGGGGTGGGAGCAATTCTGGGTAAAATCCATTTCCTGGAGATCAGACGTGAAAAGACACATCTCATGATAAACGCTCTGCATAGTTACCCAGGCCACCTGTGAGCCTGAAGCCTCTTGGCACCGTGGACCATTATATGATAGCATCTGAACATCTGGAGCTCCTCCTGTCAAATGCTTTCGCAATTATTGCCCTGACAAGGGTGTGAGGTGTCTGCTACGGGAAACACTAAAACAAACCTCTAAATAACCCTAGTAAAACACCTTGGCTCCCATTCTATGAATGATGTCTCAGCATGCACAGGCACACCTTTCACCTTTCACTATTTCATGCTATTATGAACCTCTAAAACATCAGACTAGTCATCTATGATACAAGTTTGCACTTTATTTCAATAGTCCACTTTACATATTCTTCTGACTATCAGTAACTTTACATGTCAACTAACTCGTGTTAATTTGCAACTACATGTCAACTAACTCTTAGAGTATTAGTAGACTGTGATATTTATTTATTTTTTGTCAGAACACACAGCTACTTTTGAATGGCAAAAAGTGGGAAACAATGCATTTTGCCCTGATAATGGTGTAGTTATATAATCAGCACACCATCACCATCAGTGCCTGACTGGACTATGCTAACTACTGAAACCTTTACCCATTGGTAAATATAGATAAAACCACTTGGTGGTCATTTTGGTAATTGCACTGGACAGCATTTTTCCAAGAGTACGCTATCTGACTGTCTCTAGTATAGAATACACCGAATGTAACGCACTATGTACACTGGTCTTGTGTCCCTTACTTTTTGACTGCAGTTTTTCCCCTTACTGGTACTAATCAAATGCACTGCTGTTCTCCGGAAGGAACTCTCATTTCTTGTAGCTAGGGTACAGATATTCACTACATGTCTTAAAGATCTGAATGTCCTTCATTACTCACTTCCTGTCTGAATTAATGCAGAAAGAGGTCAAGATCTCACACTCAGCTCATGCATTCATGCTTCTACATTCCTTACAGGCTTTAATCACAACTTATTATGAATAAGCCTGAGAAATCTTTGCTTATATTACAGCTACAATGTTCAATGATTCCTGATGGGTTTCTGAAAAATGTAAAACAGGCCATTGCATATCATTTTCAAAGTTATTTCGATATGTTCCTTAAGGTTCTCATTCTGCATCTCCTTTAAGACTTTAAGTCAGTAAATAGCCAGTGTCATAATGTGTGAAGGAAGTACAAATAAGTGATTTTGGCAATTTGTTTTTAACAAATGTTCCTTCTGTGGTGAGGAGGGGTTTTTGAGGACTGAAACGTAAAGTATTTTTGTTATAGGTGGTTTGCATTGATGTCATTTCCCCTCTGAAAGAATGACAAAACAGAGGAAGTAAGACGTTAAGGGGTAGTCAGGCCAGACAGTGATCTTTTCAACTTACTAAAGAACTAGTGGTCCACGGAAACTGACATGTGGCCAGAAAAAGGGTTTCCTGATATTTATATGTACACACAAAGCAAAGCCTGAATGCTTTATCTGCTAAGCAATATTATAAATACTATAAAGCTAGATCTAAATCTAGAGGATGACTTATATAATTGTCATATCATCCAGCCCTTAAACTTACTGAAACATTATGACTTTCTGTAAAGCTGCACGGAAACCATATGCTTGTTTTCACCAGTGTTAGTTTAGTATCATTCAGATATTTTTTTATTAATATTTTAAATTAGCTTTTATTTTTTTATTTTCTATTTTCATTTTATTCATTTTGTTGCTGCTTTTTTAGATTTTTTATTCAGTTTTAGTACATAAAGTATACCATTTTATTTCAGTTAACATTTCTTTTAAGTTTTATTTTAAGTTTAAAATGTTTTATATATATATATATATATACAGCATAGTTTACCATATTACATATATTTAAACTCGTTTAACAAGCATTTTAGAAATAAAAAAATGTAACATTTAAAAGTAGCATTTTATTTTTAGTGTATTCAACCATTCTCTGTAATCACTTTTACCGAAATAGTGCTCATTCTCACACCGGTATGTCACTAAAATCTGAGCCGGTGAAGGGCTCGCATTTCGGCCTCGCATTTCGATCGTAGCTGAAAGATGCCGTGATTGACGTGAGCCTGCCCATAAACAAACAGTACTGACATTAGAGAACATATTTTAACATCCTTATGTAGCGTTGCATAAATAAATATAAATATAAATATAAATATAATTTACAGCACAGTAAACACTGAATAAATTAAATAAAATGTATACAAACCTTTATTTCGCTGAAGACGTGTGCCAAGTCAGCAGTGCTAGCCAGCATTTGGGTTAAACAAAAAAATAACCCAGCATTTTTTAGAGTGTAGTTTTAGTTAACTATAATAACAATCTTCACTAACACTATCTAATCTTCATTCTTTGCGAAAATACATCTGGCACAACTAAAGCAGTATTAGTAAACTGTAGGTTGTAGATGATGGATTGTAGATATTGAGGATACTGAAGAAGTGTTAGATAGCTCTGCTATCAGCATCCTGACAGTAATTGAACGACACAAGTCACTGACTATTTTACAGAAAACAACTCCACATGCTGCACAAGTAGTGCTTCTCACATGAAGCACCCGATATGCAGCTGATTGCATTAGAGTTCAAAATGTTAATGACATGCATAAAGATACACACAGCACTCAAAAACAATGTGTAAACTGTCATTTTTAAACCTATTTTTATTGATACTTTTCTGAAATGCATGCTCTTGACATTTTATCTGAGCTTATTGCATTCTATCTGCTTATCAGTTTTCTTTTGGCTACCAGCCTGTAACTCTTTACATATTTAAAGACATTTTGTGCTTATTAGTCGCATTTACTTGTATAGCACTTTTATATTCATAAACAGCAGATAATTATTTTCACTTACCCTGCTAGCAAAATAATAAGTCTTACTAAGAACAGGACAATACAGAGTCACGTCAAACATGATTCAGTTTAGCTTGTCAGTGAAAAGTCTTGCTTGATTGGTGAGCTAAAGATTTTACCAACACAGGAAATATGTATGTGAGCGATTGTGTTACGCATCAACGAAAGAAAACTGAAGAATAAGGAAGAATGGTTTGTTGAGGGATTACCGGTGCGCTATGATGTCATTGTAAAACTGAAAGCTGGTAATCCCCGTAATCCTTCCCAGAGCCAACTCAACACGCAGGGAATCATGTTTTCTTGGAGTCCTTTGGACATTCTTATGGTCCATCTGCGAAACTGGCTCATCATGTTGTTGTTCTGAATGAGCGCTTGATGTAAATCGTATTTTGGATGCATACTGTAAGTGGGAATGTATATTGTGACAAACATCTGCCCAGTTATGTTGGATCACACTGAGGAGAGGGGCAAACGGGAAAACGGAGAGGGGATCTCTGAGAAGGAGTGCTGTGGAGTGACTCAGTGATGAGAGAAGCTCCAGATTACAGGGTTTAGGCCTGTACTTCCCTTCACACAGCAAACGTCGCCCACGCTGGGTGTGTGGGCTCTGACAGCTCTAAAAGCGGAGCCCTGCCTTCCTGACCGAGAGCTTGGAGAACAGGATTTGACCATATTTGCTTGAGAAGAGGTGAAGTGAGTTCACACGCTATTTCGTGAATCTTTTCTGATAGCGTTTACAATAACGCCTGGTTTCCCAATGCAGATGCTTTCAGAGGAACCAAAACTGAAAGAGGACATTTCAAGTCTTTCTAAAAAGGAATTAATGGTATAATTTACTGTCAATTTTGTCATTACTTACTCACCGTTTTTGGTTTCAAAAGTGTTGTTCCAATAGCAGTCACTTTATAACTAATGCTTTTGGCATCACTGACATCAAACCTGGTGCAACATGTGCAAGTCATACACTGCCCTCCAAAAGTTTGGAAACACCCTTGGCAAAGTGTGGTTTTGGACGATATCAGCATAAATCCTTATCATTTTTGGTGCAAATACATTAAAGTAACTTGACATTATCATTGAAGACCAGCAATAATAATTTTCATTTTGATTACATAATAATGGCAATATATACATGTCAAAGTCAGACATGCCCCTTTGCCAGCTGTGATGCCTGGTTACTGGTTTAAACTTGGCCCAGGTTTTTAAAAGATTTTTGGGTCAGCACGCCTTAATTGCTTCAACAACTGATTGCCAATTAAGTTTAGAATACAATGAATTTAGGCCCAGATTATGCAGAGCTGTAATAGCTACTAATGTTAGATATTTTGATGAATCGAAAAGTTTTTTCTATGTACAAACTGTTTATGTAATAAAATATGTTTTAGTAGTTTGTGTTGTCCCTTATCAGTGCAAAATTATCACAAATCAAAAAGGATTCATTCCAATATTGTCCAAAACCCCAGTTTTCTAAGGCGTTTCCAAACGTGTACATGTTCCTCACACATCTTAAAGGACTTAAAGGAACACTCCACTTTTTTTAAAAAAAGGCTCATTTAAAACTTGACTCTTCTGTAGTTACATTGTGTACTAAGACCAACGGAAAATTCAAAAGTTGAGATTTTCTAGGCCGATATGGCTAGGAACTATATTCTCATTCCGGCGTAATAATCAAGGAACTTTGCTGCCGTACCATGGGTGCAGCAGGCGCAATGATATTATGCAGCGCCTGAAAATAGTCTCCCTGTGCAAGTAGGTGGTCATGTTGGTTATGCTGACGGAAGTTAGCCTATTTTCAACCAGACCGGGAGATCGGCTAAATGGATTCGAAAACAGTAAAACTCAACTGTTTAACTCTAGGGGAGTTGGAAAAAGAGCCTATTTTCAAAAAAGTGGAGTGTTCCTTTAATGGCCGTTATGGATTTAGATTTTGTTACAGTGCACTAAACATCTTTTGTGTTCCACCGAAGAAAGGCACTGAATAAACAATGACAGAATTGTTGTTTTGGGGTGAATTATTCACTTAAAGGAAGACTTAAAAGGATAGTCACGCAAAAATGAAAATTCTGTCATTAATTACTCACCCTCATGTCGTTCCAAACCCGTAAGACCATCATTCAATCTTTGGAACACAAATTAAGATATTTTTGATGAAATTCGAAAGCTTTCTGACCATACTACTACGTTCAAGGCCCAGAAACCCAGAAAGGTAAGGACATCGTTAAAATAGTCCATGTGAAATCAGTGGTGCAATCGTAATCTGATGAAGCTATGAGAATACTAATTGTGCACAAAGAAAACAAAAATAACATTATTCAACAATTTCTTCTTCTGCGTCAGTCAATCAGAATCTACTAGAATTGGTCACACTTTATTTTAAGGACCAGCTCACGCTATTAACAAACCATTAACTATGGCTTCTGCCTCAATAAACTCCTAATCTGCTGCTTATTACTAGTTAGTTAGTTGTTAAGTTCAGGTATTGGTTAGAATTAGGGATGTAGGATATGGTCATGCAAAATAGGTGCTTTATAAGTACTAATAATCAGCTAATATGTTAATAATAGGCATGCTAATAGTGAGACTTGTTCCCTATACTAAAGTGTTACCATAGAATTTAAAGAGCTTGAGCATTTAAATTTACAGACAACAAAACTGCAACACACTTAAACAGAACATTATCATGAGTTGGTATAGTTTGAGACCAAATAACCTCAGTTTTCAAGAGTTGCTTAGAAGAAGTTCATCCACTACTGAAGAATTGTGACTTAACACTATTATATTACCTGGAATTTATAGAACGCCACTTCGTTTACTGATAGTAATTATGCATGACCTCAAAATGGGCTTTCCATTGTGGAAGTGACCAGAGGAAGTAGAGCTCAGTCAGTCAACATTTCACAAGAACGTCTCAAAGACACAGAGCATTAACTGTGCTCATTTTCAACAAATACAATGAATGAAACAGAATGATCTCATGTCATCTCATCACAACAAAACCCAAGCTACTCTGCCAAATATCAGTAATAGTGGATGAGTTGAGATAACCTATAATGAGTTCATTTGTGTACTAATCACAAATATTCTCCTTTTACACTGTGTAGTGGTGGATTATATATCCAAAAAGTCTGTTTTATATGAGCAGCAGAGCAGTGAACACAAAAACGATTTTCACAGTTAATATTTTTGTACATGTCTTTGTCTAAACTGTCTAAATATTCTTAAATGAAGATACATTTATTTGAGAAGCATAATGACATAAGATATTAGATTTGATTTCTGAAAAAATGCATCAGAAACTCGCTCAATTTCGATGCATTTATCATAAAACAACTATGGCTGTCAGATGATTAATCGCAATTAATCGCATACAAAATAAAAGTTTGAGTTTGCCTAATATATTTGTGTGTACTGTGTGTAATTATTATGTATATATAAATACAAACTATTATATATATATGTATATATATATATATATAACCCTCTGGTTGTGTTTGGATTCCTGTCACACTTGTGGTGTTCCCGGTCAGAAATGACCAGACTCCAAACAATTGCTTATAAATCTGTCATTATGCTATATTATCACTAAAGATTGAATTCATTCTTTTTGTCAACTTGTTTTCTTTCATTTATGACTGTGTTTTGTGTTTCTATTTGCATCCGATTAATCGTAGGCCTCATTTATCCGAAAGTAGGCAAAACTGTACAAAATTGCAGAAAATCACCCTTGTCAAAAACAGCCGGCCATTGAAAGTGAATGGGGAAGAATGAAAGTAAGAGAAACAACTAGTGTTCAGGAGCATTTTGTGCTTGCAAACACAAAGGCCTTGGACCTGTGCGTGTATAGATGCATGTATACTCACGCTATCTCACACACACACAAACTATTGTGAGTATTATATCTATTTCATCCTACCTTGAACTGCATGCAATATGCTTTTATGATAACTCTCTCTGTGATAAACCTCTCACACACTCACAGGCTCAAACTGCTTTATCTTTAGCCTAGGTTTTGAGGCTTTCATGTTCTCACAGAGTTGACGGAAGTTTAGAAATAATTGCTTTAGCACAGAGAGGGCTTCAGCTTATTGTTTCATGATATTGTCTGTGTTTGACAGTGTGAAGGATATATATAAATGAAATATAACAGTTTTGGTTTGTTGTTCCATTAAATGTTGTAACGTAAATAATCTTAATGTGTTCTTTCTTGCATGTCACAATGGTTAGATTTAACAGGAACAGCATAAGTGTTACTTTGTGCCCCTTTGCAGAAAATAAAATCATTTCAAAATAAACATCCTGTTTTTTGTGATTTTCCCCATTCACTTTCAACGGCTGGCCATTTTTGATGAGTGTGACTTTGTGCAATTTTGTACAAAATAAAAGCATTTAAAAGCAAACTTCCTGATTAAACATTAAAGCACACTAGTGTGAGAAACAGTGCAAACAAGGTACCTTCTCTCAGAAAAATGAGGCCTACCATTATTCAGATGCAAATAGAAACACAAAACCAGTCCTAAATGAAAGAAAACAAGTTGACAAAAAAACTTTATCCAATATTTGGTGATAATATAGAATAATAAGGGATTTATAAGCAATTGTTTGTAGTCCGGTCATTTTTGACCAGGAACACCACAAGTGTGACTTTTTGCAATTTTGTACAAAATAAAAACATTTAAAAGCAAACTTCCTGATTAAACATTAAAGCACACTAGTGTGAGAAACAGTGCAAACAAGGTACCTTCTCTCAGAAAAATGAGGCCTACAATTAATCGGATGCAAATAGAAACACAAACACAGTCCTAAATGAAAGAAAACAAGTTGACAAAAAGATTGAATCCAATCTTTATTGATAATATAGCATAATGACTGATTTATAAGCAATTGCTTGGACACCAGTCATTTTTGAAGTATGACTAGGTAAAATAAAACCCACAAAAAATTCTGAAAATTGGAAAAAAAATTCTGAGACGTACTTATACCCTGTGTGAACAAAGTCAGTAAGTTTGAGACCAATGTGATAACATTAACTAATATTTTCGGGAATAAGAAAATCTTTTCCTGGTCATTTTGACCCGAGCACAACCAGAGGGTTAAGAGAAATATGTTATTAATGTACAATTTTTTTTATTTATATATAATATAAATTATATAAAAAATATAATAAATACATACGCTTGTAAATATTTCGTTTGACAGCCCTAAAACCACTCTCCAACAACAAATCAAGTAAATGTATGTTGATTTGAGAATGTACTGGAAAACAAAGCAAAAATATTAGTGTAGTGAAGTGCTCGTTTCTGCTTTCCCAGCTCTGCCCTCTCACATATTGTCCTCACGTCTGCTGAGGCTGCAGATGTTCATAATGTTTCTGAGTCTAAAACATCCAGCGACCCAGCACAGCTGCAGCGGTTCTCACCCATTTAAGGTGAGCCTGTTTTCTTTATTGCATGTTTGTCACCAACTGTTTGTCACCAAAAACATTGAAACACATCTTTACCAACGTTTCAAAAAAGGATGTTGCAAAATCTTAAAGATATTGCAAAAAGGATAGGACGCATGTGGGATGTTATCAGTCTGTGGTGGTTTCCTATTGCATGTCAGCAAAATCAAGCAGTAAATACAGCAGAAAATGACACATCTAAAGATCGTTGTGATGAATAAAGCCTAAAAAAATGAAACTGAAGAGTGCTTTAAAAAAATCACCCTAAATTTGACTTTCTGTTCTCTGAGGAATATGAAAGAAGACATTAGAAGACTGTGCTAGTTGCTCTTTTCCAGGCTGTTACATTGAAGAGAGACTGAAAAAGGACACAATAGCATTATAAATGTATCATAACAGTGGTCTATATGGCATGTATCAGTCTTCAGCTGAAGCACTGCATAAGTCAAATTGGTGAGTAATTTAGTTTTGTGAACCAGATAAACTGACCTAGGGCAGATTTCCAATGAATAACAACTCATGTTTTGGTCTGTTTCTCAGAAATCTATTGAATTGCTTCAGAAGACTATAACACAGAAGTCGTGCGGATCATTTAAGATGCTTTTATGGTGCTTTTTCATCCATTTTGAAGCTTCAGTCACCGTTCATGCCAAATGAATAAAAAAAGAACTACCAGCACAGTCTTCACAAATTGTACCTTTTGTTTTTCACAGAAGAACGAAATTGTGTGGATTGTTCCATGAGGAATAATTAAAGCAGCATATGGCTCATGTTTATTTGATCGGCTGAGAGCCTGGCACCTTCATGAAGCATGCATAAGATTCTCAGAAGCTCTGTGTGACACTTTCTGAGAATTTGGTCTTTTTTTGTTTTGGTGTTGTATTCATGTCATGCGAAGTAATTACACAAGACGTTTCTGCATTTATTAATTGCAGGCGTGTGAAATGCAAACAAATACACAGAGCTCTTCCCTGCAGCATGTACTTCAGAATCAATGTCAATCCACTCTATACATCTTTTTTTGTTGCATGTCACATAAACTAAGAGCAAGAATGAGCAAAGCGTGCCGTTTCTGGCCTCCAGGCACATGCTGTCACCTGCCAAACACCGTGATGAGAGGCATGGAAACGCTCTGCCATCCTAGCAGAGAAAAGCACCTGTAGATATAAACACACAAGCCACAAAACTCACAAACATTGCTGAGAGATTTTTATATCTGACTACAGCGGTATGCGAAAGTTTGGGAACCCCTTGCAGAATCTGTGCAAAATTTTGTACAAAATGTACAAAATGCATGTGATATTTTTATTTAGTACTGTCCTGAGTAAGATATTTTACATAAAAGATGTTTACATATAGTCCACAAGACCAAAAAATAGCTGAAATTAAAATAACCCCCTTCAGAAGTTTGGGAACTCTTGGTTCTTAATACTGTGTGTGGTTACCTGGATGATCTACGACTGTTTTTTTTTTGTTTGTTTGTTTGTTTTGTTTTGTGATGGTTGTTCATGTGTCTCTTGTTTGTTCTGAACTGTTAAACTGAGCACTGTTCTTTTGAAAAATCCTCCAGGTCCTGCAGATTCTTCAGCATCTTTTGCATATTTGAACCCTTTTCAGCAGTGACCGTATGATTTTGAGATCCGTCTTTTCACACTGAGGACAACTGAGGGACTCAAACTATTAAAAAGGTTTAAACCTTCACTGATGCTCCAGGAGGAAACATGATACATTAAGAGCTGGGGGTGAAAACTTTTGAACAGGATGAAGGTGTCCAAATTGTTCTTATTTTGTTCACATATCATTTTTTTTCCCATTTAGTACTGCCCTTCGGAAGCAACGGAAGATACTTGCATGTTTCCCGGAAGACAAATGAAGTACAATTTATATTTATCTTCAAATTCAAAAAGTTTTCACCCCCCGGCTCTTAATGCATCGTGTTGCCTTCTGAAACATCAGTAAATATTTGAACCTTTTTTAATAGTTGTGTTTGAGTCCCTCTGTTGTTCTCAGTGTGAAAAGAAGGGTTCAAATATGCAAAAGATGCTGAAAAAATTAAGAATCTGCAGGACCTGGAGGATTTTTCTGAAGAACAGTGCTCAGTTTAACTGTTCAGAACAAACAAGGGACTCATGAACAACCATCACAAAACAAAAAAAAAAACAGTCGTAGATCATCCAGGTAAACCACACACAGAACCAAGGGTTATTAAGAACCAAGGGTTCCCAAACTTTTGAAGGGGGTTATTTTAATAATTTCAGCAATTTTTGTCTTGTGTGTAATGTGGACTATATGTAAACATATTTTATGTAAAATATCTTATTCAGGACAGTACTAAATAAAAACAAAAACATGCATTTCGTATGATCTCTTTTATTTTGTTAAAATTATTTACATTTTCACAGATTCTGCAAGGAGTTCCCAAACTTTCAAATGCTACTATATATATATATATATATATATATATATATAATGTTCAATCAAGACAGCACTGCTGGTACCCAGGTGCTGTTAAACTGGCAGAAGACTTTAAGGGTCAAATAGAGATAAACAGAATTAATTAACTGAATGATAAAGCCTTGTGTGGTTGAAAGCCTGTGTGAGGTGGAAATCTTGCCATCCGCTGCAGCTCTCATATCTCATTCCCATTTTCACACATTCAGAGACACGTGGCTGATGTTGTATCCTGTGACAGATCTTCACTGACATCAAATGAAATTTCATCATATGAAAAAGAGCAGTCACAATGATTTTTAGACTAACTGCCATCACAGTAATAGATGACATTTGAAAATATAAATATTTTTATACTGTTATTTTGGTCACATCTTATTTTATGGTGTCGATGTTACAGTGTAATTACATAAGTAAGTACTAAGTAATATTATTTAATATGTAGGCCACTTAAAGTTCAGTTTAGTGTTGCAGTTATACAATTTATTGTTGTTTCTCTAGTAACTTGTGACAAAGGCACTTAAAGTAGTTTACCCAAAAAATGAAAATTACCCCATGATTTACTCACCCTCAGGCCATCCTAGATAAAAACGATGAAGTTTCAGCGGATGACGTAGGACGTAGGTGTAGTGTAAAGGCCAGTGAGAATATGCTAGTCTCATGAGAACCAAGTTTTGTTTAAATCTGGTTTGAGATCTACTTTCCTGCAGAGTTTAGCTCCAACCCTGATCAAATGCACCTACCTGTGATTTTCTAATGATCCTGAAGACATTTATTTGCATGCTCAGGCGTGTTTTATTAGGGTTAGGGATTCTGCAGAAAAGTGGATCTCGTGAGTCAGATGTGACTCTTCTTATACATGTTCCTGGCTTATTTCACATTTCATATAATGTTAAAATATTTTCAGATTTTAAGAAAAATATCCATATTGAAAACATAAGCTAGCTTGCGCTAACAGTTGTACACGGAAGCCACTCCAAGCTGCAGTGTTGCCACTCAGAAGTGACTATGCGGACGCTCAGTAGAGAGAGCAAAACAAAACAACGGTCACAAATTAGAAGTACAAAACGAGGATTTGTAAAGAAAAATCAGGATTTCGAGGAGACTGGTTTTCCTTTGCTAAAGTAAGGAAACTTTGCTTCCTTTGCTCCTGTAAACAAACGGTTTTCGCGAGACTCACGGGCACATGCGCAGTAAATACATCTTACGTCATCCGCCCAGCGCAGTTCTGTGAGCGCAAGCTAGATTAAATTGATTATTACATTTTAAATATGGATATTTTTCTTGCAAAAACACATCGATTTGCTACAGGAGGCGTTTATTCACCCCCGGAGCCGTGTGAGGCACTTTTTATCATAGACGGATGCACTTTTTTGGACTTGTTTTGGACTGTTGAAAAGAAACACCTGGCCACTGCCATTAAAAAGCTTGGAGGAGCCAGAACAATTTTTAATATAACTCCGATTGGATTCGTCTGAAAGAAGGAAGTAATATACACCTAGGATGCCTTGAGGGTGAGTAAATAAGGAGCTAATTTGCATTTTTGTGTAAACTAACTCTTTAAATAAAACTGATCATAATATCATGTATAGTATTACCTTATCAACTTTCCCATATCAATGTTTCCCATATCATTTTCCTGGACAGATATGTTTTGTGAAATGATTATGTTTTGTAGGCAAATGGTATTTCATTTTTTGTACTTCAAAATGTCATATATATTGGTGTTGCTATTTCTTTGTAAATATTTGTGAAATTTACTAGCAATTTCTGAGTGAAAATAGTTTCGAAGGTAATCCTACACCAGCTGTTTTCAGTGTTGGTGTTCATTCAAATGATTCTGATTCTGGCTTTTTTGAATCAGATCTTTTCAGTCCAGTCTGGACTAATTGTATGGCTCTTTCAAACAATTATTTTTCGGGCTATTGAGCTGCATGTTTTCTTAAATGATGCTGGATTATGATACTGCATTAGCTCTTGTGAGCTTGAGTAAACGGTGGAGGGAGTTAAAGCCTGACGGATGAGTCCTGCTGCAGTACAGTTAGTCATACAGCACTGCATGAACCCACTGAGCCCCTTACACAACCGGAAATCATTCAGAGAGAGACACAGATTACATCAGCACACACATAGAGAGAGAGAGAGAGAGAGAGAGAGAGAGAGAGCTGTAATGAACGCGCACGTTTCCGCCCCATTTATCAGTCTGCTATGAATGGAGCTGTGCAGCAGGGTCACATGACCACTCTGAGCGCCGCCATTATGGAGCAATAGCGCGCTGCAGATTAAGCAGATCTTGATCTGACCGGCTCGGATGGACAGCGGTGGAGACTCCGTGAACCGCTGGAATGTGCACAGCTCATATAAAAATCACAGCTCATAAACGCTCTGTAGAATGTGTTTGTGTTAGGTGTAAAGACATGCGGAATATAATTCACCAAAATTCACCATACATAAATCATAATGGTATTCTTATTCTGAAATGATATAACAAAACAGCACCAAGAATAGAAAATACACAAAGCAAGAAGGTATTAATATTCTACAAAATAAATAAGAATGTGAATCGGACATAAGAAGTCTGTACAAAAACATCATAAAACTATGATCATAAGATTACGAATTAACAATTAGTAATAAAACTATTTACAAGTTATTAAGTGGACATTACCATGATATTGTGTTAATCACATCACTTGCAAACATTCAGTGTTTACTCTTAAAATCCATCATAACATGAATCATGTTTAAAACTATGATAATTTAGTCAAACAGCAAAACAAAAAAACAAAAACAAAAATGCAAAGCTAATGTTTTTTTGTTTTTTTTTACCAAAACCAATAATTTTGTCTCTTCTTTCTTTTTGCAAGTGTGAGATAGAACAGCTTTAATTTGAAATTTGTAAAGAAAATAAAGTAAAATCAAGGTAATTATCACTTATGAACAATATTTTTGGGCATCATTTCCAGTCAAATTATATAAAATGTTTGAAAATATGATTTAATTGTGTGTATTTAAAATACATAAAATGCTAGCTATTAAATTAGCCTTATACTGTATTGCTTGACAAATGAAGCTGATTTATTCCAGAAATGTTTAAAATGTCACTTCTGCCACCACAGAATGAGAGTTAATTAGTGGAAAAATTAACTGAACTAGTGTGAATTAAGAGGCAAATGTGGCCATTCCTCTAGCACATTGAATATATAATCAGCTGAGGGATTCTGCAGTGTTTTCCTGGATACTGGTGTTCCTGGAGTGTGAGATGAGGGAAATCTGGCAGTAATGAGATACTGGCTGGTCTTTATGCAGGCAGGAGTAAACATGTGGAGTAAACGGAGGAAAACATCTGTTCCCAGCACTGCATCTCTCTCTCTCTCACACACACACATACACACGCTACGCCATCATAACTGGATGCTGGACAGAACCTGTGGCTTCTGTTTTCACTGAAGAATGGATTTGTTCATCTTTTGATCATGAATCCTGTGGTTTGACATGTGTTATGTCTCTTGAGAATTAAAGCATTATTGCTTCCCATATTCACAGTGGTGTTGGTTCTAGAAGTATTTTGCCACCAACACCACCACTGTTATTTTTCTGTGAAGCTGCTTTGAGACAATCTGTATTGTGTAAAGCGCTTTATAAATACAGGTGACTTGATATGACAGCATCATGGGAAATGTAGTTTCTCACCAGGATTTCCACACCTAAGCCTGATTATTTAAAAAGGAAGTTAAAATGGGCTGATGGCTTCAAGAAAAGCATATACCATTGATTAACAGCCTCATAGCTCATAGTAGGTCTGTATATAAAGGTTTAAAAGATATTGTTCAAAATCAATTCCCCTAGTTTTTGCTTCTGGAACCCAACTGCTGAACTCTATAATGAAAGCCATATTTACATTAAAAATTCTTCCATTCTTCATGGCAGTTTCACAATTGTGTTAATGTTGTTATACATTTTTCTAGCCTTGTTTAAGCCTTGTTTACAGCGCTTACAACTGTTGGATTCATCAATAATCCAGAAATATACAATGGGACCTTCAAACTCAACTAAACTGATCTTGCTCACAGAGAAAGAGGTATTACATTGCTGATATGCTTCAGTCATGATTATTAAACAGTGTGAAGCATAAACGTTTGAACCAGGAAATGAATCTTATGGAATATGCAGCGTGTGAAAAACAACGTGATGTGCAACATGAAACCAAGCTTTTGTGTCTTATCTTGAACAGTGTGTAACAGTGACAGGACTACATGAACAGTGAGAAATTCACCTTTGTGTGTGTGTGTGTGTTCACACAGTGGAGGAAACCTTTAGCATTTGTGTCTCAGAAAGAGAATTAGACAAATGACTCATTGAACTCTGATGAATGAAGCTTACGCTTTTAGTAATCTGCCATTTCAATCAAATAATCTTTCACTTCTGTATAGGTGAACCCAAGTGTGAGTAACACTTGATCTTAAAGCCTGTCTGTATTACTAACAATCATCACTGTTACTACTGGTCATGGTTAGTGTGAGAAACCTAAACAGACCTGTCTGTCATTAATGTTATGTGTGTCGTTGAGGAACACCTTGAAAGCTTTAAAGAAAATCCAAAGAAATCTTCCATAACTATATAGCATTGTGGTTGAGAGCTGAGATGTATGTGAAAATCCTTTTTTTTAATTTTGATTGTCTAATGTCATTGTCAGTAAGAGGAAATAAAACGAAAGTCAGATTCTGGGTGTCCGGAAACCACAAAGGCAGTCAGATTTAGCCAATTACAGCTGCTATATAAAGACATCCCTGTGAAACAAGAGTTTGATTAATGTGAACTAATTAGACATGTGGCATTTCCGAACAGAAAGAACTATTTTTAACCATCTAACGCTCTCTTTCTCTTCATCTCTGTCTTTGTTTCATCTTCTGAGTCTCTCTAGGCTTCAGAGCTACAACAGTAATGGAAAAACAGCTCAAGTTGACTTCATGTTATCAGGGTGTTAGGAGGAAGAGACTGCCTTGTTTGCTGCTGACTGGATGTTTGAGGAAATAATAAATCTTAGAGGTCAACAGGGCGGATGAATGCTGATGGCTCAGTCAGTTCTGCCCTAGTCTCCTGCTCAGACTGTTCACTGATCTCACATTCTACAGACGTAAGGGTGACCGGCGTCAGTAGTGTAGTGTGTGCTTGGATTCACATGCCAAGATATTTCTCACACTAGTCCAATTTGATTAGCTTCCACACAACTTCCAAGAGTGAAAGCGCTCAGGCTTTTAATCACCAGAAGCTAAGCCAGGCTCATCGGAAAAATGTGAATGGCTGCATTTCTGCAAACTCACAGAAAAACATTACTATACATTAAGTGGAGTTTTCAGCTGAAATGAACACCAGAAGCAGTAAAACACCAAAAAAAAACTTTCAGACAAAATTTAAGTAGTTTAGAACACTTTTACCATAGTGCATGATTTGTAATTGAATTCATTTTGATGTTTGCATCATATAATCAGATCCATACGTGTGGCTTTTCTGATGTAGTAAACTTGCTTGGTAGTGCACCTGGTACAGAATTACTGATTTGATTTTTTTCAAATAAATAAGCTTTCCATTGTATGGTTTGTAATGATAAGACAATATTTAGCCGAGATACAACTATTTGAAAATCTGGAATCTGAGGGTACAAATAAAAAATCTAAATGCTGAGAAAACTGGTCTACTGAAAACTGAAAAAGTTGTCTAAATGAAGTTCTTAGCAATGCATACTAATAAAAAATTAAGTTTTAATATATTTACAGCAGGGAATTTACAAAAATATCTTAGTGGAACATGATCTTTACTTAATATTCTAATAATTTTTAGAATAAAAGAAAAATCGATAATTTTTACCTATACAATGTATTTTTGGCTATTGCTACAAATATACTGATGCTACTTCATGCTGGTTTTGTGGTCCAGGGTCACATCTAAAAATAAGTAAAAAAGTAAAAAAAGTAAAAAACAAAACAAAACAAAAAACCAAATAATATAAAAAAATTAAATGTAAATATTAGGTTTGTATTTCTAAAGTGTACTATAAAATAATTGTATTTTTATTTAATATTTTTTTTTTTTTTTTAAATTTAGTGTTATTCACACTTTATTCATTATTTTGTTCATTATTTTATTTTAACAATTATGAAGTACAATAATACTATTATTACTACACTGTAAAAAAAAAAAAAAACACAATTTGTTGAGTCAGCTTAAAATAATTTGTTGCCCTGCTGCCTTAAAATTTTAAGTTCAACTAAAATAAGTTTATTCAACTTGAAATGTTAAGTTGTACTAAGTAACAGCTTAGATATTTGTGTTTGCTAAACTTAACAGATGGGTAAGTAACCCAGCTGCCTTAAAATTTTAAGTTGATTCAACTCAAATATCTAAGTTGTCACTTAGTATAATTTAACATTTCAAGTTGAATAAACTTTTTTTTGAGTGCTGAACTGAACTTAAAATTTTAAGGCAGTCAGGTTACAAATTATTTTAAGTTGACTCAACAAATTGTTTTTTACAGTGTACTGGGGTCACACTATGTGCATTGTGAGCACCAAACTAAATCTTCAGGTTCTTATGAGCACCCTTCACTATAGGTTAGGTTTAGTATATGTTATTTTCATGCACGACAGAGCCTTAATCTTTTAGTGCCACACAACAGACATTTTTATTTCCGAACTGCTGCAATATGTGCATTAACCAACATACTAAAATTTTGCCACACTCATGTTTAACTGTTTCGGAGGAAACTGAGCATCCTTTTTTTTTTTTTTTTGAAAAATGCAGTAAAACATGCTACAAACAATGCAATATTGTTTTGTAAAAATGTACCCACAAGCACAATTTTAGTTTCACAACACTGGGCTAATTAATATACCTGCATCTGGAGAAAAAAATAAAGATATTGCTTATTATAGCGCCTGGACGTGTCACCTGACTGCATGAGGCTAGTACGTATCAGCTACAAATTTACATCTGCTATTCAACCACTGTCATACCTGATCTCATGACGAAAACGTACCTGTGGGAATTTTTTAGCAAGACGCAAAATATGTACCAATAAGTACATTTCACTGCAGTTTCCACTAGAAGCGGTAAAACAGCAAGCAGTTGTAATTGTTTTCTTACACAGTTATGATTACAGCTCCATATGTTTTGCTATCAGGACATAACAAGCTTGCTCGGTAGCTCTCGCCTGCATGGAATTGGACTTAGGATGCAGAATCCTTGGGTACGAATCCTGTGAAAAACATGACTCACAATGAAAGAGCTGAAAGATGAAAGATCAAAAAACAAGTGATTGTGTTCTACATCACATTCTCTTTTGTTCATACTGTCGAGTAGGTTTAGGTGTAGTGCAGACTTGTAATGCAGTCACAGAGAATTGGAGTTACAGCGCCACTGAACAGACATTTCAAGTCAGAACTGTGGTGACACGTACAAAACCAACGTCACATAAAATGTACCATATATACGTTCATCTGTTCTGAGGAAAAAAAACAATACTATTTTAGCGCCTCTCAGTGGCCATTTCACATTGAATATGTCACAAAACATTTATAGCAGTACATATTTTGCATCATGCAAAAAATTTCCCAAAGGTATGTTTTCGCTATGAGTTCAGGTTGGTCATTTCTGAATTTCAAAGAAGATGTAGTAGTCATAATGTTGTAAATAATGTTGAGTTTCTTGCCAAGACTGATAATTTTGCTTCACGAGACCTCAGTCTCATTGACTCATTGACACTAAGGACCACTGTTTCAGCTAAAAATCTTTTATGCTACTAAAAAAATCACCTAAAAGTTATCTTAAATGGCCTGAGGATGAGTAAGTTAACACTAAGTTAACTATCCCTTTAAAACAAACTATTAATGACTATAGGCCTATAATTAAGCAAATGGATTTGAAATATATAGAGATTCATTTCTTGAGAAAATCTTTTTGTCTGTTACGTTTTTGGAGAAACACCTAGATATGTCTGGAAGGGGAAACACATAGACAGAATGAGGATGTGACTTGTTAGGCCGATGACACACACACACACACACACATACAGCTGCACTGGACATCAGCCAAATCTCTAACACACTCTCATTCTTCCACAGACACTGAATACTGATGAATGAGGTTTGATTCGCTGGGTGTGGTGTGTGTCATACAGGTCTAGTCACGTCTGACAGCCTCACGGAATCAGGTTTCAGAAAACAAAGCGAGAGAGGATATGAATCTGATCATCTGATGTATGTCAAAGCATGTGTGGGTGAGATTTAATGCCACCACAGATCCTCACAATCCTGCCATCACACCACAAAGGGTAAAAAGTTCACAGAAATTACACTTCCCTTAAAGTACTGTGTGAAAGCTTTACAGAGATAAAGTGTCTATCCAGAAACACACTTGTTACCACATTTAATTGTAACGTGTGTAAATGTTTTGAAAGCAAACTGAAAAATCCGATTTACATATTAAAGCAACCCAATTCTTTTTGTCTAGTTGTTAACACTTCTTATGTTAAACTATAACCTGAAACAACAAACTTTCAGTTCAACAGCACGCTACAGTAGTTTGTCATTTTATCACAGTTGTTGAAGCAATAAAATGTATTGTTTTAGGGTCAAAGACCCTGAGGTGAAGGATTGCCTGTTCATACTGAATGACTAGCTGTGGAAGAATACAGTGTAATAGAAACAGATTTCATTCGCTGTAGATAAAAGTTGTGTTAAGGTGTGATTGGATGGGCTTTTTTAAAGGAGAAGTTCACTTCCAGAACAAAAATTTACAGATAATGTACTCACCCTCTTGTCATCCAAGATGTTCATGTCTTTCTTTCTTCAGTCGTAAAGAAATTATGTTTTTTGAGGAAAACATTTCAGGATTTAAAGGGCTCTAAATGATCCCAGCCAAGGAAGAAGGGTTTTATCCAGCGAAAATATTGGTTATTTTCTATACTTTCTATACTTTTCTATACTATCTCATTTTCTCCCTCAACTTTAAAATTGTCCTACATTGCTGCAGAAGAACTGACCCCGTGTTTGCAAAGTGAACATGCAAAGAAGATCAAACACCCTTTACAAAAAAAGATAAAACAACAATGTAGGGCGATTTTGAAGTTGAGAAAAAGAGATGGGAGTTTTTCAACATACCCTAACTGTCTTGAACCGGAAAAAAACAGAGTTCAGGCAGACCTAGACAAGAGTTTGAGGTTAAAAAGTATATTGTTATTTTTTTTTTAGAAAATAACCATTTGATTCGTTAGATAAGACCCTTCTTCCTCGGCTGGGATGGTTTAGAGCCCTTGAAGCTCCATTTAAACTGCATTTTGGAAGTTCAAACTCAGGGGCACCATTGAAGTCCACATTATGGAGAAAAATGCTGAAATGTTTTTCTCAAAAGACATAATTTCTTTACAACTGAAGAAAGAAAGACATGAACATCTTGAATGACAAGGGGCTGAGTACATCTGTAAATTTTTTCTGGAATTGAACTACTTTAATTTAAGTTAAGATGGATGATGTATTCTGTATATATATAGTAGTCAACATTTGAAGTGGATCAAAACCTTTCATCAAAGTTGTCCTACTGTAAAACCAAAACAAACGTTCTTGTCTTAAGACAACTTTTCAAATTTTGACTACTGTATACATATATCTTTCAATATTTCAATAAATCCAACATAAGCTCTATCAGAAGCATCAGCATCATGTATGTCCTTCTGTCCACTGCCTCAGAAAATCAGAAAAGAAAAAGCAGAAAACACCTGTTCACTAAAACACTTACAATGGAAGTCAAGTGTAACTTATTAAACTATACGAAGTGAGACGAATAAGCAAAAATGGGCTGCAGATGCTGTTGTAAATTTCTTTTACCCATAATATTCTTTATGAAAGCCAGCAAATGTGTACTTTGAAGGTGTGTGTTCACAATCAGATTGATTTGTGTTTCAGTTTCAACAGTACATGAGCTGTAAAATTCTGGAATGCTGAAGTGTATGAAGGAATTTACAGCCTTTGATAAATAGAGGCAAAGTCCAGGCTTCAGACAAGTAAGCACATGTAGATATGAGCAGATGAGAGGTGATATTAAAGTAGGAGTATTTTACAGAAAATCTGAACAAATGAAAGTTTGAACCTGCCATAAATAATGGGCAGAGACGGTGGTTGGTGTGCAGCAATCATGTGATTACTGAGAAATATCTTCCTTTTAAACAGTGTGGTGAGGTAGACATTGCACACACTGACTCATCTGTGGTCGAGCTTCAGCGCTTTAGGGAACCTGGAGATGTTTACTCATGTACTGCTTTATGTTCGACAAGAACCTGTAGACAGATTTCATTTTCAATTTAAGCATGTGCGCAAAAGAAATATTTTTGGGTCAGTGACACGTAAGGTGTCAGAGATGAAGAAAAGAACAATATTTTTTAAGTCTGGTTTAAAAAAAAATGAAATTTAAAACAACAGTTTTGTATAAACGTTAAAATGTAATTTACTCCCGTGACCAAAGCTGAATTTTCAGCATCATTACTCCAGTCTTCAGTGTCATATGATCGTTCAGAAATCATTTGAATGTGATGATTTCCTGCTCAAGAAGCATTTCTGATGATTATCATGTTAAATACAATTTTTATATAATTTTATGTAATTGTAATTTTATTGTAATATGTAATGTCCTCATGCTCATGTTTTTCTTTTGGTGGACTTTTATTATGTAATTGTTTGTAATTGCTTGCACTTGTTTTTTCTTTGCCTTTTGTATATTTGGCCCTTGTATTTCCCTTGTTCTTTGTTAGATGTTGTTTTTCTGTTTCATGTGTGGTCAGTTCAGTTCTGTATCCTCGTTTCTGTGCTTCATGCATTTTAGTTACTGGATTATTGAAGTTTATGTCATGTTTGGATGCAGTTCTGCTTCACCTCTGAGTCATCCTGTGACAGCTTTATTTGAAACAAAATTTTTTGTAACCTTATAAACGTCACTTCTGATCAATGTAATTTGGACATGCTTAAATGAAAGTCTTCATTTATTTAAAAAAATTATAGTGAATGATAGTGTAAACAATACTAAAAGATTTCTAAGTACTTATTGGAGTTTCAGTATTTTAATGACACTCTTGTGAACTCATTGTTATATCAACTTGACATTGCTGGACTGTCCTAAACTGTAAATTAATTTTTAGAAGTATCCAGATCGGCACGTTAGGGGTTTGCGCTCTGAGTGGGTTTCTCCCACTGGTAAAGCATGTACAGTTGAGGTCAAAAGTTCACATACACCTTGCAGAATCTGCAAAATATTAATTATTTTAGCAAAATAAGAGGGATCATACAAAATCAATGTTCCAAAAGTTTTCACCCCCCAGCTCTTAATGTATTGTGTTTCCTTTGAAGCATCAATGATTGTTTGAACCTTCTGTAATAGTTGCATATGAGTCCCTCAGTTGTCCTCAGTGTGAAAAGACTTTAGTTTGTCCCTTGTTTGTCCTGAACAGTTAAACTGGCTTCTGTTCTTCTTTGGATTTTCAGCATTTTTGTGTATTTGAACCCTTTCCAACAATGACTCTATGATTTCGAGATCCATCTTTTCACATTGAGGACAACTGAGGGACTCATGCAACTATTACAGAACGTTCAAACGCTCACTGATGCTTCAAAGGGAACACAATGCATTAAGAGCCAGGGGGTGAAAACTTTTTGAATTTGAAGATCAGGGTGAATTTAACTTATTTTGTCTTCTGGTAAACATGTAAGTATCTTCTGTAGCTTCTGAAGAAAAGTACTAAATGAAAACAATATGATATTTAGGCAAACTAAATGTACGCATCTTTATTCTGTTCAAAAGTTTCCACCCCTGGCTCTTAATGCGTAGTTTTTCCTTCTGGAGCATCAGCGAGCGTTTGAACCTTCTTTAATAGTTGCATACGAGTCCCTCAGTTGTCCTCAGTGTGAAAAGATAGATCTCAAAAGCATACAATCATTGTTGGAAAGGGTTCAAATACACAAAAATGCTGAAAAACCAAAGAATTTGTGGAGCCTGAAGGATTTTTCTGAAGAACAGCAGACAGTTTAACTGTTCAGGACAAACAAGGGACTCATGAACAACTATAACAAACAAAAATAATACAAAACAAACAAAAAAAAATGGATAATTCAGGTAACAACACAGTTTTAAGAATCAAGCGTATGTAAACTTTTGAACGGGGTCATTTTTATAATTTCAACTACCATTTTTTCTAGTGGACTATATGTAAATGTCTTTTATTTGAAATGTCTTATTCAGGTCAGTACTAAATAAAAAATAACATGTATTTTGTACAATCCTTCTTATTTTGGTAAAATAATAAACATTTTGCAGATTCTGCAAGGTGTATGTAAACTTTTGACCTCAACTGTATATGATGATGTATATTTCTAATGTAAAGCATGGAGTGGATCTGGAGTGAGTGATCAGGGGTTGGAAGGGGAATCTCTGTGACTCCGCTCCACTCATATATGCTATTCCGGACCGGCTGTCAGTCAGTGTGTTGTCAGGTGACACGCAGACCTTGATGCTTCAGCTTTTTTTTTTTTTTTTCAAACTGTGTTCACTGGTGGAGCAAAACTAGACAAAGTCGTTTTCAATATTGTGTCTAAAATATAAGAGACCTGTTTATTGAACTGCTCATAAGCAGTATTATGCACAGCGTGACTGTAAAGGTGAGTCTGACAAAACCAGGTTGTTGTCAAGGTTCCAGCACCTTCATTCCGTCTCTATTTCAGCAGCACGTCACAAGAAACCACATTTCCCCTGAGCCGTCCTCCCTTTCTCCAAAAAACACCACTCAGGGTTTGAGAGTAACTGGAACCTATTGATTTTGCCTGCATTGTCTCATTAGGATGATGTTTATTACGCTCTGGTTATGTGCAATATTGTTTTAAAGGCAACTTTTATTTCACATCAGCCCTATAAAAGCAGCGAGATGGACTTCATACGCTGCTCGATCGATTGAGAGGCAGGATTACATCAGTGTTTTGCTGCTGTAATTGGACGTGATGGCTGGCATTCTGACAGTAAGTGTTAGAAAGCAGAGAGCTTTTAAATCATTGATGGATGGCAGAATAACGTTACAGCAGATGTGACTGCAGGCCCACACAACACAAATACACGTCCAAGGACAAAGCGCTCATGTTGTGTTCCTTTCTACAGCACCAGATATGCCTCAAATAGAGTCTAGATTGGATGTGTGTCTGCTTTATAGTTTGAGAAGTGATATTATCGTGCTGTGGGAAATAAACGCTTGAGGCCGATCTAAACATGGTTAAGCAGTCAAATATCTGTAAGTGGGGAATATAACCTGGTTAAACTGTGCTTTTGTTAACATTCAAGTGACTGAAGCACATGTGTCTTCAGAACCTTTCTATTTCCAGTGTTCATATTTATTCTTCTGATGTAATTTGGCTCCTAATTAAATTAGTTTCATGTCTCTTATAGTTGATCACAGTCAGCTTCTGTGATACTATCATGAGTGTCTGTCTTAAAACATAGTGGGGATGCAGGAGGTACTGTGATGGCATAAACTGACAATTATTAGTCAAGAAGAACATTAATTAGGTTATAGGTTATGACCTATGTTGTAAACCATATGTTGACTTTCTCTGTATTTAAGTCATTTTCAACCAAAATCTTTACAGTAATATAAGTATTTTCACCACAAGATTTACCATGATATAAATACTTTTCAACCAAAATATTTACCATAATATAAATATTTTTCAACCAAAATATTTGCCAAAATATAAATACTTTGCAACCAAAATACTTATCACAATATGTCATTTTCAGTCTAAATATTTACCATGATATAAACACTTTTTACCCAAAATATTCACCACAATGTAAGTAATTTTCAACCAAAATATATGCCATGATATAAATACTTTTCAAGTGAAATATTTATCACAGTATAAGTATTTTTTAACCAAAATATTTACCATGGTATAAATACTTTTTAACTAAAATATTTGCCTAAATATATATAATTATCAACCAAAATATGTACAGCAATATAAATACTTTTCCATGATATAAATACTTTTCAAACAAAATATTTATCACAATATAAATACTTTTAATTATTATTATTATTATTTTATTTTTTTTACCATATTATAAGTAATTGTCAACCAAAATACTTAGGGCAATATAAATACTTTTCAACCAAAATGTTTACCACAATATAAGTAATTTTCAACCAAAATATTAATACTTTTCAAGCTAAATATTTACCGTGATATACTTTTCTTTTTTTTATTTATTTTTGATAGGACAGTGTAGTAGTGACAGGAAACAAAGTGGAAGAGAGAGGGGCACAGAACCGGGAAAGGTCCGCAAGCCAGGATTCGAACTCGGGACACCCGGAGCGCAGTGGTGCTACATGTCGTCGTGCTGCCCACAAGGCTATTGGCGCTGACCATTATATGCTTTTCAAGCAAAATATTTACCGCAATACAAATACTTTACAACCAAAAATGTTTACCACATTATATATAATTTTCAAGCTAAATATTTACTGCAATATAAATAATTTACAACCACAATATTTACCGCAGTATACACTGCCCTCCAAAAGTTTGGAAACACCCCTGGTAAAGTGTGGTTTTGGACGATATCAGCATAAATCCATTAAAGTAACTTGACATTATCATTGAAGACCAGCAATAATAATTTTCATATACATATGAAATATATACATGTCAAAGTCAGACATGCCCCTTTGCCAGCTGTGATGCCTGGTTACTGGTTTAAACTTGGCCCAGGTTTTTAAAAGATTTTTGGGTCAGCACACCTTAATAGCTTCAACAATTTTGCCAATTAAGTTTAGAATACAATGAATTTAGGCCCACATTATACAGAACTGTAATAGCTGCTAATGGTGAATATTTTGATTTTTTTTTTTTTTTCCTATGTATAAACTGTTTATGTAATAAAATACATTTTCGTAGTTTGTGTTGTCCCTTATCAGTGCAAAATTATCACAAATTTAAAAGGATTCATGCCAATATCGTCCAAAACCCCACTTTTCTAGAGCATTTCCAAACTTTTGGAGGGCAGTGTAAGTACTTTTTTAACCAAAATATTTACTGCATTATAAATACTTTTCAACTAAAAAATATTTACCACAATATAAGTAATTTTTAACCAAAATATTTACCACAATATAAAATCTTTACTGTGATATAAGCAATTTTGAAGCAAAATTTGGTAACACTTTACAATTAGGTGTCATTTGTTAACATTAGTAAATGTATTAACTAACATGAACGAACAACAAACAGTACATTTATTGCACTACGTATAAATCTTTGTTAATGTTAGTTAAAAATACAGTCGTTCATTGCTTATTCATGTTAGTTTACTGTGCATTAACTAATGTTGACAAACGCAACCTGGATTTTAATAATGCATTAGTAAATGCTAATAAAATGCTGTACACTGTAAAAAAAAAATTGTTGAGTCAATTTAAAATAATTTGTAACCTGGCTGCCTTAAAATTTTGAGTTCAGTCAACTCAAAAACCGTTTATTCAACTTGAAATGTTAAATTATACTATGTGACAATTTAGATATTTGAGTTGAATCAACTCAAAATGTTAAGGCAGCTGGGTTACTTAGCCATCTGTTAAGTTTAGCAAACACAAATATCTAAGTTGTTACTTAGTACAACTTAACATTTCAAGTTGACTAAACTTATTTTAGTTGACTGAACTCAAAATTTTAAGGCAGCAGGGTAACAAATTATTTTAAGTTGACTCAACAAATTGTGTTTTTTATTTTTTACAGTGTAGAAGTATTTTTCATTCTTAGTTCATGTTAACTAATGTAGTTAACTAATGTTAACTAATAAATCTTATTATAAAGCGTTACCCAAAATCTGGACTGTGATATATGCAATTTTGAAGCAAAATCTTTACCGCAATGTAATTGTTGTCAAAGATTCTGATCCTGATTTTTCAAATGTTAAACTTACATCAATTAACATTTACATCTCTTCACAGATGAAAAACAGCTTACATTTATATCTTTTAACTGAATGATATACAGTCAAACCAAAATCTATTCAGACACCTTTAACAATTCTCACATTATCACAGTTTATTCGCCATAGTTTATAAGATGGTAATAAAATATGACAAGAACTCAGAGTTAAACTGGGTCAGAACAAATTCATCTTGAGAATGCCATCCTTCTGTTAGACTGTTTCACAAATCAATTAGGTTGAACAGATGACAGCAGTCAGCTGCTAAATTTAAGTACACAGTTAGATAATACCAATGCTTAATTTTGTTCAGTCTGTGGTGTGAAAAGGACACATTGGCAGTTAAAGAAAAAAAAAAACACTTAAGCAAAACATGCTCAGGTCAAAGTGTCTGAATAATTTTTGGTCCCAAATTTTTATAGGTTTTGACTGTATGTGCTAGACAACATTATAAATACATCATCACATCCCCGGCACTACAAATAATGTTCACTTGGCTTAAGCTAGCAACTAACATATTTAGCTTAAATGCAGCATGTCTTCCTCTGTGTTTCGTTCTTAGTCTGACTCACTTCAACCCATCAGTAATGGTAGTTAGTCAGAGGACAGAGGTTAGTGACAGCTTTTCATTGGGTGGTCAACCGTCAAAACGGTCCTCATTAACTTGAGCAGGTCGTGTATGAGGGGTTAGACTATCCATGGCTTAAGCGCAGCACTGGCACCCAGTGTAGTTTATTAATGGCCTGGGAGAGCCCAGCGCAACCTGACTCCCGGTCCTTATTAACTTTAATAGCGTGTGGAATGGCTGCTCTTAGCGTGCTTCCTGTGCTGTAATTGCACACCGCCGCGCCTGCATTCATGCTATCACCAGAGCGTGGTAACAAGCTGCTGTATCTCTCATGAAGTGCTAAGGTTATTTAATCTACATCTATAGATAAAAGCCTGTGCTTCTGATTGACTGCTCTGATTGACTGTGTGAGTTTGTTGGATGCTGCTGTAATGTCTCCATTGAAAAGACTTGACCAGTCTACTGTTTTACCTTAAAGGGATAGTTCACCCAAAAATAAAATTCTGTCAGTAATTACTCACCTTCATGTCGTTCCAAACCCATAAGACCTTCGTTCATCTTCGGAACACAAATTAAGATATTTTTCACGAAATCTGAGAGCTTTCTGACCCTGCACAGACAGCAAATGGAACTACCATGTTCAAGGCCCAGAAAGGTAGTAAGGACATTGTTAAAATAGTCCATGACCACATCAGTGGTTCAACCTGGATTAACCCGGATGCACTTCTCCTTGTTTACACGCAGAGAAAGACGCGCACTGTACATAAAACAGTCTTCATAAACATATTGGCTGTTTGTTAGTACTTATAACTTAACCTTACTAACTATTAATAAACAGCACATTAGAAGTTTACTGAGGCAAAAGCTGTAGTTAATAATTAGTTAACAGTGAGAATTGGTCCCTAAACTAAAGTGTAACCAAAAGTATTTTTGCATTCCAGTCAGCCCAGTAGCAAATAGCATTTCTATGACTTTACAAAAGAGGTAAAAAGAGAGATTGATTGTGTTGGTCAGCAGAGAGAAAAATGCTTTTTACAGAACTGTTTGTCAGTGGCGTTAGCATCTCAGTGAAATATTAAACCAACAAATTTGAAAAATGAGGAAGAAAATTCAGCGGTGTCTGTAATGTTTTGTAACAGTTGCCGTTTTTCTGATGTTAACTCTTATGAGCTTGTCACAAATATGCACAGAAAATAGTTTCATAATCCTGTTGTCATAGGGACAACAAATATGTTCAAATGTACAGTAAAGTAAACTGTTTATGTAATAAAATATGTTTTTGTAGTTTGTTTTGTCCCTTATCAGTGCAAAATGATCACAAATTAAAAAGGATTCATGCGGCGGACGGCAGTGTATTTAAATATATGTTGAAATATATTGCAAAAAATACAATTTTGGTTGTAAAGACATGTTTATATGCACGTTTAATTCATAATTTTGTGCTGCTTATGTTTGTATTTTAGGTAGTGTTTTGCATGTTACTTTAAAAAAATAATTTGTTACAGTTACTAGTTACTTCTCACAAATAGTAATTGGGTAACATAGAGTTACATCATTACAAAAGTAACTAATTACCAGGGAAAGTACCTATTGTGTTACTTTTTTAAAAATGTTCGAACATGTCAAATAACTTTAAATGCCCCAAATATTAAATATGTTAAAAGAATGAAATTTAAATGAAATTTTTAGTTTACTCACCAGATATATAAAGCTTAATGTTTTTTTAAATATCTAAATGTACACTTAGCATCAGTCAGTAAAGCATTAAAATATGACATTATGATAATTTAGCATTAAACTTTAGTAATTAGAACATTAGTAAGTAGAATAACCATGTATGAATGCATATTTGTCATATTGACTGAACTTAGAACTGGTGGTGGTAAAAAATAAAACTGAAAAGATAAAACTACTATGAATTCTACTACTAATAATGCACTAAGGATAAATGAGCTGCTGGGTTCATGAACTTATCACTCAAACTGATTTGCTGAAATCAAAACAGGGGCGATAATACGTGAGTGCCAGCCAATGAGATTGCCGTTTGAGCATTAGTTCCACCTACTACCAGAGAAACCGGCAGTTCATAAAAGCTAAAGTATTCCAAAGGAATTGACAGGAAAATACAGCAAAGAATACCATTTACATGTAGCATGTTAATTCTGCATGGCATATAAGATTATCTTGCTCTGTATCTTTCTTTGCGTGTGTGTGAGACAAAGCCACGGCTAATTGTGTGCCTTCGCACTACAGTTTACGGTTCCAAAAATACAGGTATGCAATGCATCCATTCAGATGAACTGAAAAATAAAATTCTAATAATAATATAATAAATTACAGTAACGCTGCATTTTATTGTCAGTAACGTAACAGCGTTGTAACAGACTCATTACTGAAAAAAAATAATGCCATTTATTTATAACGCCGTTATTCCCATCACTGATTTTAGGCTGCTTAAAATGTTGTTCAAAGTTAATTCTGTTTCATTTTCCCCATTCAGAACTATTCAGGGAATTGAGGAATGCTTGCAACAGCATCCGTCAGATGCGCCATGTTACGCCTTTTGGTTTCACAAGAATCTTAGACACTGAGTCGGAATCCGATACGGCGTCTCTAATTGGCCAGTGTGATCCTGTGAGGAGAGCCAAGGCCTGTCCTTCCTTCTGACGAGACGCAGGAATCTGAGACATGTGACCCAGACGCGACTCTAGAGAGCACTTCCGCTGGATGACATCACCTCGGCGCTACGCTCCGGCGATCCAGAGATCGGCTCCCACGGCCTCCGGTCCGGAGCGTAAGCTATGCGGCTGCTGCAGTCAATCCAGGTTATTAATGGCTCGCGATTGCTTCACTGCTGCAGTTTATGACTTACATTTGGCCTAGACTGTGAAACCACTGTGTGAACTATCACACTCTGAGATCATGGGAATGATCTAGTTTTCCTGTTTTCCTGTTGATATTTTCACACTCCTGCCATACAAACTGGACACTCGTTGTGTGTGTTCAAACTGTCCATCAGCAGAAGATCTGGTCCACTTTGCATCTTATTCTAGCCAAGACCCGCCCACTTACTGACTGACATGGAAATGGACCAACCATAGTTCACGTTGTTTCTATGTGCTGTTTAGGGGCGGGTAAATCTGACATTTGTGTTTAAATCTCAACCTAATGAAGTGTCTGCCATCTAACAGCTTGCAATAAAGTCATACAGTCATGTATGAGTGTGTCAGTTCACATTGTTTATCACTGGTTATTTTCACACGTTTGTGGTCTAAATCATTTCGGTCTTGAATGAACGGTAAGGTCAGTGTTCACTGACAAAACCTCACTGATTTTGAGTTCATATAACAAGGCTATTCATAGTACGTGACCTTCACAGTGGAAAGACTAGCATGTGACAGACAGATGAAATGCTCTCACACTGTGAAGGAAGTCTGGCTTCGTGTTTCAGCTCAGCTAAGGCTAGACGGCCTTCCATCGTGTCGTGAACAACGCTCCATAATTAAACACGTCCAAAGGCACGACACATTCTCACCACTGCATTCACCCAGCTCACGCAAGTCAGGCTCTTCTCACAGCTCCTGTAATGTGAATCATTAACGCTGCAGACCCTGAGATGCGTCAGGTCTGGCTCAGTGTGCTCTAGTGCTCCAGAATAGGATTATGTACAGTGCTTTCAAAATATTACCACTACAACTTCATATTTAGGAGAATATTTCATAGAGATGCTCTGTAATGATGCAGAGTTTATTACAGAGTTTATTTAGAAAATACAGTTGTTTGGAGCCTGTATGTTTCTATTTATAAACAAAAATGTATCCATTTCTTAACATTACTTAAATAGTTAACGTCAAGTAACAAAGAAAAAAAACTTCTAAATTACATACTCATTTTAGCATTTAGTAGCACATTATTAAAATCATAAGTTTTGCCTATTATTTCATAGACCTGTAGTAGAAAATCCATGAAAGATTTACATTATTTAAAAAATCCATATTGTTTTATATATGTTTTGGACTTTGGGGGGGTGCCATTATTTTGATGATGTGAAATAGTTGCACGCTGTGAGCTACTGGCGCTACCTGTTACTATTTTTACCACAACACTATGCGGAAAATAAAATACTAATAAGATGACACGTTTGGCATTTGGCTGTAATTTTCAGTCAAAGGGCAACAAGGTTTTTGTATCAGTATGTTATTTTCTGAGCTGTGTTGTGGTAAAAATAGCAATAGGTAGTGGCAGTAGCTCACAGAGTGCAACCATTTCACGTCAACGAAGTAATGGCAACTCCCATAGTCCAAAATATGTATGATGTGGATTTTTGTAAAATAACGTAAGTCTGTCATGAGCTTTCTACTACATTTCCAGTAAGAGACATTATTTACGTTATATTAAGCCATACAAGTCTTAATACCCAGGGTTCACTTTAACAAATAAATATAAATAACAAATGTCATGCTCATTGTTAGTGTCAGGGTTTGGACTTTGGACTTTTGACAACTGTAGCCAAATTCCTTGACACGTCTGTGTGTGGTGGCTCTTGATGCCTTGACCCCAGCCTCAGTCCATTCCTTGTGAGGTTCACCCAAATTCTTGAATCAATTTTGCTTGACAAGCCTCTCAAGGCTGTGGTTCTCTCGGTTGGTTGTGCATCTTTTTCTTTCCACACTTTTTCCTTCCACTCAACTTTCTGTTAACATGCTTGGATACAGCACTCTGTGAACAGCCAGCTTCTTTGGCACTGAATGTTTGTGGCTTACCCTCCTTGTAAAGGGTGTCAATGATTGTCTTCTGGACAACTGTCAGATCAGCAGTCTTCCCCATGATTGTGTAGCCTAGTGAACCAAACTGAGAGACCATTTTGAAGGTTCAGGAAACCTTTGCAGGTGATTTGAGTTGATTAGCTGATTGGCATATCACCATATTCTACTTTGTTGAGATAGTGAATTGGTGGCTTTTTGTTAAATGTGAGCCAAAAACTGAGACTTAAACTATTTCAGTCTGCATGCACTGAATTTATTTAATACACAAGTTTCAATTAAATTACTGAAATAATAGAATATTTTTCCATAACATTCTAATTTATTGAGATGCACCTGTACATTTTTTTTTAAAATGGTTATGTATTAACATTAAGGGAATGTTTCATTTTATCATTTTGCAAACATTATGGGAGCATTACTGAATGATCTCTGTACTTTCTGAAACAAGCAGTTACATTTAACAAATGTTAAATGAACATCCAGCTAAAATGTAGAAAAAAATGTAGAATAAAAGAAAAAAACATTCCAGTATTTGAAATAATGTTAAATAATGTTTTGTGAACATTATTAAAGGTCAGATAACTTTGAGTGAATATTCTATTAACGTTACTTGAAGAACATTTTTCAGGAACGTTAAAGTTCTGTGGGCATTCCCTGTTAGGCTGGCTAGACAATTTTCAAATCTTAGATGATTTAAAAACCATTGACAACAGACATGAAGACAGTTTCAACCGATTTTTAGCCTTAAAATCCTCTGAATCTCTCTTTTTACCTTTTTTGATTATAGAAACGATTTCATCAACAAATGTGACGAGAAGAAAAACAAATGGAGAACAATCAACATTGTCAGCTGGCTCTCCTGTCGTGCATACTGTTTCACAGTGAAAAACAAAGTATTAAAAAAGGAATGGGTGATGTTCTTTCTCAGCACTCTAGTTTCGTAGCATGTTTGTGGCTGTCAAGTTTCAGCTATTGAAGCACGCAACATCCCATAGGTGATGCTTGCTCCCTCTCATTTGCTATTGCGGGTATCACAGCAGAGTCAGCCCGAATCATGGTTGCAGTTAAATAATCATAATGACACCACACAATAGAGGATTTTTTTGGACAAAAAGTTGTTGTTTGGGTGTGCAAATCAGGCTTAGTGTGTGGCCAGCCTTATCTGGGTTCCAAACAAAGGCTAAGCATTAGCCTGTAGAGATACAGCTCTTGTATCTCTTAAGCATTGTATCTCTACAAGCATTAGTAGAGAGCACTGTTAACAATGTCATGGGTTTGATTCACAAGAAATGCATGAAGTGATGAAATGTGCACTGTGAATGCAATGCAAATTGCTTGGAAGGCATAAATGAACTTGCCCAAAACAAGCTCCATTTTTCTGCCTACCTTTGCTACGTTTCCACCTGATCCACAGTGCATTTAGGGTAGGTTAGTCAAATAGCTGATGTCTAATGTGAGTGATGTGTGCAGCTCTGCAGGATCCTCTAGTGTTTAGCTCATCTGATCAACGTATCTCTAGCAGATTAACAAGACCCCTGAGTGGCAACAGTTTCCCACTTTAATCTGCACCCAGACTGTCCTGATGGAGTGATTCACCCATAGAGGAGGACATGAGGACATTATGAAGATATGTCCTCACATTATCCACTCGTCAAAAAACAGTCTTGCCTCTTCTGTAGGTCTAAGCAACTGCAAAATCCAACATTACAGGTAACCATACTCAAGGAACTACACTGGCCTCCTAAAGTTTGGAAACGCCCTAGAAAAGTGGGGTTTTGGACAATATTGGCATGAATCCTTTGGGAGTGATCATTTTGCAGTGATTAGGGACAACACAAACTAAGAAAACATTTTTTTAATACATAAAAACTTCTAAATTTGACAATCAATTGTTGAAGCTATTAATGTGTGCTGACCCAAAAATAATTAAAAAACCTAGGCCAAGTTTAAACCAGTAACCAGGCCTCACAGCTGGCAAAAGGGCATGTCTGACTTTGACATGTATATATTGCCATTATTATGTAATCAAAATGAAAATCATTATTGCTGGTCTTCCATGATAATGTCAAGTTAATGTACTTTAATGTATTTGCACCAAAAAATGATAAGGATTTATGCTGATATCGTCCAAAACCACACTTTGCCAGGGGTGTTTCCAAACTTTTGGAGGGCAGTGTAGTTACAGATACTAGTGAAAGCTAGTTTTCTTTGCTTGACCAGTAGCTGTCTTTAAATTGCCTTTCCTACACTCTTAGTAATAAATATTTTGGCATTTAATATCCATGGAATTTTTTTACTGCACAGTGCAAGAAGCTTCTTATTTATTTGGTTCTTCATGGAAGCAAATTAAGAGCCTTAATTTTTCACCAAGCTTAATGTGCATTATGGAATTAATCATTTGGAATGATAAAAAATGTAATGATTAAAATTATTTTGATGGATGGAGAGCTGAGACAAATGTTCAACGCTGTTGTACCTTGGCAGATTTACGTAATCAAGCACGAGTTATATGTACTACTGTTATTATGCTGCTATCAAGCTTGTTTTTTGAGGCTTGAAAGCTTCAGTGCTCTTTCATTATAACTGCATATTTTTCAAAATGTGGTTTTGTCCTCCACAGAACAAAAAAGTCATTTGGGAGTAAAGATAATTGATGTGATTTGTAAATGAGGCAAGGCTTAAAGCAGAAGTTCACTTACAAAACAAAGATTCACATTTCTGCATTTTTCTCCATATAATGGACTAATATGGTGCCCCGATTTGAACTTCCAAAAGACAAAAGGCTTGGTGAAAAATGCTGAAATGTTTTCCTCAAAAAACATAATTTCTTTACGACTGAAGAAAGAAAGACATGAACATCTTGGATGACAAGGGGGTGAGTACATTATATGTGAATCTTTGTTTTGTAAGTGGACTTCTCTTTTAAGTGTATGTGCTTGTGTTTTAGAATGTCATGACATTTTGGTTCATCTACTGTACATGATAAAACAATAAGATAGATTTCCAAATGTGTACAATCAGAGCAGAAGCTGCCATCAGTGGCCAGGTGAGATCCAGACATGACGGGAGACAGATATAATGAGTCTCTCTCAGATAGTGACTCATATCTGTGAGCAGCTGCATCCCTCATCATCTCACTCACAAACACTCAAGCTGATAATCACTCTACACACACACACATAGATGTTCAAACCTCAAGAAGCCAACAGCAGTCAAACTCAACCAAGATCAATGCAGACGTTCTGTCAGAGATCTCAGTGTGAGCTCTAACATTTCCCATCATGTTTTCCAGAGACTGAATTATTGGTGGTGGGTGTTTGCTTAGGCAAGCATCACTATTACTCACAATTAAAGTGCTGTTACAACCTTGTGTGTTGTCTTGCTGTCTACAAAGGTGCAGGTTTCAAAAGGGTGTTTTCATAGCAATAGGAGACACACAAGAGCCAATGGCATTTCCAGGGCTGACGTAACGCTTCTTCTGGCAAGCGGGATTTTTAAAATTTATTTACACACAAACAGACTGAGCTTTACAGCGGATGGAGACCCGTCTATTCCTCTCACAAATCAGTCGTTTTGCCTCGGAAGACTTGGAATATTCATACTTTTTGAATAAATTATGACTGTAGCTGTATCTGCCAGTTATATCTTGTGTTTTATTGACAGGGGCAGGAGTTGGGTTACGTGCTGGTAAATGTGTAAATAATGAAATGTAAATAAAACTTGTGACTGTTTACATTGAAAAAAATCACACCCCGACATATATGCAATAATGGCAATATTATTACCCAAAATATAATTTAATCATGACGATAAAATTCCCAGTGCCTTTTGCGTCAGCATTATGACGCCAAGGGTTTCTTATTTGCATCAAAAAATGACGCCAAAGAGTCCTGACCAAGCATCAGTATGTGACGAGTTGGGAGTGAGAACTTGTTGGCCAAAAATTATCCCATGTCTTCTACATTTCTCCCTCACTGTGCAGTCTTTCCAACATGCACTCATATGATGCAATTTCAATCATCCCATCAATCCAGTCTTTCAAATCAGGGGTTTTGGGGCATTTCCAATTGTGTAAAATGATCCTGGCAGCTGTGATACAAACAATCTTAAAAAGGGAAAATGCATTTTTTGCTACATTAGGTACAACTGATTTATCTCCAAGAAGGCATAATTGTAGTTCTACAGGTAAATTAAAGCTCAACCACTCTTCAAGTATTCTCAGAATTTTATGCCAGAATGGCTGAACTAAGGAGCATTCCCAAATCATATGTAAATCAGTGATCAGTTCTTAAATTCTCAAAGAGGGTCACATGACACAAACCAACCAATGAGAAACAAGACACATGGCTTGGACAACCAATCAGAACATGATTCATTGAACAGAGGAACCAATAGCAGGAATACATGAGGGCAAGAGAAGTGCATGACTAGACAAGGACCATGGCAAAACTTCAAAATAAAAGACATGAAAACAAGAATAACAAAACACAAACCATATGTTATAATTGCGTTCTTCTTCTAAGGTAAATTCTGGCGTATTCCTCTCAGCGCGTCTTTTTCCAGAAATGAAAAGTAGCCGAGAGGAACTTGATGACGTGGGTGTTTACCTACATGTCCACGCATCTTATGTGGATGTTTAAAATGTGAAAAGCAGAGCTGCTTGTGTGCGTGATTACATTAGAACTAATAAGTATATACGGGAAAAAACTGAAGCTCACATTGGTATTATACAGATTACTTTATCACAGAATATTCAATTTCGAAGTGACATACTTCATTTAAAAGTAGACATTTTTCAAGCTTTCATAGCAAGCAGCAATCTATACATATATTTTCCATGTCTATGAGGCAGGTATTACCTGAGATTCAGGTTGTTTTATTTACGTGTCTGTGAGGTAACAGATTGAGACGGCAGAGAGTGTACCCTGTTTATTTTCTTTACAAAAGTGCATTGTTTTGTTGTTATTATGACTATACACAAATAAAAGTAGACTTTGCCATTTCAAATGATATAAATTTGTCTCTCACATTGTCCTACAGCAACATTAAAATAGTGTAGATTAGTGTACAATGTTTTATTCATATTTAATATTGGAGGCATCAAAGTTATTTGACATATGTGACATAAGTACATAAATGCTTAAGCTTTCAATTGATGTATGGTTTGTTAGATAGGACAATATTTGGTTGATATACAACTATTTGAACATCTGGAATCTGATGGTGCAAAAAAATCAAAATATTGAGAAAATCGCCTTTAAAGTTGTCCAAATGAAGTTCTTAGCAATGCATTTTACTAATCAAAAATTAACTTTTGATGTATTTATGGAAGGAAATTTACAAAATATTTTCATGGAACATGATCTTAACTTTTGACCCATACAATGTATTGTTGGCTATTGCTACAAATATACCCGTGCTACTTAAGAATGGTTTTGTGGTCCAGGGTCACACATTTGAACTTTTTTTTTTTTAAGTAACACAATAGTTACTTTCCCTTGTAGTTAGTTACTTTTACAATAATGTAACTCAGTTACAAACTCAGTTAGTATTTGTGAGAAGTAACTAGTAACTATAACTAATTACATTTTTAAAGTAACATGCCCAACACTGATCATAACACCAAATTTTGTCCTTTTTTGTCAGTTTTGTCATTTTGTTTGATAAACAAACCAGACAGGAGAGTAGATTAACCTCAGTGGACTTGAACTTGAAAATGGTGTTATGTCATATCTTTCTGCAGTTGAAACAAGATACCTTATGATGTTCATTCATGTTTATTTTTTGCTATAACTACTAAAGAGGAAGAGATGATCGGTCCACATGCCACTTGAACATTTACATTTCTTAAAAAATGACAAAATTTGAAAGACTTTGTTTCATACCTGCTCTTTCTTGTCTGTTAGCACGTTGTCAGTTTTCTCTTCCATTATGTATTTTTCACTATGTGAGAACATGGTGTGTGGTGTGAGAGTGGCTTGGCGGACATAGCAACAGTAAATAAGGGGGGCGGATCTTTGCAAGGGGTCAGTTCTGAAATTTTCTTATTGTGAGCAGGGACAGAGTTTCTGTGACTTTTGTCTCACAATTCTGACTTTTTTTCTTCTCAGAATTGTGAGACAAAAGTCTCAAGGGCAAGACTTGATTGTTGAATTAATTTTAAGATTGTTGTTTGTGAAAGACTTGTTGAGTTTAGGAATTCCAAAATTGACATCCATGAACTTTAAACATGGTGGAGGAGAGAAGTCTTGGTGACACTTTCATCAAAGTTAAGTTTCATTGGTTTTCCCACATCAACACTGATTTCCCTTGTCATTACAGTCATGTATGTTTACATATATAAATAACTATTTGATGCATATTTGATGTATTTTACACAGCCAAAATAGCATTTTTTGACCAAAACTCCAGCAAACGATCAAATCAAGATAGGATGAGTACCCAGATAGCACATGCACGTCTGCAAGATCTCTATTAAAGATCGCTTGATCTGGAAAGCATCTGCTGTGTACAAACATCTGACAAACATCTTTAAGATGTCAGTTTTAAATACATTCTAAATCCTAAACATCTTAAAGACATCTAATAAATGTATATTTGACATAAGATATGAAACGTCCTATAGACAAATTGCAGATGAGCGAACACTCTAAAAAATACGTCTTGCAGATGTAAATGCAGAAATTAAATAGACATCTCTGTGATGTACGTATGCTGTCAGAGTAATGTTTGGGATGCTACATTTCATTAATTGAGGTATTGACTGAATATTTAATTATATTTTGGGTTTATTAAGATTTTCCCCAGAAATAGGCAATAAAGTACCTGTGGTTCTTCGTGATTCATATTCTTTCCAGTAACAAAGCACATGAACATGGCAAACCCATAATTACGACTTGAGAAGTTGGAAGCAGGATATTTCCAATAGTGAAGACCACATTACTGCCCATTATCCTGCTGGAACCAAATCTCTTTAAGTTGCACATACTGCTAACCCGGAGCTCAATGTTGTCTAGTATCAAACTCACCGTGAGTGTGATGAGAGCAGCATTCGCACATCTTTTGTTGTGTTTGATGGCTGTTTAGTATTCATCAGTGGTCCCATCACAATCTCTCATAATCTCCCCCACATCACACATTTTAGCAGATTCAGATTCAAAAGAGAGCGTCTCACTTCCTCTGGCTGCGATGTGCAGTCATTGTACGAGTCGCCCACACGTGCGCTTCTGTCAGGATGCTCTTCCCTTCATAACGACATGCTGCAGTGGGGCTATAAGCAGCACCTGTGACTTTATGATGGAGGTGAACATGTTAACATGTCACAAGTACAGGGGAGAACATATGTGTCTGTGCCGCTTTTAGGGAATCAATCAGGGGTGGAATTTTCTCTGTTTCAGCAGCAACATTTCAGCGTCTGAAAAATCCCAGTGTCAACACACATCAAACATATGTGCACACACACACGCTCACACTAACACCTACTGCCTAAAATAGGACCGTATGAGACAGGAGGATTCAGCCCAATTTATCTTCCAGAAAGATCCTCTTCAAGATCCTCTGCAAGAAACCAATCAGAAGCACTAAACTACACAGTTATATAATGGGGAGTAATCCTGCCACCTTCACAATGACAATGCTATTAACAGTCTGGCTAATTTAGTGACTTTGTCACGCGATATAATGACATTTCAGAGTCAGACCCCTTTAGTCTTACAAAAAACTAATCTAGCAGCTTCAGAATTGCCAGTACTTTCTCTCCGAGTGATCATTTTCACGTAAATACAGCTGAAATCACACCACAGCCATTGTCTTTGTCTTACGTCTATTGTGATTTGGTCAGATGTCATATAAATTTTAGTGCAGAGCAGCAGTTTGAAAGAAACTGCTGGTTAGGTAACAAATTTCAGTTATAATGGTCAATGTTTTGAAATGTTTCTAAAACACTGCAATGTCCAGGTTTCTTATCATAATTATAATGCTATTTGAAGGCTACAAACCTGTTTCTTACAATGTTTTACTAACTCATTCTCATCCAAAATATAATCATTACTTAATTTTTATTATATTACGATTACAATTTTATTTAAAAATTACAAAAATATTTATTACAACATTAGTTTGATCCAAAGTATAACATTATTTGAACATTTATTTTTTAATATGCTAAGAATGTTAGCCTTTTAGAAGGTGTTTGGACAGAAATGTGTGTGAATTGTGTGTACACAGCCATCTTAGAATGATAAAAATAGTCTTTTTTTTAATCTGCATGAAATCAAACCAGGCTCAAAAAACAAATACTCTGGAGCCTGTCCGCAAAATGACGTCATATTTCGGTAGCTCCACCCACTGCTATTGACTGACAGGCACATATTAAGGCACACCTGTGCAATAATCATGCTGTCTAATCAGCATCTTGATATGCCACACCTGTGAGTTGGATGGATTATCTCGGCAAAGGAGAAGTGCTCACTAACACAGATTTAGACAGATTTGTAAACAATATTTGAGAAAAACAGGCCTTTTTGTGTACATAGAAAAAGTCTTAGACCTTTAAGTTCAGCTCATGAAAAATGGGAGCAAAACAAAAGTGTTGCTTTTATAATTTTGGTCAGTGTATATTGGAATAAAAAGACATGTATCACAAATAGTGAGTAAAACATATTTTTAAATTACCTTTTTATTTTAAAAAAGAGGGATGTTGTACTTTATCACTTTCCAGTGAATTTTTTGGTTAAATGTCTGAAATAAGGTCTGTGTTTAACACAAGCTCAGAATATTTTCACACTTATTTCTACACATTAAGTACATCAGTAAAACCCCCATGTGATTTGTGATGCTAACCTACAGATTGGCCTATAAAAATACACAATCACTTCAGAATTCTACACAGTACTGAACTAAATTAGTCAACGCCACCAGCTTGGATCGGTTTTGTCACTCATTGCAATGCACTCTGGACTGACTTCTCAATGAAAGATACGCATAACGCTGCATTTTTATCTGGCTTAGAAAGCAGCATAATTTGCTTTTTGACCAGCGTTGGTGGTACTAGGCTGCATATGATCCCCTTAAAATGCTCCCTATGTAGGCAGTTCATTAGATGTCTTGCATACATTGGATGGCATGAACTGATCAGGCTCATCATTACAGGGAATGGAAGCAGGAAGTCCGTTTGCCAGCTAATTACTGGTAAGCCCTGTATAATCAGAGCACAGCGAGCAGCTGCTACACCGCGGCCGACGCAGATCGCTAGACTGATTTAAAATACCCTGAATACCCTTACTCAACTTCATGAAGAGTACATGATGCACGCTTTATTCAGAATCACTTACACTTGTTTGGAATAAAATCATATGCCAGATGAATGCATGTGATAAAGTAGATGCAGCAGTGGTGTGTTTTAGCGGGATCTCTTTCTCACGCATTCAAAGGCCTGTCATGCCGCTGCTGTATTCGCAGGATAAGCGCTGTTGTTCCTTCATGTGGTATTAATAGAAGCAGCAATGGTGACAGGGTCAGTCTCTCTTGTGATGTGATCTATTACAAACAAACAAAACAAAAGTCTTCAGAGGAAAACACGGAAGACAGAAAAGACAGTACTGAAATGAAGATGCATTTTGACACGTGTCAGTTCAATAATAGCTCTGCTTCAGCAAAGGAAGTTCAAACCATTTCAAATCAGTCTAAAAAGTTTTACTAAAAGTAAAAAGGAATAGGATTCCAGATTCCTTGGTCCAGAAAAGATTATCGATGCATATACGCATGCGTCGCGGTGTGAACGCATGTCAAAGACTGACACGGAAGAGAAGAAACTGCTGAATAAAGTCGCTTTTTTTGTTTTGTTTACGCACAATAAGTATTTTCGTAGCTTCATAACATTACTGTTGAACTTCTGATGTCACATGGACTATTTTAATGATGTCCTTACTACCTTTCTGGGCCTTGAATGTGGTAGTTGCATTGCTGTTTATGCAGGGTCAGAAAGCTCTTGGGTTTCATCAAAAAAGAACAAATTTTCATTTTTGGGTGAACTATCTCTAACAAATGAGACATTGTAAGGTATTACCATTCTTCCTCTACAAACAGAGGTTTATTCAGTGAGGACAACAGCGTGATCATGATCATTGAATGGTTGGGTCACTGCAGATCATCGAGGGCCGAGCGTCTCGTCCTCAGTAAATGTGGTCAAGCTCCTGAGGACAAAAATAGCAGCTGCATTAAAATTCAACATGTCAAGCTGCTATTTCCTGCAGGGGTTTCGGTTACTGAAACAGAGCTCTGCTCTTATGTCCGGCCTGTTTCAGGACATCCAGGGCCTGCGGTCTGTCTGAAAGCCTTCTGGAGGACAGACTCAAGTTTCTAACGGCTCACATGCTTGAAGGGATAGTTCCGCCAAAAATGAAAATGTTCTCCCCCTCAGGGCATCCAAGATGTAGATGCGTTTGTTTCTCCATCAGATTTGGAGAATTGTAGCATTTCATCACATGCTCACGAATGGATTCTCTGCAGTGAATGGGTGTTGTCAGAATGACAGTCCAAGCAGCTGCTAAAAATATTACAATAATCCACAAATAATCCACACGACTCCAGTCTATCAATTAACATTTTGTGAAGCCATTTTATTTCAGGAAAAAAAAGTAAACCCTCTACACAAATCCCAGATACTTTGTTGTCCACTGTTCAGCATATCTTTCTCCCACAGGTTTCAATAAAAGTACTAAGCTACACCTAAACCTGCCTTTACCTCTCTGTAAAATGATGATGAATCTGCACACATGAGTGCCAGAGAGAGCATGTGCTGTTAAACAAACAGACAGGAACACACCGTCCCGGCCTTTAGTTTAATTAGGGTTCAGAACATCCCCTTCACGGGCAAACGCTGCCCTCTTTATGAGATTTATCAATTGTTCATACATTATTCATCTGTTCTCCACTACGGCTGAATGAACCACGCGTCCACATTCATGAATCAAAAATCAACAAAACACAGAAGGCGAGAGAGAAACACGAGTCAATATACAGTTGAGGTCAAAAGTTTACATACACTTTGCAGAATCTGTTAATTATTTTATCAAAATAGGAGGGATCATACAAAATGCATGTTATTTTTTATTATTTTTTATTCTGACCTGAATAAAATATAGTCCACAAGAGAAAATAATAGGGGGATTTATAAAAATGACCCCGTTCAAAAGTTTACATACACTTGATTCTTTATACTGTGTTGTTACCTGAATGATCCACAGCTGAGGGTTTTTATTTATTTATTTTTATTCCGATAGTTGTTAATGAGCCCCTTGTTTGTTCTGAACAGTTAAACTGCCCGTTATTCTTCAGAAAAGTCCTTCAGGTCCCACAAATGCTTTGTTTTTTCAGCATTTTCGTGTATTTTAACCCTTTTTAACAATGTATATTTTTGAGATCCATTTTCTCCACAATGAGGACAACTGAGGGATTCATATGCAACTATTACAGAAGGTTCATATGCTCACTGATGCTCCAGAAGGAAAAAAAAATGATGTATTAAGAAGCGGTGGGTGAAGTGTCTTCAGTCTTTATGGAGAAAACCTCAGGTTGCATGTTAAATAGTGAATGCAGCAAATTTAGAATGTAACACGGTTTGTCGCTGAAGAACAGCAGAAAAACATCAAGAGCTTGAAATCGGACTGCACTGAAGACATGTCGCATTCATCACACAGCAAATTGAGTTTTGATGTAAACACATAATTTCTTTATGCAATGTGACAATAAACATATCAGTAAACAAAACCATTAAGCCTGATCTAATCCTGTCTGCAGCTGTGTGCAACTGTGTGTATATGTATCATAAAGAATATGAATATATACTAAATAAAGTCTCTAATTACATTACAGAATAGATCAAAACAGCACATAAACAATGCATGTATATTCCTAATATATATATATATATATATATACAGTCATGTGCATAGTTCTCATTCATTTCCAGATTGTACGTCTCTTGAGAGTAGCTATGGAGATGGAGATTATGTAATGTGGCTTTTAGGACGTCATGCACTTGTTGGCCGATGAAAGCACATGAATTACTTACATGCAGCGCAGCATCATAAAGGGGTCATATGATGCGGCTTCTTGTTTTCCTTTGTCTTTGGAGTGTTACAAGCTGTTTGTGCATAGATAAGATTTGTAAAGTTGCAAAGCTTAAAGTCTCAAACCCAAAGAGATATTTATTATAAAAGTTAAGACTCACCCACGTCTTCCTAAAACGGCTCATTCAAACACACCCCCACATGTCTACATCATGGTCGGGTAGATTTGCATAACACCGCCCATATGTATATGCGAAGAAAGAAGGCGTAACTTCTACCGGCTGTAGTATTGTTGCAGCCGCCGCCATGTTGTGGAGACGCTGTGTGTTCCATTGTGAAAGCGAAAGTACTTTGTTTAGCCTTCCAGATGAGGACACAACTAGAAATCAGTGGTTAAGTTATATTTACAACATTGTTCCAGTACAATGCAAATATTTGAGTGGGTGTTGCGCATTTTACAGAAGACAGTTTCCTAAACCTGGGAGAGTAGCCTACAATGCCAGCTGTACAAAAAGGGTTAAAGGAGAACTCCACTTCCAGAACAACAATTTACAAATAATTTACTCACCCCTTTGTCATCCAAGATGTTCATGTCTTTCTTTCTTCAGTCGTAAAGAAATTATGTTTTTTGAGGAAAACATTTCAGCATTTTTCTCCATATAATGGAGCGTTTGAGATTAAAAAGTGTTTAAATTGTATTTTTTTAATGAAAATAACAGATTGTTTCGCTAGATAAGACCCTTCTTCCTCGGCTGGAATTGTTTACAACCGCATTTGGGATCGCCTAAGCCGCATTTAAACTGCATTTTGGAAGTTCAAAATCGGGGCACCATATCAGTCCATTATATGGAGAAAATACAGAAACATTTTCCTTGAAAAACATAATTTCTTTACGACTGAAGAAAGAAAGACATGAACATCTTGGATGACAAGGGGGTTAGTACATTATATAGGAATCTTTGTTTTGGAAGTGGACTTCTCCTTTAAAGCTATAAGGCTAAAAAGAGACAGTATGACACATTATAATCAATAGTTATGTCCCCACTGGATGCAACAAATGCCTCGTTTATAATGGGTTTTATATAAAGGGATAATAACATGGTAAGCGGCGTAACATTTCCTTTACACAATTGAGGTATTCGGCCAATCACAATGCACTGGGTAGTTGGCCATTCAGAGAACACCTCGCTTTTCATCAACGATGAGCTTTGTAAAAATCGAAGCGTTTCAGAAAGGCGGAGTAGAGAGGAGTAACAATAATGTACAGTATGTGGAAAATAGTGTGTTTTTTGAACCTCAAACCGCATAAAGACATTGCATTACAGCAAATACACAAAATAATGTTCTTTCTAGCAACATCATATGACCCCTTTAAACGCCGGCAGGGCTTCAGTCTGCAAGCGCTGCTTCATTTCCTGCTGAAATAACATCACACTCTGCTAAATGACTGCCATTCTTTATTGGTTTATGTTACTTGTGACAGTAACACTGTGGTTGTTTAAATACACCCCTTTCAGATAATTTTAACAAAATAAGATGATTAAAAATTTGCAGGTTACTTTTTATCTAGTACTGTCCTAAATAAGCTGTTTCACACATCAGATGTTTACATAACCACAAGACAATGAATTTACACAAATGAAGCAGTACAAAAAGGGGGTGTAAACTTTTGAATAGGACGATGATGTGTACATTCAGTACTGACCTTTCGAAACAACATATTTGAATCATAAATGTCAATTTGATTTGAAGCAGAGGAGAAGATTTTCAGCCATGCATCCTTTCATATGGAAAAGAGCAGCATGAACATTCTGCCTAATATCTCCTTTTGTGCTCCACAGAAGAAAATGTAACACAGCATAAGCTGTTCTACACTATTCTGTTAACCAGCAAAGACTTGAGTGTAATTTCCAGTGTGAATAATTGATTCCAGCCCGTGGATCTCATGTTGCGTTTGAGCCAGAGAAATGAAATTAAACACACGGCTGATCATATCAGATGCACACATTACCAGCATATGCTGATATGAGAGCATCAGCATTCGGACACTTATATAAGCATTAATGTGCATCTGCTTCGAGATGCCACCATATTCACACCATGCTGCGATTTAAGCTCATCAATATTCCAGCGGCTGAGATGTGAAAACTCAATCACAGCCTTCACAAACCCACTGGTTCCATGTAGTATCCCTCCATCCCGCGCTCTCGCCAGCTGCAAAGGAAGAATTAATACTAATCCGGCATTATGGGCCGGATGAGTCCATCAGGAAGAAGGTTTGCGGCACTAATGACTTGAGATGTGAGTCCAGCGCTGTAATCCTTCACCACAAAACATCACCATTCACAAACACATCTTATGTACGGACTGTAAGTGCACTTCATTTGATGAAACGATTAAAAATAAGGTGTTTCACATAGCTGCATTTCAGTGGTGGAAGTCAATCATGGCATTCCCACCGCTAGATGGGATTTTATATTATATGTCTGCTGGCATGCAGCACGTGCCAAACAGATGAGGATTACTGAGGGCAAACGTTAGGAAATCTGTTTGCTGCTGCGTGTGGCACATCTGCTTCTCCTTTAGATTCATGCTCAAATATTAATGTGAATCTCAATCTTTTCTCCTTGTAAGAGGTGACCATCTGCTGTCAGGAGACCACAGCACCTAGTCAGTGTTTGCTAGCATGTTCGCAGAGCTTATGGACTAGAAATGTCCGCTCATCCTCAGAAACCATGAGTAAAGCTATGCGAGGTCAAACAAAAACCAGTTTTATTAAAAGTGTTGATACTGCACTGAGTTGCCAATTGATGTCAAAAGTAGACATTGGGTACTAAAGCGAAAGCATTTGAGAACTGAGAAAACTGACCACAAAAGATTAGTGTTTTTGCACTAATTTCCACTGCAGCACTCTTACAGAAATGCTGACAACTCAAGTAAAGTTCAAGTATATTTTCCATGTATGCTGTAACAAACAAACAAACAAATGTGACCCTGGACCACAAAACTAGTCAGAGGTGGCACAGGTATAGTTGTAGCAATAGCCAACAAAGCATTGTATGGGTCAAAATTATTGATTTTTCTTTTATGCCAAAAATCATTAGGATATTAAGTAAAGATTATGTTCCATGAAAATATTTTGTACATTTCCTAGCGTAAATATATAAAGATTTAATTTTTGATTGGTAATATGCATTGCTAAGATTATTTGGACAACTTTAAGGGCGATTTTCTCAACATTTAGATTTTTTTTTTTGCACCCTCAGATTCCAGATATTTGAATAGTTGTATTTCAGCCAGATATTGTCCTATTCTAACAAATCATACATCAATTGAAATTTAAAAAAAAAAAAACAATTTTGACTCATTTTGTGGTCCAGGGTCACAAATGAATGAATGCATGAATGAATGAATGCACTGCTGCTTCTTGTTTAAGTACTTCAGCACACTTTTTAGTTTATAAAAGTATACTTTTAAGTGTACTTTATGTGTAATAGCAGTCGAAGTTGAGTGCACATCTACTTTACATCAGTTTCTTTAGTATAACAAGTATTTCTTTAGCATTGCACTATACTACAAGTGCAGTGTTGGGAACTTGATTCTTCTTCTAAATTTCTAATGAATGCTTTCAACCGCTAATCATTTTCAAACACCAGGCAGTGTTAATTTACAGTCATACTCAACACTGATTACTGTCAGACTTTCAACATCCTTCATTACTTGAATTAAGATTATAACAATTTCATTTTTAAGCACAGCCACCACAAAATCAGACTTTAGCACCTCTTTTTATTTCAAGAACGTTCTGATTTTTTATTTTAAAATTTCCAGCACTGGAATGCATTTTCATTATTATTTCTTTTTCTCTGTAACTGTAATGGATTACAGTTATATTTATTTTGTAATTAAATTACATAATGCCATTACATGTAACTAGTTACTCCCCAGCACTGTACACATGAACATATTTATATTACAAAATATATATATATATGTAGTTTTTTGGGGGTAACTTAGTTACGTATTGTTAGCAACTTTTCATTTTACGAAAATACTTTTTGAAGAATTTTCTTAGTAAACTACTAGTTTTTATATTGCAAGTATACTTACAGTTTACTATTTACATACTTATTGCAATAGATTACAAACTTTGTACATATACTTGCTGAATATACATTCACTGTAAGGGCATTACAAACTGCAGCCTCAGCTCTTTTAAAACTGTTATTGAAATCGTGCTTGTATTCATGTATTTTCAGGCCTACGGATGTCATAAACATGACAAAGCAATGGTTTCCTGCTCATAGTTGTTGAAACACAGTATACATGGAGTGACTGTCAGTGACATGGGAAGGAAGGAGACGCTGTTCATCGCTGTTCCTCTATTTGTGACAAACACAGCAGAGTCATGTCTGCTTTCTCCTGATCTCAGCAAAAGCACTTCCAGCGCTTCCTTCCTCCTGAGATGACTGAAGTCTGGATGGCAGTGATGTGAAGACACTCACTAACAGCTTCACATGCAAGGTTGCTGTCTTTCAAAGAAATTACACATATTCAGTGGAAATGGCCTGGATTTTCTCAGAAAAAATTTTAAAATATTTATGTTGAGAGCTAAGTGCTGATGAACTGAACCACTTAACTAGCAAATTAATTGACTTAAATGCATGATGTATCGGCACAATGAAGCGAATACATGGCAGGTGAAGTGCAACTCATGTTGTAAGTAAAAAGCATAATTTCATCTATCAAATCAACATTGACACAGCCTGTCATCACCCACTGTGTATGTGACGGAGCAGCATCTATCCATCCGTCCATCTGCAGTACGAGGATCTGCGGTCCTGTGGGGATCTGAGCGCAGTGATGGCCAGAGTGCCAGAGAAATGTAATCAGTGTAATGGCCGCTAATCCAGCCCGCGAGATTCAGACATGAGATCATTCCCTCTGTCTCGTTGCTAAACGGGGCTAATGAGAGCTAATTGGAGCCCACTGTCACTGCTGAGTGTGGATGAGATCAGTCTCTCTCACATGGGCTTCACAACACAGACAAGACAGACTCTAAAACTAAAGACCTGCTATCTGCTGTTTGCTTTCGTTGCTTTACTATTATAGGCTGGTTGTTTTCACACACTGCGGCCACACAACTGTTCAAAAATTTTATAAAAGTGATTTTTGCATAATAGGTCTCCTTTAAAATATATAAATATGTATTGTTAACATATTAACGTTTTTATAATAACTTGAATATTCTATATATAATACCATACAAAATTCATCATATAGACATTAGCATATGTACATATACAGATTTTACTGTGGTTATTTTATATATCTTATAAACATGTATTTTCATATATGCAGAGGATGTATGTATTACTATTTACCATGCCTCCCTTTTGCTTTAAAATCAGTACTTACTGAAACTGGCATTAGGACAGTATATATAGACTTCATCATACCATGCTAAAAATATGTGTCAATATCTGTCTAGGACCAGAGCCAATCTCTGAGTTGATGGTTTGTGACATCAGCACAAGATGTCAGCACTTTTCATTGATCTCTGGGTAAATGTGTAATTAGCAGGCAAACATGACCTCACTCTAAACAGACTAAACACGCTGATCACAGCTACTCAAATCCAGCATCTGTAAAGCGTTTCATTATCGACGTGTTCAGAGTCTATAGCTGAGATCAATGAAAATCAGCTTCAGACACATTACCAGGGTACTGTAAATCAATAAAACCATTATGGATGTGTGAGAAAAAGATACTATAGGAAAGGTTAGGTGAAAACACAGTTAAAAAAATGATGAGACAGTATGAATTAATAGATTACAGCTGAGTGACAATATAGTTTTGTCCCCCATAACAATGTAAACAATCCAATCCAGCAGATGGGATTTGCTGTACAGCATATATTGCTTTACATGAGTATGAATGTGGATAAAGTAGGATATATGTATTCAACTTTACATTTATTGCTGGGTGATAATATTAATTGATATTATATAAATTAATTATAATTTAATATTAATTACATTTCACAAGGATTTGATTTCAGGAAATTGAGAGAATGAAAAAAAATTAATTAGTAGGAAATCCATATATGGGGAATCCAATCCAATCCATTCATCCATCTATCCACCTATGATCTAGCCATCCAACCATTCATCTATCTTTTATCATACATCATCCATCCATCCATCCACCTACTATCATCCATTCATTCATTCATTGATTCATCCATTATCCATTCATCCATCCACATCCATCCATCCATCCACCTTTTATTCATTCATTTATTCATACATTCATCTGTGTATTATCATCCATCATTTATTCATTCATTCATCCAGCTATCCATCCATCCACCTATTATTCATCCATATATTCATCTATCATCAATCAGTCCATCCATCCATTCATTTGTCTATTATCATCCATCTATCCATGTATTATGTCACACCCCATTGGACTGTTTGTGTTGGTTTCTCCCTCTGTTGCCCTGTATCACCTGTGTCTAATTAGTTCATTGTAATCACCTGCCTATATAAGTTGTATTCAGTTCAGTGTTTGTTGTCCGATCGCAATGTTATGTTGGTGTGTGTTTTTCTGCCCTTCATGTCTGGATTTACCTATTGTGGATTATATTGAAGAGTTGTTGTTGTATTTACACACGACCGTGACATATTATCACCCATTCATCCATTCATCCATCCATCATTCATTCATTCATTCACCCATCCACCTATTAGCCACCCATCTATTCATCTGTCATCCATCAATCCATCCATCTATTCATTCATCTATTATCATACAACATCCATCCATCTATGTATTATCATCCATCCATCAAGCCATCATTCATCCATTCATTTATCTATCCATCCATCCATCTATTCTTCTATCATCCATCAATCCATCCATCCATCCATCCACTATTCCTCCATTATCCATCCATCCATTAATTTGTCTATCATCCATCATTCATCCATCCATCTATTGTCATCCATCTATCTGTCCATCAATCATTCATCTATCCATCCATCTATTCATCTATCATCCATCAATCCATCCCTCCATTCAGCCAGCCACTATTCCTCCATTATCCATCCATCCATTAATTTGTCTATTAATGTCCATCATCCATCCATACATCCATCTACCTATTATCCATCCATTATCTATCTATCAATTCATTCATCCATCCATCCACTATTCATTCATTCATTCATTCATCCATCCATCCACCTATTATCCATCCATCCACCTGTTATCCATCCATTTATTCATCCATCTATTCATTCATTCATTCATTCATTTATCCACTATCCACTCATTATCCATCCATCTATCCATTCATTTATCCATCCATCCATCTATCCAACTATTATCATCCATCCATCCATCTATCCATCCATCTATTCATCCACCTGTTTGTCTAGCTTCAATTCAAAGGAAAAAAATGCAGTTGGCTGCATAAGACCAAGCAGAAGCCTAAACAGCTGAACAGCTAACTGGTTGCATTGGCAGAGTATTGGTTGCATAGGACAGAGTAAACACAGAGTATGCGATAATCCTGCTATGGTTAACACTTTACCAACATCCTTCAGCAAATCAGTTACGACTACTGAGTAAATGTCATGTCACGCCATTAACATTCATGACTAAAGCTGATGTTTTCAGATGGCTCCTGTGGCTCTGCTGAAGATGAGTTTACTTTCACAGTAGCATGTGTTTTACAAGGGATCTGAGTAACACACAAGGCCTCAGTCTGGGCTTTGTGAACCGGTTATTACTGCACAAACCAAGACAATAGCATTGTCAACAGAGTCCCTAGTTAGATATTTACACTGGCCTATCAGCCCTGAACATACCCACAATCACTCCTGCCTGTTCTGTAAATCCTGAGGATACCTATCTGGCTGCATTTGGACGTGATTTTGGGTGAGTACCTTTAGTAGAAGATTGCAGTGAGAGGTTACATTACATGCTGACATTCATTTACTGAATTTGACAAACATAATAAGTTAATATAATAATCTGGGTAAGGTCTGTTTTGTGATTCCCTGAATGAAAATATTGTTCATTAAATCAGGTGACCACAGTGTTTGTTCTGTTTTTTAAATTGTGAGAGCAGAATAGAACAAGCCAAGAACCCACAACACAACAATTGATGAAACTAAAAGAGCTCTTGACACAAAAGCACTTGTGATAGCAAACATTAATAATACCAAGAGTAATAGTGTGATATGGAGCTTGTCAAAATGTAGTTTTAAACTTATATACTGCAGGGGGCATTACATTTAGAGTAAATGCTACTTTAGGTGTAATAACTTACTAGAGATCTGGGGCTTAATTTCTAAACTGCTGACGTTGAAGGCGCCCGGCACTTAATCTTGTGTGATTCAAAAACTGAATATACTTAATAACACTGAATGAAAATATGGTGATTACAACTAAAACTAAAAATACACCTAGGTGGTGGGAGGGGGCAACTACGACTGTGAGGGGAAGGAGTCCAAGGAGGTGCTGGTAGTGGAAGAGACCACGGAGAAGCTGGAGGTGGATAAGGCATAGCTGTGGAGGGAAGAGCGAAGGTGAAGCTTGGTGAGGTCAGGTGGAACCAGGTGGATGACCAGCCAAGGAGGAGCCAGGAGAGGTGGAAATCCGGGCAGAGGTGAGAAGATGAAGACCCAGGTCAGTGCCAGGCAGTGCCACAGCGGCATCACAAGCTCACGGGACTGAGATAAGGGCTGGGGCTCAACAGGTTGAGGTGGATGGGAGGGATGACAAAGGAGGACCTTGAGAGGACAAGGAGTATGACTGGAGGATGAGTTGCAGCCAGAGGCCTGGATGTCAGTGGAGGAGGCAGAGCAATCATTGACCAAGAAGGAGCCAGAGGAATAAACTAACCCAGCAGAGTCTAAGGGATGATGTGCCACAGAGGTGCCAAGGGAGCGTGAAGACAAGACGGAGATCTGGGGATCTGAGCGCAAAGGCCTAGCTAAGGATCGGCTCTGCTTGAGGCAGAACTGGAAAATGGAGCCAGCAGAAGAGGAGACGCCTAGGAGCTCAAAGGAAACAGCATGGACAAAGGAGACTGGAGGCTGCATGGAACCAGTGGAGGAGCAACCAGGAAGCAAGGAGTGACCAGCAGAGATGAAGGTGCTAGGACGCTGGGCCAGACCAGTGGAGGAGGAAGGACTCTGGATGGGACATCCAAACAGCTGGAGGACACTGGTAGAGAAGAAAGAGCTTTAGGGGTGAGGGTCAGCTCCTGGATGTAAAGCTCCACCAGTGGCAGTTCACTCCATCTCTAGGAAGAATATTGTGGGCGTGGACTCTGGCTCTTTGTCTGTGGCGAGTGTGGGCTCTGTGTCCATGGCAGGTAAGTGTCAGTAAAAGTTCTCCTCCTCCTCACCGATGGTGAACGAGAAGCCCCTTTTAAAGAGCACAAGCTCAACAAGGTCAATAGATCTCCCTCAAGGACCATAAACTGACTGGGGACCAAGTTGTTTATAGCAGTTATTGAGACCAGTCCAAAAAATGGTGATTAATGAGCAGTCCGGGTAGTGGGTTTGGTATGCAAGGTCTAAAAACTCGAGGTCCTCTGGTCCTCGAGAGAGTGATCATCCTGGGTGAGGAGGAGGAGACAAATGACTGCTAGATTTTTTTTAGTTGTGGTTCAGTGTTCTATCATCGCGGATCACTGAAACAAGGAGTCAAGGATCTGAATGCAGCTTTAAATTTAAATTCTTCTTTGTGTGTATGTGTGATAACTGTCTCCACACACACACGTTGTGTTTCCATGTTTTATGGAGACATTCCATAGGCGTAATGGTTTTTATACTGTACAAACCATATATTCTATCGCTCTACACCTAAACCTAGCCCTCACAGGAGACTGTGCACACTTTTATTTTCTGAAAAAAAAACTCATTCTGTGTGATTTATAAGCCTGTTTCCTCATGGGGACCTAAAAAAATGTCCCCACAAGGTCAAAATTTACTGGTATTACTATCCTAGTGGGGACATTTGGTCCTCATAATGTGATAAATACCAGGTACACACACACACACACGCACACACACGTTAGTTAGACTAGGACATAAGGCCTTTTGCAATCACCTGTTAAAGTTTAACTGGCCACCGGACACACAGCAACCTTATCAGGAGAGCAACTGAACAACACAGAGATGTGATGGAGCAAGAAACAAGAGAGAAAATGAAAGATAGCTGCAGATATCTGTCTCATGTGCTGTAAAATCTTTTTCTTGTTAGGTGGCTTTGTAAAAAAAAAAATGAATGGATTGTTAAGACATAGGCATGGCTGTGTGTCCATCTCACAGATCATGGCTATCCATCCAAGCAGAAAAACTGCTGTATTGTGAGGTCACACAGGTTATCAGGTCGACTGACCAGTAACAGTGACGACCTAATCACGTGAACTGAACACGAGTTGAACTAAGAACTAAGAATTTAATCTTGATGTTTTTAAAACTCTCTGTATGGATTATCTGTATCTTTTTGTGCACAAAAGTGTGCTTGTGTGACCAAATCTGCATGATTGTTAAAACAATAGCAACCAATATTACTAACAATAAAACAAAACCTTGAAAAGGGTCGAAAATAAGAAATGGCAGGCTAAAGCAAAACCGTCTTGGGATTTAAGGACACAACAGTATTTCACAAACACTGACTGAGTTGAAATTGTATAAAAATGCTTCAAAATAATCTGCCAAATATTCGCACCTATGGGACACAGTGACCTGCCTAATTTCGGGACACGCATGCAGATTTGTTTAGCATCTCTAGACTGAGTTGTTTGAGATCAATGTTCATGTGTTCATTGGAAAGTACTGATATTTGAAACCACGATCAGCAGTGCACTGATTGGTTGGCTGTAGAATGACATCATATACTTATCACAGACAGATCCACAATCCAGATACTCTACATATGAAGAATGATTATGGCAAATCCAGTTAGATAAGTGCATTTTTAACATAACTTTGTTTCCTGTTGGGCTGATTGTGTTTGTGATCTTCCTTACAGCTAATCCGGGGACATTTCAGTCAGCACTAGTGTGTAGTTAAGCTTAGACTAAACTTACACCAGCCTTATTATTAAGTCAGAACTATGATCATATGAGAGTATAAACTTATACATACCCTAATGTTTATCACAAAAACACATATGGAGGTTTGTACACCTCAGTGACCTTGATAGCAACAAAGATACCTACTACCCTTCATGTCCAGTTGACCTTTTTAGCGTGTTGTGGACCAAAGGTGGCTCATGGCTACGTCACAATCACTACACAGGAATGGGTTGGTCATCAGTCCTGAAGGTATGCACGCTGAAAACTTGCCTCACCTTGTATTGTTCCTGCGAGGCGTTGTTAGCATGCCACGCCAGCTTTATGTAACCGGGGACAGGGAGAGCTTATGTCTCTCATTTGTAAAAGGCACAAGCTCATAGCAAAGGTTCTTCGCTATAACACTAGGCTTGTTATGGTGATGCCTTTGGCAGGTCATATCACGTTACATAACCAGAAACTCAAGATGTTTTTGACCTTGTTTAGGTAGAGTTAGCAACAAAAAGATTACATGTGTCCAGATCATCACAATCATCTGCTGTATTTTTCTACAGGTTCAGTGTATGTCCTGTTATATTTGATAATCAGGCTCTTTTTATTGACTGTATATGTTATAGTACACAGTTATGAAATGTAAATGAATGACAATCTGCCAAACACCCAGCCACATAATTTGATCAAAGACTAAACATCAGGACTTGCATTGTTTTATTAAATGATTTGAAATGATTTTCTAAATTACGGCGAGGTTTTAACGCCATGTTAAAAAATGCTAAAAAATTTAATAATTAAAAAAAAAAAAAAAAAAAAAAAAATCAGTGAAGAGAATAAAGTCATAGGATTATGAGAATGGAGTTAAAATATTTTATTATATTTGTATGTGAAATATAGGCTGACTCATATTCTCATAATTGCTGTGATTTAATTCTCTAATTTTGACTAATATTTCTCATTTTGAAATTTTTGAGAATAAAGACAAAATTACGAGAATAAAATCGAAATATTTTGAGAATAAAGTCAAAATTATGAGAATAAAGTCGAAATATTTTGAGAAGAAAGTCAAAATTATGAGAATAAGTCATAGCAATACGAGAATTGTTAGGTCGAAATATTTTGAGAATAAATTTATTCTCTTAATTCTTTATTCTTTTTCGAGAACTTTATTCTCATAATTTTGTCTTTATTCTTAAAATATTTCGACTTTATTATCAAAATATTTCAACTTTATTCTCATAATTTTGACTTTCTTCTCAAAATATTTCAACTTTATTCTCATAATTTCAACTTTATTCTCAAAATATTTCAACTTTATTCTCGTAATTTTGTCTTTATTCTCGAAATATTTCGACTTTATTCTCGTATTGCTATGACTTTATTCTCATAATTTTGACTTTATTCTCAAAATATTTTGCCTTTATTCTGGTAATTTTGACTTTTTTTCTCGAAATATTACGACTTTAATATCATAATCTTAGATTTTTAGATTTATATTAGTTTTTTTAATGTGGCACTAAAACACTCGTACTAAATGATTTCATTTGTTGTAACAAAAAACAAAATATTGTTAATGTAAACACTTGTTGGGTTTAGTACAATGACAGAGGTAATAAGCTCCAGGAAACAGGTTTGGAAGGGCATTTTAAGAGCAGAAATATTCAGCTCATTGCTTACAAAAACAGCATCTCTCCTTCTGTTTCCTATGCTGCAGTAAGATATATCTAGCAACACAACACAAGCTTTAAAAACGATCAAAAAATCATTTGATCATTCATGTCTTATGAGATTTATGTCCACAGGAATAATGTAACTTATTCTTCAACCCCAAAACAAACCGGATGAGCAAGATGAAAAGATGATGAATGAAGCCTCTGGTAAAAAGAACAGCGTCTTCCAGCCACCCACACATGTTGTGTAACATGAAGTGTTTTCAAGTGTCATGAGTGTTAACAGGAAGAGGATTTTAGCTTCATTCACAGCTCCCCTGGACGGATTCAAGCATCTATGACCCCCTTCACTCCTGCTGTTAACATCCGTTTTGGGCAACTAGAAAACGTGATTCTGGCTGCTTCTTTGTGAAACGCCAAAAACTTCCAGATGAAATGAACACTAGTAGCAGTAAAACACCAACATCATTTTTTTTTCCTTCAAACACACAAATCATGATTAAAGGATCAGATTATTGATTAATAAATACTTATTTCCACACAGTTTCTATGTTATGAGCTCAAAACACTTTTACCATAATCCATGGTTTATAAACTAATGCATCTTGACATTTGCATCACATAATCTGCTCCGTATATGTGGCTTTTCTGATGTAGTAAACTTGCTCAGTAGCGCACCCGGTACAACATGGCAGCTCACTGGTACAAGTCCTGTGAAACGGTAAGAGATCAAATACATAAAAAGCAATATAACGTAACACGCTTGCCTCAGTAAATGCATTTTTATCTCATGTTCATTAAAACTACCAGCTAGATTTAGGGTTTAGTATAAATGCTGTGTTGTTTTTAAACACAGTAAAGCATTAACTTTTCAGCGCATTTTATTTCTGAACTTCCATGATACGTACAACAAACAACACAATAAAGCGTTGCCAGATTCACATTTATGAAAAAGGCAAACACGCTTTTAACACCACCCGGTGGACATTTCACTTTAAAACTGTTGCGAAATGTACAAGAAGCAACATTTTGTGTACCCGTCACCACAGGCATGTTTTTTCAATGAGCTTGGGTTGTTTTGTTTACAGCAAGGCTATACAGGTGCAAACAGGGTCTAAAATGTTTTTAGATTTTACTACTTTACAGATTAGTTGTTGCAACCCCTACATGCCTGATTTCATGGGATGACTGGCAATTTGATGAAGATAAATGACAATATGCCACTAGTATATGACTGGTCGTTAGCATACAGAATGCATTAGTTAACCCACATCATCCTCAGCTTTGCTTACATCTGGCTGGCAAACTGAAATTCCCACACCTGTTGCCAGACATTATCAAGCATCTCACGAGAAACTATTTCCAAGTTGCTGTCACATTTGAATATACCATGGCTGCCAGTGCATGTAATGTGCAAACGTGTTAGACTTCACAGCTTTAAAGTGAGGTTTGGTTGTGAGTGTCATTATGTACTCAGACGAGCACTGGTGTCTATAGTCTCTGTGGATGGAGGTCAGGGGTTGTACGTCATGCACTGTTAGCAGGCTGTGGGAGCTCAGCTGTTCTTCAGGACTCCTGGACATTGCTCTAAATCTGGCCAATTAACACCTGTCAGGCTGCTGCTGCCAACACAAGTTTTAATGGTGCACTGAGGCGGTACAGCAAAGAGCTAGTGAACGTGCTGCTCGATGTGCTGAAGACACCGGTGGGCTATTAATAGTGTCTTAGTGCACAACACAGCCTGTGCCACACTCCTCCACCAACAACCAGAGCCTGAGCACTATGTGCTCTACACATGAACATTTGTATCATTGTCATTCTATCATCTGCTTATCACATCCTTATGTGTTGCCGGCTGGATGGAGCCTGCGTTAGGATCAGTAACATTACATGCTATAAGTCAAACTGAAAGACAATAATCTACAAGACAATCAAAACAAACAATCTACAAAAGCAAATAAATTTAAATGAAATTTATTTTGCTCACCAAGTCTGCATTTATTTAATCAAAAATACTTTAAAGGGGTCATTGGATGCAAAGTTCACTTTTACATGTTGTTTGAACATTAATGTGTGTTGGCAGTGTATGTACAAATCTACCCTATAATGATAAAAATCCATGCGGTGGTTTTTTAAATCTGTAAAAATAATATCCCCTTTTTTAAATCAAGCCATTCTCAGATGCCTGAGGCCGCTCCCACGATAGTTGATTGACATGAGCTTCTTACCTCAGATCAGCTGTAACAGTCCGACCTCCATTGTTTCGATGCCGGAGCAGGGATGTAAGTTAGACAAGAATATCTTGAGCGATTGAGGTGTTGTGTTGCTGGATGTAATAATGAACATAGTGGTCGTCATTTACTCCTGACATCTGAGCCGCTGAAGATAAAATGGATTATATTTGTTTGTGAAGGGAAGGGAATGCGCCTCCCGATCTACATAAATGCGTCTATGTTCGCGCAAATCATTCGTGATCCAGCTTCACCTACAGCAGTGAGTATAAGGTTTTTTTATGAATCTCTGCAATCACCTTTCCTAATAATGTGCTAGTTAGCAAGTTTCGCGGCTAAACACGTTAAATGCGGCTAAAGTAAACAATCTCTCAGAGCAGCAGAGAGAAGAGAAGGCGGGGTGAGCAGAGCTCATTTGCATTTAAATGAACAATCCCTCATAATGGGATAATTTTTGCAGATCTCATTTAGACAAGGTAAAAAGGGTGTTGTTTTACACTGCCATTGAGAATTTTTAACCAAAGTATATTATAGACTTTTCATTATGACCCTAAAGAATCATATCAACTTGTGGAAAATAAGCATCTGATGACCCCTTTAAAAACAGTAATATTGTGAGATATTATTACAATTTAAAATAAATGTGTTCTAGGTGAATATATGTTAAAATGTAATTTATTTCTGTGATCAAAGCTGAATTTTCTACTCCAGTCTTCAGAGTCACATGGTCCTTCAGAAATCATTCTAATATGCTGATTTGCCGCTACAGATACATTTCTGATTATTATGAATGCTGAAAACAGTTGGGCTGCTTCATATATTTGTTAAAATAGTGACATTTTATTTTTCAGTATTCTTTGATGAATATAGAGTTCAAAGTTTTTTTCAAGCAAATACTGTTTTTCTGGCTTGTATGGCTAGTATTTGTGTTTTCCAAAGTAACCACTGTCAAGAGTGGTAAAAAAAAATCTGTTAATTGATTTATATTTGTTTTTACAAATTGTGTCATTTCCATTTTTATTTTAAAGAGCTGCTGAAGGGAGTCGTGCAGCATCGCTGCAATAGAAAATACTTTTTTCAGTCACGCACATTCTTCATTAGAGACGTCAATATCCGTACTGCGTTATGCAAATCCATGACAAATATTTCAGAATCACGAAAACCAAAAACTCAGAAAATCATCTCTCGAGTATCAGCATCAGATCCCACGTTAAATTGATTCTCATGGAATGACTCACAGTCTATATAGGCTCCAGAATCCTGCATCGTGCCAAACAGATCTGGCCTAATTCCAGCTTTCTGTGTTGTGTGGGATTCGCTCCTTTCTGCTTCTGAAAAATGAGAAACAAAACGCTATGAACAAAGAGACAGGTCTCAGTCAGGATGCTTGATTTTTTTTTTCACTGCCCTTTGGCAGTTCCTAGTTTGAGGATGTCAGTTGAAATCACCTGTGGATTGTATTTGTTGCTGTATGTTTAAACAGCTCAGTTCAGGTTGTGAAAATGAGATGGAATCACACACAATTACAAACCCATCTTCAGTTAATTAACCCTTGTGTACTTCTTGTTGCACAGCTTCAACTTCATACTATTTTTCCTCATTAAGTAGTTATTTTTGCACCCTATTTGAATGTTGTTTTAAGCATAGTATCAGTTTAGCTTTAATTAGCACTGCTTTCCTTTGGCTTATTAGTGTGGTGTGAATTAGATTGTGTGAAGGTGTCATCATAGTAAGTTGTTTAACAGCCCAGCGTCTCTCACACCTACTAACCCATCAGCCATTAATCGCTAGTAGTATATAGTAAGCACATCTTTGCTAACGCTACAGTGATTGCAGCAGCCTCGAGTGAGTCAGATTTCAGGAGTGATTTTGCACATACCCACCAAAAAATAAGAGAGTGTATGTAAAACAAGCAAAGCCTCTACCAGCGGTTTGTGTGGTTTTGAGAAATGGAAAACAGATCCACCTACGAGTTAGAACTACACCACTAGTGTGAACAGGCCAACTGTTTATAATGAACAGAAAGCACACCATGTCAGCTAAAGCTTTACGCTTACCTTTTGAATAAGAGAGAAAAGATCCCACCGCACACAGACAGCATGGGAAAGTGGCACAGGACTCTTGCAGGCACCAGAACAAATGTAGAACAGAACTGATCAAAAAGTGCAAAGACACAAAGATAAAATCACACGAACATAAGTGGGCTAGAGTGACAATACGTTCTTTCTATATTGCCTAAAATATTCTGGTTTTATCTTTGTTTTGCTGTTGTCATACTTGCCGAAAGTAATGATCGAAAAGCAGTTTGACCAATAAAATGTAGACAATGTACATAATTGACCAAACGTGGCGTGAAAGGTTGGATCTACAGAGAACAGTCAAAGCAATGCAAATACATGTAGACTGATCATTGTATTAACCTAGATATTTTAGGCAATATAGAAATCCTGGTCAGGACATGTCCAGGAAAAAAGGACATATTAGGCGCTTTCACAGCACGTAGAACTTAGTTCTAGGAACTAGCCAGCATGGTGGTTCCTAGAGAATCAGTTTCCCCCTCTGGCATTTGTACCAACAGCAGGAACTCTGTCTGAAGGAGTAGACAGTGATGTCTTTATTTGCAGCATTTACAAATGTCAACAACCGGTGAATGGAGGACACCATGATCGGAGCTGTTTTGGTTGCGTGTTGTGGGTTTTGTGATAACGGAGATGGAATGTAAACACAATTTACATGATTAAAATCTGACAAAATCTCCTATGACAACCTATCATCAAGGCTGAGAAGAGAACACTGAAGACAACAGGTAGCTAAATGCAGTATTATCGCTGTTTTCCATGTTCGTGGACAAAATATTTTTACACTGCTTTTTAAAAATGCCGGGTAGCCAGTCTTTCGTATGCGTTTGGCCAATCAGCGTACACTTACGTCACTTATAGTTCCTATAGAACTGTTCTAGACCCTACTCTGAAGTAGAAGCTAATTTAGTTCCCTCAAACGGAGTTCCTAGTTCCTGCAGTGCGAACACGCCAAAAAGCGTGAACTTCCACCAGTAGTTCAAGGAACTATGAAAAGGTTTCGGACCTGAAGTTTTTCATGACAGTTATACATGACTGGAAGAAAGTAGTGAAGTCTGGATTAACACCAATTTTAGGTCTAGAGCAGGGATGGATAAACTTAATCCTGGAGGACCAGTGTCCTGCAGAATTTAGCTTCAGACCTAATCAAATACACCTGAACCAGCTAATGTCTTCAGTATTACTAGAAGGTTGGTGAATTTTCTCAGAGTAAGATCTAAACTCTGCAGGTCTCTGGTCCATTTCTGGTCTAGAGACCCAAGAACCCGAGAAGACCCAAGAAGATCCTGTTCACTTGGACCTCATAATCCTGGGAGACGTATTTGCATCTACAATTTTTTTAAAAAGCACAGCGCAGAATGCCTCCTCCGCCAGGCTGGCATCAAATAAAACAGATGCCATGCAAACTTTCTACTGTAAACAAAAGTGCACAATGCTTGCTCCACCTCCAGGGTCTTCTGATTGGTCCACTGTTTTGGAACTGACACTGATGAGCGGCACTGACTTGGCGTCTTAAAAACTTGACGGTGCAAAAGAAGCGAAACGCAAGCATACGTCCGTCTAACACAGGGATGCTCAAACTCGGTCCTGGAGAGCTGTTGGAGCTCCAGCTCACCTCAACACAACTGCTGGGAAGTTTCTAGTATGCCTAGTAAGAGCTTGATTAGCTTGATCAGGTGTGTCAAATTGGGGTTGGAGCTGAATTCTGCAGGACACTGGCCTTCCAGGACCAAGTTTTGGCACCCTAACACATTCACATGGGAAAAAAAAAATTGGAAAAGTAACACACCATTTTCTTGTTAGCCAAACTAGGTGTCTTCATGTCTTCTGATCCAGTTTCGTATGCAAAAATGTGCCTCACCAAGCCTCAGTTATACTCTTTTCTTCCAAGATATCTTCCTACTTCCTACCGCTCTTGTCAACACATCCTTATTCTGTGCAGTGTCCCATTCGATAGAATTCTGCATGACCACAGCGCAATGAAACTAGAACTGAAATTACTGACTGGTCTCACTCATACTTTCATGAAAATAGCTGTGGAGTTACTCTAGTTGTTTTGGTTGAAAGTCATTGTTACACTCTTCTTATTTTGGTAGTTGTTGTTTCTCTTAGTCTCTTGGATGTCAAACTCTTCTTTCTGGACCTGCTCCTGCTCATGTGTCCAATCCTGCAGAGCCCAGCTCCAACCCCAATCAAACACAGCTGATCAAGGTCTTCAGGATGACTAGAAACATCCAGGCAGGTGTGTTGGGAGCAGGCTGGATCTAAACTCTGCAGGATACTGGCCCTCCAAGCTTGCTTTAGAGCATGAGGAAATTAAGAACTTTGTATCTTCACTATCTGCTGCACCTTGTCCCAATTCACAGCTACCCTATTGAGCCTGTTGAGATCTATACGCCTGTAACCTCCAGAAATGCGAGCTAGGATCTTCACTGCGACTGACAGTATCTGCTAGACGTCTTCAACATCCTGTTCCTTGCTTGCAAAGAATCTGTCCCACACTCCTGTCAACCATAATCAAGGTGTACATCCCAGACACTTCTCGTCAGCAAGCTCACGTCATGACAGGTTCACACTTGTTTAGGTGGTGATTTTCCATTCCTGTCCTTCGCTTATGCAATGACCTCCAAATAACAGGCTGAACGCATTCATATTGCAACGTATGTCTTAAAACCTGTTACCTAATGGTCCTTGAAAGAGACACCCAAAAGTACAGACTGCAGTATGTTGAGCTATAATATTTTTTGTTTAGTGCAACTATTAAAAGTAATAAAGTACATTAGGTGTTTAAAAAAAAAAAAAAAAATCATATAATATATTAAACTGTGGCAGTGTAATGTGAAGACTAGAAATTTGAGTACATTTGAAAAAGAAACTCCAGCACAATATCTAGACTCATTACGATCTCTTTTCTAAAAAAGCGTCCAGAGAACTCTCTGATCAGAGAAAGCATGTCAAATTGACCTTTAAAAATAAAATAAAAATTGCACTCATTTTCAAAAAACCAGAAGAACCAGCCCCCCCGACTGAGCCTGGATTATCCCAAAGGCTTGCTAGCGGAGGTTCCTTGCCACTGTCCCCTTTGGCCTACTTAGTGCTGGATTAAAAAACAATTTATAGTCAATCAAAATGATTGATTTACAGTAGCTGTACTTGACACCACTGAAGAAATAAACTTCCATATCTGCTGTACAGCTCAGCCGAAAGCTAAAATTATAACTGAAATAACAGATTTCTTAAAGAATCTGAAACTCTGACACTGTTCCTCCTGTTTATTATGTAAAGCTGCTTTGAAGCAATCTGAACGGTTTAGCGCTATACAAATAAACATGACTTGACATGGGTTACAAAGAGGAAGTGAAGCGGTGATAGTTTCAGCAATCGGATGTGGTGTCATCACATGCTTCAGAAACCATCTGTATCTGAAATTAACCACAAGGCAACAGGAAACCAATCCTCAGAGTGGGCGGGGGGAGGAAGTCTCACCTCATGCAGGACTCATGTTACAGAAGAACACCCTTGGGGTGCCGTTTCCAAAAAACTCCTAAGTCATGAACAAGATGGAAAATAAAGGTGGAATGAGATTAAAATTTATGTGATCCTAATGGAGAGCGCTTCTGGAGATTCTGAGCCTTAGACAGCTTTTTACAGGACACTTGAACGGGTGTAAAGGGAAGAAATTGACGGAACACGGAGGGGGATGGACACTGTAAAATAATGTAAAAGGAACACACCAAAGCAGATCGGATAACCAAAAAAATAATTCAATATTTATTTGCAGTACAAACAAGTCTTGTATTGGTTTTCATATACTATACAATACATAGGGACAATTTTATATCCTTCATAAACCAGAAAATTTAACTGCCCGGTTACCAAGCCCAGTATTATACACATATATAGATTGTATCTTTTAAAAAATGTATACAGCACATATAAAACAGCTCTTTGACATTTGAAGCTGTAACACGATGCCGACGCATTGTCAAATAAAAATCCCTGAAAAATTCCTCGGTGAGGTAAGATATACATTTCCTTATTCACTCATCTAGTTCCTGTGTGTCGCTCTCTTTCATTCTTACTGTTATTAATCGCAGAACCGTTATGTAGCTACAAGAAATGTCCACAGAAAGCCGTGTTCCTGTGTTCTGGCAATATACAAACAGAGAAAAACATTAACGATTTCTCTTTCCCATGGTTACAGATACAAACATTCCTCCACAAGAAGCAGCTCGAAATCAAGATGTACAAGTAAATAAAGAAGCTGTGAAATGAAGCGCTTTTCTGTCCCGGGGTGACGCGAGAGCGCCGTGTTGTTATTGTGACTGGGTCGTTTCAAGCATGAGAAAAAGTCATCCGCGATGATATATTAAGGGGACGACTGTTGCATATCTGCACAAGATGAATATTACATATATATAAATATATTTATATATTGAAATACATGAAAAGGCCACAGGAGTCAGTATATAGCACATATATTGTATATTACGGAAATCCGTGGTTTAAATCGAATCTGATGAAACGCGAGCGAATGCCCAGCACCCAGCGTGAGATGCACTTCGGACACCCCGGGTGAAAAGCTGCCTCCGTTTCAAGCTCACGAAGCTATATTTCTGTGGATCTCTAGTATCAAAAGTAGAGGAGTCAAAAACCCGAGGCCATTTTCTAGAAAATACTGCAAAGGGTTGTTGAGTATATTGCAGAGTAACAAATACAACCTTGACTGACCCGTTAAAGACCATTAGTCGTCTATTATTATTACTACATATCGGTTTCTTTAAAAATGAACAAACGTCTTCTTAATACAACGAATTTTCTAAAGTGAAATACAAAGAGTATTGAACAGTCAGAGTAGGAAAGAATTAAAAAGGTTATATAAGGCCAGCTTAAAGCAACCCTGTTAACTCAAGCACTCGTCCGCTCGGGTCCAGTCGCTCGTTCCCGCGGTCAGGAACGCCCTCGCTACACACTGTTTGCTGCCCCGGTCGCCACGCGAAGGAGCAGCAAGAGTAGTTAAAAAAACAGTCCTCAACATTCAGTGACGTGCCACGCATCGAGAGGATCGCATGCCCAAATACATCGAGTGAATAGATATACTCTTATGTAGAAACTAATACAATATATTCATACTGTAATGAGAATCACCAAGGCCAGAAGGTGAGCGAGCCCGGAAGTCGGGACTCGTGGCTAGGACACAAACGTCAATCTGTCGTTTGCAGTTAAGGAACAATGAGCTTTAAGTGCGCGCGTCGTCCCGAGCGCCCCACGCAGCTGCGCGGCCTCGTCGCAGCCTAGGACTGGCAGCGCCGCAGGACCTCTGAATGTGTCTTTCTGTGTGTGTTGGAGTACCGCTTTTAAGTGCCAAGAAGTGAAAGGCTTCACCACTGTGCAAAACGCATTAGGTCATTGCAAACGTAGAGCGAGAGACAGAGAAAGAGAGAGAAAGAAAGAGAGGGAGAAAGAGAGAGAGAAAATAAAGAGGGGGAGGGCTCACAATGTTTTTTTGTGTCGGTTCGGTCACCAAGACCGTCACTACTTTGGACAACATGGTTCTGCGCATTTCATCTGAGAGGAAATATACAAAGATATAGAAACAGACAGACTGCATGTATGTGTTGTGCACCTCCGTGATGCCACTTCTGTCTTTGCTCGGAGAAGAGAACCGATCCAATCCTACATTCTCCTCCGGTTAGAAAAGCAAAATCCCAGGCAGTACGTTGGCACCCTTTGAAACGGGAGGTTGAAGGCATCGCACAGCAGTCAAAGCTTCCTTCTCTGCGAGCGAAGCGCTGTGCAAAAGTCTCGCGTTTCTTCTCGTGTATCAAACCGTGACAAAAAAAGAACAGTCTGTTCCATAAAGGCAAGAAAAGCTGCATTAAAATCCACCGGAATAGCTGCGAGGGCTTGAGAGGGGCCCCGTGTGCTTAACCACCCTCCGTCCCTCCCTTCGCCACGGCTGCTGGCCTGTCCTCCAGGTCAAAAACTCCCCTGGAGATGGGAGATAAACATTCAAAGGGTGGCTGCTCCCACCCAGCTTCCTCTGCTGGCCTTCATGTGGACTCCAGCGTGTCCAGCTGGAACATGTTGTGATTGGTCGGCGTGGTGAAGAAGAGCTGGTCGTTGGGCGAGCGGTTGTCGCAGGGACTGTTGAGCCCCAGTGTCCTCTCAAAGTCCAAAAGCTGCCCCATGAAGTTGAAGTTGGGCGAGATGTTGGACTTCTTGCGCTTGACGAAATCGTAGGCGTCGTTGAGCGACAGGTTGAGCTTCTGCATCAGGTACGCCACCGTGACCGTGACCGAGCGACTGATGCCTGCTAGGCAGTGCACCAAGATGCCACACTTTTTGGAACGAGCTTCATCTGAGGAACAGATAAAAACACAAACAGATAAGCACTGAGTGCTAAATCACACACACGCACACACATTACATGAATGAACTCATCAGTGCATCAGTTTGGGAGCACTCACATGCTCACATTCAACTACAAAAAAGGCTTTTTGAACAGCGGTCATCTGGAAATTTGCCTTGCGAATCAGCTTTAAGACCAATTAGAATGTTTAGATTCATTAAAAAGTGTGACTTTGACAAATTAACCAGTTTCAATGACAGGTTTTTTAAGACAATTACATTTCAAAGACTGTTCATCTGTGTACACATTTGAGGCTCGTTCACAATAAAATGAACCTTTGGTGTGCAAATTCAAATTAACATTAACGGCTATCAACGCATCTGTTCAGAACATCACAAATTTGCATGCCGTCAATGCGGCCGTTTTTTTTTTTTTTTTTTTTTTTTTTGGAGAGGTGTTCTAATCACTTTTCCATCACACTGTAAAGAAAACCGGCCAGCCAATAGAGTGCATTCGTGCCTGTCTGTTTGTTCGGTGGCCTTGGTTCTAGATGTCACTTTCCCCATTCATTCTTCCAACAGAGATCTTAAAAAGACTTTTTTGTAACCCATGAACCAAACCAACTTCTATGAGGTGAATCACTACAACCTTGACTTGAAGCAAAAAAGTTTAGCAATAAAGGTACAAAGACTGTCTACTTCATGGCTTTAATGAGGGGAAAATGTTGCAAATAACAATCAAAAAACATATAAATCTGTTAAACATCTTGATTAAATGTAAACAACATATTTTACATTTATTATAATATATCTTCAAAGCTTTGTTATTGTTCAAAATCAGTTCCTCTATGGAGGAAATGAATGCCATGTTTACTTCTGGAAACTGACTGTTGATGTCTAAGATTCATGTTTTTGATCATATGCCCAGATGCTGCTGTTACATAAATATACGACTTGGTGTCACTCATGAACATGAGTATTTTGCTAAGCGACAATGAACAAAGGAACAATCCTGACTAAATTTTGCACTGGTGTAAACAGCTCTGTAGACAGTGAGGTTTGATGCTATGGACGTGTGGTTATATTTAATTTAGTTGATCACATTTTGGTTTTGATTTAAGGTTTAATTTTCACTCCTTTGTCATACAAAGTGAACACTGGATTACATCACGTGGTTTGGAATACGTTTTTGTTACCTTGTTTTGGGAGCTTGAAACTTTCAAACCACACTAACTTTAACTGTACTGACAAACAGTTTTATGGGTTAACACTAGTTAATAGAAAATCATACAGGTTTTAGACGACATGAGGATGAGTAAATTAAGACAATGTTCATTTTTGGGTGAACTGTCAATTTAATACACGAGTGAGTGAGTCTGCTGAACACTGACCCAGTGTAATCATACAGTGCTTCCTGTAGACCAATTAATCACTAAATTGTGTTTGGAAGACAAGTAGTTACAGCTCTACTGAACTCCTGAAATGACTAATCATGACACAGACCGAGGCCGTGATCTGAAGTCTGCTTCGGTACAGAAGCGTTCAGCGGCTTATGATAGGAGCGCATTACAGCTCCAGTCAGTGGAGCCATGAGTGATTCATCCAATAACATCAAGATAAACCATTACAAACACAGATCACATGAGAAACACCCTCTCTAAAGCTTTCTACCGGGTCTGATCCGTGAATGGGGAAAAATTACAGCTATACATTATTTAGAGACAAAGTGCATCTGGTTTTGTGGGGCATGACGTACTACAGAGCCATTAGTGCCAGGCGAGGCAGAGTAAAGTGGCCATTTCCTCTTCTCTGCTCATGATGGATGTGGCAAGAACACTCCGAGTCCAGCTGAACCCTAGAACAATGAGGTCACTTCCCCCAGAAACACTGGCTCCAGCACGGAGACGTTTCTCTTGAACCCTTCTAAGCTTCAATTAATTCATAAAACACAACAACACCACTGAGCTCTTTAGGCTTTGGTGCTTTTCGTCTAAACAGGAAGTTTCTTTCAGCAAAGCTTCCTAATGTTCAATAGCTCTTGTAGGAAGCAACGGCACAATTTACACAATCACACGAAAAGTATGTTTACGCAGCAAAATCGAAAGTGTTCACAGACCGAACAGCAGCGTCCAGCTGCATAACAGGATGTTGTGATAGTTTAGTGCACCAGTTTGCCCTACTTACAACATGACCACAGAATAATGCAAATTTAACGATTATTTCACCTGACGATGAACCTTTTGTTGATATGTACTTGTTCGCATGTCGTACGAGTTAGATCAACACTTTTCCTTTTTGAGTGAACTAGACCATTCAGTTACACTCATCTGTTCAATACTTCCCACAGTCTCAATGAAAGACACACCACAACTATTTAAATGCTAAGAATGAGCGGCAGAAACCAGAACAACAGGTTCCAGTCAAAAGCACATGTACGTGAGATGCCACAGAGCTACACAACTGTCCCACGACAATACCTCCAGTGCAAATGGAAAATTATTTCAAACACCAGTGGCGTTTCAGTACATGATCACACAAAACTACTGCCAAATGGATGTACACAGTAAGCTTACACACTCACTGCACCATTTTCAGCTCAAACTGATGTCATGAAAGATTCTTTGTAATCCAGATATAACCTCAGACTAGATGTTTTTAGGAAATGACTTTAGAAAGTGTCAACCAAGACCTGCCGCAGACGGCACGTGTGGCTTCACCTAAAAAACAATGACATGAAGAGAAACTAAAACCGTTTCCGTCCTTATTCATCTGGAGACTCAGGCTTTCAGCTTGTTTTTTGTTTTTTTTGTCTTTTTTAAATTAACATTCAAAGCAAAAGATGAGGTGTGCTCTCTGTAGTTCGCGTGCATGTCAGTCTCGATTCACACTCACATGGTTCACTTCACCATTAGCGGTGGCGCTCTGTGATCTATGGCCTACATTGATCACTTCTGTACAGCTCACTGAATCAATTATATCTACTTCCTCTGCTGTGCCATTCCGGTAATGTTGTGCCCTTGTTTTACATCACCCAGGGAAAGCTTGTCTGACCTGACCTGAGCTCATTTGCTTGAGAAATGTCTGGATACGACTATCTGACAGTCAGTAAGCTGGTTTAAGCAGTGGTGTTCTTCATGTAGACCACAGGTGAACTGTGTAAATCTGACCCCTGTTAAAGTGACTTGGCAATGCCGCACGGTTTGATGACATTTTAGGTAAAAGAAAATGATCATTTAAGAAAATGCGAACAGAAAGAGCTGGTATGTGAGGTTGGGGAGTATCCTAAACTTCAGGAACACAAACACATCCTGAGGTCATTTCCAGACACACAATGAAAATAATAATCCACAATCTGACAGACATGAGCTTTACACATTTGAAAGTCCAAAAGGCAGAAACTTACCTATGAAAGAAATGGCTTCAGGGAAAAACTGAGATAAGTTTTGGCTCCAGTGATCAGAGATGGGAATTTGCTTGTACTTGAATTCCCCATCGTGTTCAAACATGTTGGGCAGGTTGGGAGTTACGTTCAGGATGTACTTGATGTTGTACTTGCCCAGAACGTCCAAGTTGGTGGAGTCTTTGGCACAGCCCAGGTAAAGATAGGGTAAAATTTGGACTGGGAATGCTGGTTGGTTATTGGGCAGCGGGCTGCCCTCGGACTCCGTGGCACTGCCTGGTTCCCGGTCCGACTCTCCGTCAGAACAGTCCGAACTGATCCGCAGTCCACCGAGACCCAGAACAGACGAGGGCGGAGAGCTGCTCGGACAGGAGCAGTCCAGGTTCGTCTCGCAGTGCTCTGGGTATTCAGTCTGAAACTTGTTAAATCCTCCTAAAACAGGCCAGATAACACAAACACTCATAAGCCAACATAAACACTTCATAAAAACTCAGTATCATCACAAAAAGAAGTTATCATATTATATAATCTTTAACAGATAATGTTACTGTACATTAAAATAGTGATGACATGGATTTTGTACACAAACTGTACACAGATAATATAATGTTTGTGCATAAATAACATAGTTATTAACACTGTGTCAATGGCAAGATGTCACATAATTAGTAGTTTAGTGTCATTATGTAATTCAAATAGCTTTTCATATCTATTTCAGGTTTCTTAAAGCTAACTAAATAGACAGTAGACACTATGGTGTATTCCAACTGTTGTTAGTTACATTAGCCATGCTGACTAGTTATTACATAAGACAAAACACTATTAACTACTGAGGTATGCAGTATTAGCAGTAAGACTAAAATGGATATCAACAACAGCTGGAGTATTAAACAGTTAAAGAGACTGTTCACCCCAAAATGACCAATTTGTCATAAATTCACCCTCATGTTCTTCCACACTTCCAAAAAGTGTGTGACTTTCTTTAGAGAAACGAAAAACAGACGTTTTTCAAAATATCTTGTCTTGCATTCCACGGAAACAAGGTTTGGAAAGACATATGGGTGAGTAAATGAGCTATCCCTTTAATATCTGAACCAAAGATCCTCATAAAACTCTAATGGAATAGTTATTTGTCACTACTGGCATAGTGCCTAGTAGCAAAGAACATACTACTATGTAATGAACTAGTACTACTGTATCTGAAAAAAGATGCTAGTCACCAACAACAAAAACACATATTCTGAATGTTAAACGTGTCGTTCTTAAAGCTGTTGAGTGTTGAATGCTGGTCACGTCTTGCCGCTGTTATCTCGTGTCATGAACGATCATGACTGACACTCGATGTCTATTTTGTGAATGGTGGCGAACCCGAGAATTACACAGCCAAACACCATTTCCACGACAAAACGCTCGACGTATGCTTATATTTGTACGAAATATCGAGCAAAATGTGTGCATTTATCGAAAAGAGTGAAACTGCGTCGTGATTCAGTCCTTTTGGCCGTTCATTCATGAATCGCTCGTTTTCCCTCTGAAAGACAACATGGCGGAGCCATTTTAGGAAATTAATTGAAAACATGTTTGTTTCTCTTTTTTTTAAAAAGGTCTGCCGTGAAACCACATCGCGAAAAAGACAGAGAGGGCAAAAATTGCTCGTTTCTAAAAGAAACTGACGACATAAATAATATTTCACACATCGAGAGCTGTAACGTTACTATATTTGTGAAATAGTTCGTCTTTCGTACTCTAAACAACATTAAGTCCAGCTTTTCATCTCAGCGCTTCTGAACTTTTTCACCTCTTAAAACTCACAGGAACGTGTTATTTCAACTTGAGAGGAAGAGCGAGAGATTTAATCCGTTTCAAACTAACACACAAAAGCCTTTTAAGCTCTTAAAAGTTTTGAACAGCCAATTAAACGCGCCGTAACTCCACATAAATCGAACTGCTCGCCATTCCCTGTTATTGTCCATTTGCATCGGCGTCTTTTTACCTTCCAGGTAATAGGCTTTACATCCGTCGTCCCGCAGCTTGTGCATGAGGAGCCCCAGCACGGAGCCCGCGGCTCCGCTCTCCTGCCAGTCCGCCGTCGCCTCGTCGTACAGCACCACCGTGTCCGTTTTACAGCGCTTGACGAACTTCTCCTTGTCCTCGTTATTGGGGATGATGGAGCGGATGGGCAAGTTGCCCTTCTTCAGCCTCCGCAGCATGAGTCCCGGGATGGCCAGGTTGATGGCGGACTCGATGTGCGAGGACTCGAAGAGTTCGTGCGATCGACAGTCGAGCAGCAGCAGCGAGCCGCCGCCGGACTGCAGCTCATCCTGCAGCCATTCCGCGCTTTTGCTCGACATCATCACACCGCTCCAGAGAGTGTTTTTCATGGGGGAGATAGGGCGAGGCTGCTATGTGCGACAAAACGGGGGAAAAGACGATCAGGCGCTGAGAAGAAGTTCCCCCGTGGGCAAATCCATGCGTGTGGAGTGGAGGGCTCTGCTGTTTCAGCTGCACACAGCGGCTGTGCTCCGCTCGGCGTCCATAAGAGGCTGCTGCTGTTGCGGCGGGGCGATCCGTCAGATTCGGGCCAAACGCGCTGAACGTGTCGCGGCTGTAATGGGGTGAAGAGAGCAGCTCATGATCGCGATCTGTCCGCTCGCCTGTTTGTCATCTTAGGATGGCTGTTTGACAGACTGTAATAAAACGATCGCGTCATACGAGTGGGCGGGGTCTGTCAGGAGCATTTAAAGACGCAGCGCCTTTTATTTTCCCTCCTAAAATAATAGAGTAGTCATCGCAGATATTCTGTAGAGAAGATGTAAAATTCATGTGTTCGATAAACTAATTCTTTTTCCTCAGGGAAAACAAACCAATATTTCCAAGCACAGGTAGGCTACGTAAAATGACGTTGTGAATATGCTGTACTTTCTTAAAGGGTTAGTTCTCTCAAAAATTCTGTCAACAATTACTCATTCTCATGTCCTTTCAAAACTCATAAGACTTTTGTTCATGGACTAAAGAAAAATGAATATAAAATTTCTGTCGCTATATTGAAAGTGCAACCAAAACGTATGTTTTTAAAGACATGGCAAAAGTGCTGAAGAGACATGATGGCTTTATATGAATAAATAAATATTATTTTTGAATCAGCTCAACAATTGAAAGGAACAGTTAAAAACATTAGAGTATAGATCTTAGTCAGGTTAGACACCATTTCAAATTTACAGCGGATGAAACCAAGGCTGTGAGGGACAAACGTTCAGCTTTCACAATGACGTGCTGTATAAAGGTCCTACAGTCTTTTGGAAAAGACTGTAGGACCTTTTGGAAAGATGTTTTGTCAGCTGAACAGTCAATGTGTTACTAAACAATAGTATAGTCTATTGACCCCACTGTACTTCAGTCCCTCACAACCTCGTTTTCATTCCTGTCAGAAATGAAACACGGCGGTACCCTGAAGAAGGTCTGTTACAACATCTGTGACTCACTGCTTCATTTTCATTTGTTAAAAAAAGAGAAAAAATAGGGAGCCTGAAAAATGAGAGGGATCAGTAACGTCATTTGAAAAGGAAAATCATTTCACAGGTGGAGCAAGATATTACATTCTGAAATATGAAGACACATCTGGAATAAAGACAATATAACAATAAAGTAAACAGGGTGTATTGTGCACGGACCATTTCATGTTGACAGTTTAATATTTAATCCAATGTTTTTAGTATTGATGAACGATGCGTCTGTGCTTGAGCTGACAGAGTGCGCTGGCCCTTTAAGGCCTACAGCTCTGCCTTGGAGCAGTATTTCAGTGAGTGTGGATTGTGAATGGATCAACCTCAGTTTAAAAGTTAATCTCATTAACTATCAACTCCCTTTTATACATCCAACCATGAAAGGTCTGATTCTTATTCTTGAACACTGCTGCGTAACACCTGATGGTTAAAATATGAGCATAAGTGATAGAGCAATTTGACACTGTGTTAATTCATAACATATGAGAGAGAGGACTGAAATAGTGCAGCTCTCCAGGAATAAGGCCAGCGTTTCAATCATGTGAATGAAGCTCGGAACTAACGAGATTCACATTACCTGTAACGCTAAATGCTCATAACAGCAGGAACGCAGCATCAATTCGGCAAAAAAGAAGGAACGTTTGATTTCAGCACAGAGGCATGATGGGAGTAGTGAGATGCCCAGGCCGAACACAATGGCCTTTTATGCATCCAGATGAGTTGTAGTTCCTCCAAACTGTCAGCTCCTTGTGTCTCCATCCTCTCATCCTAAAGGCCTCTCCACACAAAATGAAGAGACAGGCCTCTCGCTGAGAACAGAGCTTCTCGTATAGGAGGCGAGCGTGCAAAATACAAAACAAGGGCTCAGAATGTTTCCGTTGGGCTATTTTTATCTAATTTATGACAAGACACCACAGATGAGTGTGGTAAACATTTTAACTGATATCACCGTACCTCCCTAACTGGGTAATCACAGCACATTAAGATAACTGTTATGTATCACAAGGTTTCTGAAATTTAGTTTACACATACACTACCAGTCAAAAGTTTTTGAACAGTAAGAGTATTAATCTTTTTTAAAGAATTCTCTTCACCAAGCCTGCGTTTATTTGATCTAAAATACATCAAAAGGAGTAATATTGTGAAATATGTTTACTATTTAAATTTGACTATTTTTACTATTAAATATATTTAAAATATATTTTGAAATGTAGTTTATTCCTGTGATCAAAGCTAAATTATCAGCGTCATTACTCCAGTCTTCAGTGTCACATGATCCCTCAAAAGCAATCATAGAAATTAATACTTTTATTTAGCAATGATGCTTTAAGTTGATCAAAAGTGCAATAAAGTAGACAAATGTGTATTTTGGTGTTTTCTTTCCACTAGTCTAAAAGAAGACGTGTTATAGAAACAAAACAGACCTCGAAATTGATCAGTGCATGAAAAAAAGAATGGTTTTGCCTGTGGTGTTTTGCCCTAATGCAAACTTTTACATTATATTATCTGTATTCAATTTCAAAATTAATGTGAATTTCATGGTCATGATTTGATTTGATCCTTAGAGCATCTTGTTCTTCAATAGAAGAGCATCTGACCATCTGTACAGAGAGTTATATGATCAATGACACATTTAAGTACATTTGATTATTCTCCAAAAATGATGACGCGGCGTTTAAACTTGTGTTCATATTGTGTTATCAGACTCAATGATTTGACATGATGAAAGTGAGGTTTCAAGAAGAATGAGCATCTTTTCTGGCTTATGGGAATCATGTTGCCTTTGCGCTTCTGTCCGACGCTTGTAAGAGCAAAGGATGATGGGCAGGAAACCACATTTAGCTTTAATTTCCTGCCGGATTCGAGTTCCTGCCAACTGTACAGCCAGTTAAATGTGCATCCCTACCAGACGGGGACAAATACATGAGTGCTTCACCAGCCCGTACACCTACACACACGTGTGTGCTCTTCAGAGCTGAGAGCCTCATGCTTCTGCTCAGATGATGAAGCCACCGTTTGAACAACTCCAACAAAGTGCTCTACGCTGCAGAGCATTAGAACCGCTCTTGAATGTTAATGTCATTTGTGAAGGTGAGTACTGTAGCTGATGGCTCGGATGAAGTGGCGTTTTGTAATCCGGCAGAAGTGAGTGACACTGACCCCGGCTACGGTTTCCATGCGGCCCGCTGCAGCGCTAATCCACCCTCACAGCGTTGACTCCCACGCTTTGACTGGCATTTCCTCCCCTCCATTTCAGCCTGGAAAATCCATTAATGCAACCCCAGTGCTCCTGGAGCAGCCCGTCACAGCCGTCAATGATACAACACTAGAGAAGGTGATACAGGACTGAAGTAAGGATTCTGAGCCATAAACCTGATGTTCATCTGCGCTTTGATCTCAAAAGCAATTGCTCATAAAAGTAGTATATGGCAGGTACATCAGAGACCGTTTTGTTGCTGTACTTTGTTCAGCTGTTTATGAAACAAAGTCTCTCTTTAACACAGGTGTGATGTGTTGGTGAGATCTTTGCTCTCTGAGCGGTGGAGTCCTGAGAGAAATCCAGCAAACAGTTAATAGTCTGGGATTTCGGAGGTGGATAATCCTGAAATGTGGTAAGGTAAAGTTCTGGTCCAGTGCTGTGATTCAGTCTGATTACTAGTTTTGGAAAATTCTTTTGTGTCTGTACCACCTATTGTAATGTGAAACGTGTAACCCAGTGTACAACTGTGTTTTTGGCATAGTGACTATAGTGACATGCACCTATCAGCTAGTATCAGTTATCCGGCCAGCAGATGACAAAACACGCCACAAGACGAGGAAGGCCTAAGGAAAGCCAATATAAGATTCACAGCCTATTCACATGGGCCGCTGGAGAGGGAGTGTTTTTTACCACAGTCATCCAGCTGTATCGGACTCAGTGTCTGCACTCCTATAGCCAATCACTGCATGCCTTTCAGTTCATCTGCATGAAGTTAATCACTGCTCAGCTTTGTCACATCGCCAGCGTTCATTGAAGATGAATGACTGTAGTTCTGTTAAAGGGGTCATCGGATGCCCATTTTCCACAAGTTGGTATGATTCTTTAGGTTCTTAAAGGAAAAGTTCCACAACAAAAGTTTACAGATAATGTACTCACTCCTTGTCCTTCAAGATGTTCATGTCTTTCATTTTCCAGTCGTAAAGAAATTATGTTTTTTGAGGAAAACATTTCAGGATTTTTCTCCATATAATTGACTGATATGGTGCCCTGAGTTTGAACTTCCAAAATGCAGTTTAAATACGGCTTCAAACAATCCCAAATGCGGTTGTTAACAATCCTAGCTGAGGAAAAAGGGTCTTATTTAGCGAAATTATTGGTTATTTTCATTTAAAAAAAAAATACAATTTAAATACTTTTAATCTCAAAAGCTCGTCTTGTCTTGCTCTGCCTGAACTCTGTGTATTCTGGTTCAAGTTAGGGTATGTCGAAAACCCTTAACTTCAAAAATCATTTCAAAATCATCCTACATCGCTCAAGAAGTACGACCCAGTCTTTGCAAAGTGAACATGCAAAGAAGATCAAACACCCTTAACAAAACAGGTAAAACAGCGATATAGGACGATTTTGAAGTTGAGTTCAGGCAGAGTAAGACAAGACGAGAGTTTGACATTAAAAAGTATATAAATTGGATTATTTTTATCAAAATAACCAATCGTTTCGCTAGATAAGACCCTTATTCCTCAGCTGGGATCATTTACAACTGCATTTGGGATCGTTTGAAGCTGCATTTAAACTGCATTTTGGAAGTTCAAACTCGGGGCACCATAGAAGTCCACTATATGGAGAAAAATGCTGAAATGTTTTCCTCAAAAAAACAATTTCTTTACGACTGAAGAAAGAAAGACATGAACATCTTGGATGACAAGGGGATGAGTACATTATCTGTCAATTTTTTATTATTACATCCAACAACAGAACATCTCAATCGTTTAGGAGCCGTTCTTGTCTTGCTGCACCGACGTCAAAACAATGGCGGTCGGACTGTTTACAGCTCACTCAGGGCGGGTCTAAGGTAAGACGGCCGTATCAATGAACTATCGTGGTAGCGGCCTTGGTCGGTATGACTTCACATAGACAAGATGCTGAAAATGGCTTGATTTGAAAAATGGGATATTACTTATAAAGACTGGGTAGATTTTTATCATTACAGGGTGGGTGTGTACACACACTGCCAACACACATTTATGTTCAAACAACATGTAAAAGTAAATTTTGCATCCGATGACCTCTTTAATGCACTGTAAACACACTAAAGCTAAAACACAGAGTCACCAAAGTGTGCTTGTAGGGCTACGTCTACATTAATCCGGATACATTTGAGTTTTCGTTTTAAAACGCTCTCCATCCACATTAGCGTTTCAGGCGTTTTCCAAAAGTTTTTCATCCACACTGAAATGTAGAAACGTTAAATTCGCCATACTGCGCATGCGTAACAACTCACTGAGATGATACAGACGGAAAAGAGAGCAATTCTTGGCAGGATGATTTTATTTACGAAAATCTCATCATTCACTAACGCGTCCATGTCACGCGCTCTCATGTTTGATCTAAAAAGCAGCTGCCCTCACGTTTAGCTGCAGGAGTCAGGATAGCAACTGTGAGTACATTTTCTGTCATCTTTTTAGGACTGTAATATGAAGAGTGTACAAAATCTTTAGCAGCAGTGTAAAAAAGTGAATAGCACATAACAGCCACAATTACTGGTATAAACATGGATATCTATTGGTACAATATGCGTCATCGTTTTCAAAAGCCTCCGTTTTCACAGTCCACACTGCAACGCGAAAACGGCATTTTCAAATTTATCCGCTTTGGAGAGCGTTTTCAAAAAGCTCTGTTTTCCTTGACAAAAAATGCAGTCTCAGTGTGGATGGAAGGCCAAAACAGAGAGAAAAAGATGCGTTTTCAAACAAAAACGCATTAGTGTGGACATGGCCTAGGTGATCTGTTGTGTAATATCACACGTTTTGGCTACCTGTCGCTTATCAGTGTTGTGGGAAATCATACCTGTGTGCCAATCGGAGGAGCTGCCCTTCTTGTTAGCTGATCAGAAAATCAGCCAATAAGCTATTCTCCCTGACTGCCAATTATTTTGACCTAAAAATGTAAATTCACTCTACGTCATCATTTTAACCTGTATGACTGACTTCTGTGGAACGCAAAAGAAGACATTTAGAATAATATGCTGGTTGCTTTTTTCCATCCAGTTACATTGTTCAGGATCAGTGAATGAGGACTGAGACTTTCAGGCTTCAAAAGCACCTTAGTTCTTATGATCTATTTTTAAAACATGCCTTATTAAACAGGGTTATGGTAGCTAACTAAAACCCAAATTAAAACCATGAAAAAAAAGTTACTTGAAATAAATGTTTGACTTGATAAAAGTTTAACTTGATGTATTACAAAAAACTAAAACTGAAATTAAAAATGAATAAAAACTATAAACATATAGAATAAAGTCTGAATATATAGTTATAAAGCAGAATATATAAATGTAAATCAGAAGTATTCATACCCTTTTCTGGGACACTTGAAATGTAGCTCAGGAGCATTCATATCGCTTGTAGATGTTACTACACTTTGAGAGTTAAACTGCAAATTCATTTAAATGAGTAGGATTTGGAAAGGCACACACCTCTCAGAAAAGATCTAACAGCTGAAAATGAATATCGGAGCAAAAAAACAAGCCCTGAGGTCAAAATAACTGCATGTAGAGCTCAGAAACTGGCTTGCGTCAAGGCACAGATCTAGGTAAGAGTTCAGAAAAAAATTCAGTTGCATTGAAGGTTCAGAGAAGCATGTAGCTTTCATTATCCATAATGGAAGACGCTTGGAACAACTAGGATTCTTCGGAGAGCTGGCCTCATGACCAAACTGAACAACTGATGGAGAAGGGGCTTGGTTATACTGGTGACCAAGAAGCTGATGGTGACTCTAGTTCCATGATCATATATGCAGATTGAAGAAACTTACAGAAGGGCAAACATCACTGCAACACTCCACCAATCCGGTCTTTTTGAACTTGAAGATCAAGGAAAATTGTACTTAATTTGTTTTCTTAATTTGTTTTCTTGGAAACATGCAAGTATCTTCTGTTGCTTCCGAAGGGCTATACTTTATTTGGGGGGGCATTGTGCATTGTGTTTCCTTCTGAAGCATCAGTGAATGTTTGAACCTTTTTTTTTTTTTTTAAATTAATAAATCAAAAAAAGTTGTTGATCATTCAGGTAAACACACTGTATTAAAAAACCAAGGGTTCCCAAATTTTTGACGTTTATACTTACTACTGGGTAAGTAAGTGGCATAGGCCACCAACAAGAGTTTTCCAGGCATCCCGGTCCTGGGCCAGTCTTTCCAACTGTCCCCAAGTGCAGCCTGTATTCCTGACATCGGCTTCCAGGTCTCGGCGCCAACTGTTTTGAGGTCTGCCCCTCTTTCTTTTCCCTTGGGGGTTCCATGTCAAGGCTTGCCTAGTGATGTTGGAAGCCGGTTTACGGAAAGTGGGTCCTAACCATCTCCAGCGACGTTGGATTATCTCTTCATCTGCTGGGTTTTGGCTTGTGCACTGCCATAGTTCCTGGTTGCCAATGGTATCAGGCCATCTGATCTGGAGAATGCGCTGCAAACATGTGTTGATAAACGTCTGTATCTTTTTGGTGGTGGTTACGGTGATCCTCCAAGTTTCAGAGCCATAGAGCAGAACTGACTTCAGGTTTGTGTTAAACACCCTGATCTTTGTTTTGATGGACAAGTCTCTTGAGCTCCAGATATTCTTTAGTTGGAGAAAAGCTATCCTGGCCTTGCCAATCCTTGCTTTCACATCCCAGAGCCTGTGCTACACGAGCTTTTGTGCTTAAAAAGTATACAAATTTTTATTTTTCTTAAAAAATGACAGATCTTTTCGCTAGATAAGACCCTTCTTCCTCGGCTGGGATCGTTTAGAGCCCTTTGAAGCTGCACTTAAACTGCATTTTGGAAGTTCAAAATCGGGGCACCAATGAAGTCCATTATATAGAGAAAAATGCTGAAATGTTTTCCTCAAAAACCATAAATTCTTTACGACTGAAAACAGAAAGACAGGAACATCTTGGATGACAAGGGGGTGAGTAAATTATTTGTAAATTGGTGATCTGGAAGTGGACTTCTCCTTTAATGAAAACCGTATGCCAATGTATCCTGAATGTGTATCAATGCAAATATTAATTATTAATATCTAATATATTACTGCTGTCCATCACATGCTGCTGTAATATCTCAATAAAATCATTTGTAAACAAATGATGTTGTTGACAGTTTCCCCATCTCTCTCAGCCACGTTGAATTGTGTAGAAAATATAAATATACCTCTATGTATTCATAATTTACATGTATAAATTCAGCTTTATAAATATATTCTGATTTACTGACATATATTCAGGCTTATAACTATATATTCTACATTACATTTATATATTCAGATTTTATACAATTATTTCCTGTTTCCAAAACAAATCGGCAGGTCTGTTTATGAAAGGAGAGAAAAAAAATATTTTTAAAACAAGATTACGGTAAAAACTTAAAAAGCACAAAATGTATCCAGTAAGAAAATAAAGAAAATTATTCATGATTGTTACGCTGTAAAAGTGAGTAGCTGCTAAATACTGTGTTTTTGCTGCATTATAAATACATCTATAACTAACCAGCAAATTTGGAAAATAAAACTGTTGTGGGTTAATTCTTCTGTAAAAACTCTTCATATAAGCAATTTTTAGTCTGCAGAATCATTAAAAGACTGTTTTTCTTTTTTTGTGGGCTGAAGCTGGAAGAGGCACAGGACAAATGAGTGGAAACATCATTCTGCAGCTCTTGCGTGGGCCGCTTTGTGCGGCGGCTCACGGGGGGAAAGGCAAGGCCTGAATTCCCAGACAAACATAAAGCCAATACTCGCGGAGGGAGAGGAAGCAGGAAATGAAGCAGTGCTTGAGGCAGCCCAGCCGGAGCAGCATTAGTGGTCAGGAGGGACATCGCTGCTGCTGCTGCTTTCTGATAAACACCTACCGGCCAACAGTTTAAAAGCTTCTTAAAATAGTCATCTGTGTCATATGGCAGCACAGAACTGAACATTCAGTCTGCCAGAACACAAAACCACCTCACTCGTGCTGCTTTCCACTCGGCACAGAACCCTGTGACGTCATCAAAGATCTACAGCGAAAAATCACTGCTGTCAATCATTCGCTCTGTGTAAACCCCGCCCCTTTCTTACAAACCTCTATGAACTCGCATTCAGATCCGCCTCCGACCAATCAACTGATGTAGACAAACAAGTTCTGCCCTACATTTTTTTTTCAATAACCTCTTAAAGAAATAGCGCACCCAAAAAATGAAAATTTGCACACACAAAAATTGTGTTCACCCTCAGGCCATCCAAGATGTAGATGAGTTTGTTTCTTCATCAGATTTGGAGAAATGTAGCATTCCATCACTTGCTTATCAACAGATGCTCTGCAGTGAATGGGTGCCGTCAGAATGAGAGTCCAAACGGCTGATGAAAATAATCAACAAGTAATCCAAACTACTCCAGTCCATCAGTTAACGTATTGTGAAGTCAAAAGCTGCATGTTAATAAGAAAAAAAGTTTATTATTAAGACGTTTTTAACTTCAAACCATTGCTTCTGTCTAAAATACGGGTCCATAATAATGTTTATTTTTATTGTCTTTAGTGTGAATGTGTCACACCCCTGGACTTTCTAGTTGGTTTCTCCCATCATCTCCCCTGCAGCTCTGTGTGTTTTGGTTTCTCCCTCATTGTCTGCACCTGTGTTTGTAATCAGTCTGTGTATATATAGCGTGTGTTTTCCCTCTTGCTTTGTCGGACGTTGATGTTGTTACTCTGTACTCCTGTGTTTCCCGTTGGTTCCCCTGGATTATTATTAAACTGTTCGTGTTTCTACGTCGTTGTTTTGTCTTGCCTTCTCTGATCGTGACAGAACGTCCGACCGAATACAGTTTTTTTTTTCCGCGTTTTCCCTCGTTTTGTTTACCGTTCCTTTTTCTCAGTCCTTTTGTTTCCGCTGTGTTTTCACTATGAATCCCCTACTGCGTCCGGAATTCATCCTCCTTCATCTTAAGCAGGGGGAGCTTCCGCTCGAGGGGTTTACCGTCTTATTCCAGCTAGTAGCTCACACCACCAGCTACCCGGACGACGCGCTCTGTGCGTTCTATGACGCGAGCCTCAACGCGTCATGCAGAGCGCCGTCGTCCGAGGACGGCCCTCGAGCGGATTTCACCGCGTTTGTGGAGTGGACACTGGCGAGAAACAAACCCTCGTTCTCCGCCTGCTCCATGGAGAATCTCGCTAGTGCCACTCCGGACCCAGAACCCAGCCAGCCACCACCCCGACAGATCTCTCGCTGTCAGCGCGACCAAGGAGCCATCGCTAACTGGAGCGACAGAGCAAGCGATCACCGCGGAAGAGAGGAATGTACATCTGACCAGGTGCGAGAGCCGGCCACAATGCCTGCGACGGTCGGAGTATCAGTGGGGCATGAGGATGCTGAGGACAGCACAACCCACTGCACTGCCGCTGAGGGTGAGCTAAATATGGACATGGGTCATAATGTTATGGACTTGAATATTGAACTGTCAGCCTGTTCGGATTTCCCACCCACCCTCCCTCAGTCACCTCTGCTTCCTGTCAGCACCTCTGCTCACCTTCAGCTTACCATCTGTGCGGTGGGTTCGCCGCGGGTCTGCCAGTCTCCATTGGTGTCATGGTTGGAGGATCCCTCATTGTCGCCTCCAGCCTCAGAGTCCTGGACTCCGCCTCGGCCCTCCGACCCTGCGGCTCCACCCCGGCTCTCAGCTCCCTAGTCTCCACCGTCGCCCGTCGGTCCACCAGCTCCACCGGGCTCCATCGTCCCTCCAGCTCCGCCCTGGTCAGTCGTCGCCCCACCTTCGCCTCTGGACTATACTCCTCCGGCTGCGCCTCGTCGCTCCGTCCCACCAGCTCTGTGGACCTCCTCCCTCCCGCGGGCACAGCCTCGGTCCTCTATCGCTCCGGCTCCGCCGCAGACCTCCGGATCTCCGTCTCCGCCTTGGTCGCCAGAGCCTTGGGCTCCGCCTGGGACCTCCGGATCCTTGGTGTCGCCAAGGATCATCGGCTCTCCGTCTCCGCCTCGGGCTCTACCACCACCTGCTCCGCCTCCGTCGGTCGGCCCCATGGAGTCGTCAGCCTTTCCTCCACCATGGCTCCTCCCTCCATCGGCTCCACCGTGGGATTCCATCTTGGCTGCGGTCTGGGTTTCACCTGGCTCCTCCTGCTCCAGCCCCTTCCGGTCACCTCCTTGGCTTCTCCCTCCGTCATCACCTCCATGGACAATTCGCCATCACCCTGGACTCCATCTTTTGCCCTCCTCCCTGGAGTCCGTCCTCCGCCGAAGCCCCCTCCTAAGACTTTGTACATTTTGTTTTCCTTGTTTGTCGGCGCGAGGACGCGCCTTCCGGGAGGGGGAGGTAATGTCACACCCCTGGACTTTCTAGTTGGTTTCTCCCATCATCTCCCCTGCAGCTCTGTGTGTTTTGGTTTCTCCCTCATTGTCTGCACCTGTGTTTGTAATCATCTGTGTATATATAGCGTGTGTTTTCCCTCTTGCCCTGTCGGACATTGATGTTGTTACTCTGTACTCCTGTGTTTCCCGTTGGTTCCCCTGGATTATTATTAAACTGTTCGTGTTTCTACGTCGTTGTTTTGTCTTGCCTTCTCTGATCGTGACAGAATGGTCCTTCATAGATATACGTCACAATATACACATTATATCATGACTTTAAAACCGTTAGGTTTCTGTTGTATCTTGACATTATTCTGTTGCTATTTGCCCGTCCTCTGCTTTTTTGTCCTTTTCTCAAACTCTTGTGAGGGTAAAATGTGTTTTTTTTTTTCTTTTCAGTGCTGTAACAGACTAGCCACAGAGAGTAACTAATTAAATAAATGCATACTGTGTAAAAAATAAAAAACACAATTTGTTGAGTCAGCTTAAAATAATTTGTTACCATGCTGCCTTAAAATTTTAAGTTCAGTCAACTAAAATAAGTTTAGTCAACTTGAAATGTTAAGTTGTACTAAGTAACAACTTAGATGTTTTTGTTTGCTAAACTTAACAGATGGGTAAGTAACCCAGCTGCCTTAAAATTTTAAGTTGATTCAACTCAAATATCTAAGTTGTTACTTAGTATAATTTAACATTTCAAGTTGAATAAACTTTTTTTGAGTTGACTGAACTTAAAATTTTAAGGCAGCCAGGTTACAAATTATTTTAAGTTGACTCAACAAATTGTTTTTTTACAGTGTACACTACCAGTCAAAAGTTTTTAAACAGTACGATTTTTAATGTTTTTTTAAAGAAGTCTCTTCTGCTCACCAAGCCTGCATTTATTTAATCCAAAGTGCAGCAAAAACAGTGAAATTGTATATTTTTTACCATTTAAAAGAACTGTTTTCTATTTGAATATATTTTAAAATGTAATTTATTCCTGTGATTTCAAAACTGAATTTTTAGCATCATTCAGTCAAATGATGAATTTCACAATATTACTGCTTTTTCTGTGTTTTGGATCAAATAAATGCAGGCTTGGTGAGCAGAAGACAATTCTTTAAAAAAAACATTAAAAATCTTACTGCTCAAAAACTTTTGACCGGTAGTGTATATACATACATACATACATACATACATAAAAATAACAACCAGAAACAACCTTGAACAGATTTAATGTGAAACTCAACTAGACAAAGAAAGTTTTCTTGGATGAGTCATACGTTCTCATGCATTTCATATTTTAGTGTTTCACAAGTTAAAACAAATGTTTTCTGTTTAAACCTGATTCTTCAGTGTTTTTCAAAATGTTGATTTTTTGGCAAATTGCATGAAAACCAATGGGGGTCAATTTGACCCGCAACAAAAGTCATACATTTTGTACAGTTTTTCAATCTGAGTTGAAACTTGGCATTCACATTCATGACCCTAAGTGAAATATATTCACAAAGTTTCAAGAAGAGATATATAGTTTAGTAGAGCGTGGGTCAAATTGACCCCAACAAACAGGAGGTTGGGAAAAAAGCACATTTTACACAATAACCTCCACATCCTCAAAGAAAGTCAGCAAAGAAAGATGGTTTCCATTTCAAATACTATCAGGCGCATTGGAAGCTGTGAAAGCAGACAGAAGGCTGTGCTGTGGAGGCTGCAGCATGACGCTGAACTCTGACACATCACGCTCCTCCGACAGCGGCGGCGACGCACAGCGGATCAGTGGAAAACACATCCAGATGTGATCTCCATAAAGAGCCAAAGAGAGGGAGAAAAATGAGGCTGACTAATTCTTCCCCGGCCCCGCGGGCCACACATGTGCAGCATGAGGCAGAGTAAAGCTCAACTTCTCTTTTCTCGCTAAACAAACACACACTGAATGAGGGGAGAGTAACTGCCATTTGTAATTAAAGGCCCTTTATAAGCGTGATCACGCCGGTGGAGCTCTCAAAATCTGGAGGTATGAAACTCAGCTGTCCAGCACAGTCTCCAGATCCAGACAGGAAGGAAAGAGCAGCCGTTTGATTTTTTTTCACGAATGTTACAGGCGCTCAGATGCTTGTGGGTTTGTTCGCCGCTCACCTGAAATACAGTGAACTCTTTCACCTGGAAATGACACGACAGCATATAATGACTACTACATAACAACAACATTACCTATTAGCTGATACTAAAATGTAGTGATATACAGTTGAAGTCAAAAGTTTGCATACACCTTTCAGAATCTGCAAAATGTTAATTATTTTATCAAAATAAGATGGATCATACAAAATGCATTTTTAGAACTGACCTGAATAAGGTATTTCACATAAAAGACATTTACATATAGTCCACAAGAGAAAATATTAGTTAGAATTTATAAAAATGACCCTGCTCAAAAGTTTACATACACTTGATTATTAATATTGTGTTGTTACCTGAATGATCCACAGCTGTGTGTTTTATTTTATTTTTTGGTTTAGTGATAGTTGTTCCCGAGTCCCTTGTTTGTCCTAAACAGTTAAACGGCCCTCTTTTCTTCAGAAAAATCCTTCAGGTCCCACAAATTCTGTGGTTTTTCAACATTTTTTGTATATTCGAACCCTTTCCAACAATGACTGTATGATTTTGAGATCCATCTTTTCACACCGAGGACAACTGAGGGACTCTCACTGATGCTCAAGAACAAAAAATGATGCATTAAAGGAACACTCCACTTTTTTTGAAAATAGGCTCGTTGTCCAACTCCCCCAGAGTTAAACAGTTGAGTTTTTCCCGTTTTTGAATCCATTCAGCCGATCTCCGTGTCAGGTGGTAAGACTTTTAGCATAGCTTAGCACAGACAATTGAATCTGATTAGACCGATAGCTTCTCGCTCAAAAATGACCATATATAATGACAATATTTTTCCTATTTAAAACTTGAATCTTCTGTAGTTACATCGTGTACAAAGACGGACAAAAAATTAAAAGTTGCAATTTTCAAGGTCGATATGGCTAGGAACTATACTCTCATTTCAGCGTAATAATCAAGGAACTTTGCTGCCGTACCATGGGTGCAGCAGGCGCAATGATATTACGCAGCTTGCAAGTTTGTGTAGATGCAGAGTTGCAAGCTGCGTAATATCATTGCGCCTGCTGCACCCATGGTACGGCAGCAAAGTTCCTCGATTACTACGCCGAAATGAGAGTATAGTTCCTAGCCATATTGACCTAGGAAATCGCAACTTTTCATTTTTCGTCTGTCTTTGTACACGATGTAACTACAGAAGAGTCACATTTTAAATAGGAAAAATATCGAAACTCTTTGGTCATTTTTGAGCGAGATGCTAACGGTCTAATCGGATTTAATAATCTATGCTAAGCTATGCTAAAAGTGCTACCGCCAGACCCGGAGATCGGCTAAATGGATTAGTGGAGTGTTCCTTTAAGAGCCAGGGGTGTAAACTTTTGAACAGAATGTGTACATTTTTATTTTGCCTATATATATATATATATATATTTTTTTTTTTTTTAATTTAGCACTGCCCTTCAGAAGCTACAGAAGATACATGTTCCCCGGAAGACAAAATAACTTAAATTTACTCTGATCTTTAATTTCCAAAAGTTTTCACCTCCCGGCTCTTAATGCATCCTGTTTTCTTCTGGAGCATCAGTGAGCATTTGAACCTTTTGTAATAGTTGCGTATGAGTCCCTCAGTGTGAAAAGATCGATCTCAAAATTATGCAGTCATTGTTGGAAAGGGTTCAAATATGCAGAAATGCTGAAAAACCACAGAATCTGTGGGACCTGCATGAAGAATTTTTTCTAAAGGAACAGTGGGCAGTTTAACTGTTTAGAACAAACAAGAAACTTATGAACAACTATCACCAAAAAACAAACAAACAAACAAACAAACAAAAAAAAAAAAAAACAACAACAGTGGTCATTCAGGTACAGCACAATATTAAGAATCAAGTATTTGTAAACTTTTGAACAAGGTCACTTTTATAAATTCAACCATTATTTTCTCTTGTGGACTATATGTACATCTTTTATGTGAAATATCTTATTCAGGTCAGTACTAAATAAAAAATAACATGCATTTTTTATGATCCCTCTTATTTTGGTAAAATAATTAACATTTTGCAGATTCTGCAAGGTGCATGTAAATTTTTGACTTTAACTGTATAGTGATCAGCTGTGTTTCGTATCTATCACTCTTCGGACAGGACTACGTTCACTACACAACTGGACCTCTTGAACCTCGTCGCTTTTTAGACAGTGTTGGTAATCAGTATTCAGGGACCACTGTCAGTTTTATAATTTACAGCAACATACAGAAAGAATAACACAGACAGCACACCATGGTAAACAAACACATTTTACTGGCATGGACAAAAAGTGAAACATCAAAACTAAGGCTTACAAAACAAAAGCTTCATTTGAAATAAGAAGTAGTTAGCTACTCAGAAGATGACAGCAAACGTGAATAAGAAAATGACAACTTGGAAATTTAAAACAGGGCAAACACAAACTGCCTATCAAAAAAGTACAGAAATGAGGCTTCATGTTTTGATTTCTCTTATCAGATTTCAGCCAAGGATGAGTTTCAGTTTGTGGTTTTAGGATGGATTATGGGTAGAGCTGATGCTACGGCCTGCAGCACGTCCACACTCAGCACAATCCTCCATCCTCACACTGCTGTTACTGCAAAAATCTGCATGAGCATCTGCCACCAAATAGTAAAGACTCTCTCTCATTTTATTCATTCTTATCACTGCGGATATTTAACACACGTTTGGACAAGTTTTGAAGATGGTTTGTGAGCTGTAAACTGGTGACAGTGAGGTAGCTGTAGCTCCAGAAGATGGTTGGTTCAGCTTTCAGCTATGGACTGACGTTGCATCTCTATACACTCCTTCAGTTTGTCCTCTGTCAGAGTCAATCGCTGCTCCAAAATGGCCACCGTCTACAAAACAAGATCAGAACAGTCATTAGATTGACCAAAAGTGACCTGAAGTCCAACCTGTCCCTCAATTCCTCAGTGTTAAAAGATCTCAAAATCATACAGTGACTGCTGAAAAAGGTTTAAATATGCAAAAGATGCTGGAAAACTGAAGATTCTGCAGGACCTGGAAGATTTTTCTGAAGAACAGTGCTCAGTTTAACTGTTTAGAACAAACAAGGGACTCATGAACAACCATCACAAAACAAACAAACAAAAAAAAAAAACAGTTGTAGATCATCCAGGCAACCACACACAGTATTAAGAACCAAAGGTTCCCAAACTTTTGCAGGGGGTTATTTTAATAATTTCAGCTATTTTTTTTGTCTTGTGGACTATATGTAAACATCCTTTATGTAAAATATCTTACCCAGGACAGTACTAAATAAAAAATAACATGCATTTTGTATGATCTCTCTTATTTTGTTGAAATTATTCACATTTTCACAGATTATGCAAGGGGTTCCCAAACTTTTGCATAAAACTGTAGTTGACTTCAATGGGAGCCAGCGGGTTGAAGATACAAACTGCAGCTTCAAAACAATCCCAGCCGCGGAATAAGGGTCTAATCTAGAGGAACGAGAGCAGTCAAATGCTCTTTACCAAAAAAAAAAAAAAAAACAACGTCTGATGATTTTGAGTTGGAGGAGAAAATGAGATGGAGTTTTTAGCCCTACCCTACTTTTTTGCACCATAGGTCACAGACGAAGAACTAACCACATGTGACATTTCCAACACGATTAAGTAATGCATGTGAAGGTGCGCATCACAAAGCTAGTGCAAGACGAGCATTTGTGGTTAAAAAGTATATAATGTTTTTGTTCTTTAGAAAATGACTAATCATAAAATTTGAACCCTTTCCAGCAGTGACTGTTAGATAAGACCCTTATTCCTCAGCTGGGATCGTGTAGAGCCCTCTGAAACTGCAATTTGGACCTTCAACCTGTTCTTCAAAATGGTTCTTTTAAGTACTGTTCACATTTAAGGTTCTTTAGGGAACTAAAAATTGTTCTTCTATGGCATCAACACAAAACACTCCTTTGGAGACTTTATTTTAAAGAGTGTAAAAGCATTTAGGATCCATCCTGCTCTGGCCTGTACTGAGCGCCAGTATGGGAAAAAGCGTAAAGGACAAATACAGCCGTTGATGCATTGCTGTGGAGGTGGTCTCGTGCTGACACATACAGTGTGACATCATAATGTGGGGAAGCACAGAGAGAGTCGTTTTTGCAGCTGGATTCAATAAATGAGGAGGAAAGTTTGAGTTCTGTACAGTACAGTATATTTTCATAGTACAAAAAACTCAAAGTCAAACAAGCAAGCAAAATTCAATGCTTTAAATGAGTTTTGTGATGAGGAATCAATTATGTCTTGAGAATGTCAGATGTAAAGTTGATAGCAAATCATAACAATGGGTATTTACATTGTCTTAAAATCCAAGGGGTCCTGAAATATATGTATATAATAAAAAAAATGCATGTGATGAGTCCTTGAGCTAAAGTTTCAAAGCCTCTCAGTACTGAGCTACTCAGATGGATTATGACAGAATGGAAAAAGAACAGTGAAGCACCATAAGGAAGCAAAATAAAGGACGGAGAAAAAGTGAGGGAGGGAAAGACATTCAGATTCAAGCGTGGGAGGGAGTCATAATCTGTCGTCACAAGAATGCATGAATGGCATCTATTTTGGCTGGCCCCAAACAGATGTGCCGTTCTCCTCGTAGACAAACCCGCTGATTATGCGGGGCGGAATACGAGCCCCACTCACACATGGCATGAGGCAGAAACCGAACACCACATCCTCTATGTGGGGCGGAAGCACAGACGGACCCCTCAAGAAAGTGGCCTTCTCTGAGCGTGGCTGGAGAGGAGATGAGGAATGGAGGCAGGATGACTTGTGCCAGGGTCAGCATGGTGTACTGGGCTCACGGAGAAGGTGCGGGTGAGAAACACACTGACCTTAATGTAGTGTGGGGGCTGGGCCATTAACAACAGCACATGCGCGGTGGGAGCGCTGAGAGCGTGTCCTCAAAACAAGCTCCCCGGGAGAGATGAGCAACTATCGCTCAGGCGTTGCTTTCCTTAAAATCAGTCAAAGATAGAAAGCTGGCAGCCCTTGAGGATATTACATTACAGAGAACATTTGTCACAGCTTATTTTAATTTAATGGCATCCAAACCTTAATACAGTATTAATAATATAACCTTGAAATTATGTAACCACTATTACACCAGGGAGGGCAAGATGAATAGATAAAGACTTCAAGGAAAACTCAACTTCCAGAACAACAATTAACCAATAATTTACTAACCCCCTTGTCATCCAAGATGTTCATGTCCTTCTGTCTTCAGTCGTAAAAAAATTGTTTTTTGAGGAAAGCATTTCAGGACTTTTCTGCATATAATGGACTTCTTTAAAAAAACATTAAAAATCGTACTGTTTAAAAACTTTTGACTGGTAGTGTACACTGTAAAAAAACAATTTGTTGAGTCAGCTTAAAATAATTTGTAACCTGGCTGCCTTAAAATTTTAAGTTCAGTCAACTCAAAAAAAGGTCATTCAACTTTGAATGTTAAATTATACTAAGTGACAACTTAGATATTTGAGTTGAATCAACTTAAAATTTGAAGGCAGCTGGGTTACTTACCCATCTGTTAAGTTTAGCAAACACAAACATCTAAGTTGTTACTTAGTACAACTTAACATTTCAAGTTGACTAAACTTATTTTAGTTGACTGAACTTAAAATTTTAAGGCAGAAGGGTAACAAATTATTTTAAGCTGACTCAACAAATAGTGTTTTTTATTTTTTACAGTGTAGGTTCTGTATTGGAATTAGTTAACCTTTTTTGAGTTTTTTAGGTTTCAAGTCATTCATTCATCTTATGGGACGGTCATGTGATACTGATTTTGCTAAAATGAACAAAATGACTTGAAAAAAAGATTTGTTCATTTTGCTGAACGAGACTCAAAGGTCAGAGTCGGTAAAACGATCCGAACTTCCCATCACTACTACAAATCACGTCTAAGTTTATTGTCTGTGTAAGGTAGAGTACGTCGAAAAACTCCATGTTACATCGTTGTACCTTTTTGTTTGTAAACAGCATTTGACTTACTTGCACTTTCTTAGTCTTTGCGCATTTGCTTTGTAAACACTGGGTGTGTGGTTCCACCTACGTTCCGCATGGTCTTTCGACGTGATTCAATAGTACATATCCCAGAGCCTGTTCTACACAAGCTTGTGTGCTTAAAAAGTATACAAATTTTTATTTTCCAAAAAACAATGACCGATCGTTTGGCTACATAAGATCCTTCTTCCTCGGCTGGGATCGCTTAGAGCCCTTTGAAGCTGCATTTAAACTGCATTTTGGAAGTTCAAAATTGGGGCACCAATGAAGGATGAAAAATCCTGGAATGCTTTCCTCAAAAAACATAATTTCTTTACATAATTTATGATAAAATCTTACAGTGACAGTAATCAATTAATTTGTGTCAGTAGTGCACATCAATCATGCTAAATCAAACTAGAATTGATCATTTTCATGTAAAAAGACAACACAAAGGAATGCACAAAACAACTCCATTAGAAATAAGCAGTCGTTCTGACTGTCTCTTGACTTTGAATAAACCAACCTGATCTCACAGCGATTTGTATAATTTGTACAAATTTGTACATTTTGTGAGAAATCGTACGTATTTTACGAGATGGCAAATTGGACTTTGTACGAATGACCACCCCTAAACCTACCCCTCAAAAAAAAAAAAAAATACAAAAATCGAACAAGGTCGTACAAATTTGTACGAATTAGCCACCGCGTAAAAAAATGTACGAATTGGTCGTGAGATAATGTTGGAAAAACTGCCTTTGTTCATGACCACTCCCTCACAGGGCTTTACGCTTACTTTTCTTTTCAGGAGCACTGCTCCTAACTTAAAAAATTTAGGAGCACAGTCAAAAATTTCAGGAGAACTTTCTAATCAAACATTTAAAAATCTGATCAAAAATTAGCCTTTCCATTACAAGGTAATATTTGACTCCTTAAAGTGATTTGCATGGGAGTTTTGTTTTTACCTTTGTAATGGTATATTTCTAACTTTCTAACTTTCTAACTAAAAGTTGGCTATTATGTCAAATTAAAACAATCTATGTGATGCGATCTGGAAAAACCTGTTGGATGTCGCACTGGGACGTTTTCAGCAAATTCGAAAAATAGGTTGAATGTCAATTTTTGGTCAAAATCAGGTTTTCATTAAATTATTATTCTATAACATTTTGTCTATCATCTCTAAAAATCTCTTGGAAAAATTTACAGCGATTTATTGCAGCAAGCAGAAATGACTGTGTCTTTCTCTTATGTTAAGAATGCGCTGCTGATGTTCTTTCCTTTAACAACCCAAAAACAGGTAACCTATCAAAATAAAACACTTAACATTTTTAATAAAGGTGTATCAATGCACATTCTCCACCAGTCCTGTGTAAACTATGGCACGCAAAGATTTTATTCATTTATTTATTTTTTAATATCGTGAGCGCAACAACGCAGTCTGAAGTACTGTAGCTGCTCATTTAAACATTCTTATTCATCTGAGTCTGCTCAATCTTGGTGATGTCAGTGCCCTAAACGACATTATAATGGACTATTTCACATCCAGAGATGAAGGATCGGATAATGAAGTTACTAAAGAGGAGGAGTCCGACGACAGTCTGTTTTATGCAGTGTGCGAACAATTGCACTGCGCTGGCTTTTCTAAATGTAAACTACAAGGTAGGCTGCATTATTCGTGCTATCTAAACATACAAGGGGTGATCAAAAGTTCGAAGACTATGCCCATGATAAACAATGGAAAACAGATGTTAGTCTGTTTGTGTAATGATGCAGAATAGCGCTCCTGACTTGACAGACAGCTCTCATTAAACTTGTGAAAGTGAAAACCATCTCACTTAAAACCTGTTTTCCCTTAAAATTCAATTTTTGAAAATCATAGCTATCAACCAACTTAAGATTGCCATAACTTTTGTTACTATGGACAAAATAAAAACAGTTTTGGAAAGGGCTTTCACATGGTATCAAAACCTTAAAAGGCAAAAATTTACAGTGTTGGGTTTTCCTAGATCGCATCACATTTTGAATATAGAAATATTAAATTATTTAAACGACTGAAAAATACACAAATATGCTGATCGCACTGGTGCTCCTAAATATTTTTTCATAGCCCAGTACTTCACGCAGTACTTTTCAGCCGCAAATGCGATTGAAATGGTCGCAGTGCAGAGCCCTGCTTCAAGACCAAGTTGGCCCGCTTTGGACCAAGGTAATTGGTGGGCTAAAAACCCCTGACTGCTGGCCCCGAGAAAGCCCAGACGAGGCACAATCGGGCCCCATAAATGACAGTGGAATTGCCACCACACTGTAAAAAACATTTTGTTGAGTCAACTTAAAATAATTTGTAACCTGGCTGCCTTAAAATTTTGAGTTCAGTCAACTCAAAAAAAAGTTTATTTAACTTGAAATGTTAAATTATACTAAGTGACAACTTAGATATTTGAGTTGAATCAACTTAAAATTTTAAGGCAGCTGGGTTACCTACCCATCTGTTAAGTTTAGCAAACACAAATATCTAAGTTGTTACTTACAACTTAACATTTCAAGTTGACTAAACTTATTTTAGTTGACTGAACTCAAAATTAAGGCAGCAGGGTAACAAATTATTTTAAGCTGACTCAACTTTATTTTTTACAGTGTAGCCCTGGCACACACTAGTACACTCGCTTTTGACTCAATGGTAGAAACACGGCTAATCAGGGGTGTTTCTTAGGGACACATAAAGGCTAAGTAAACACCACCTTCAAAAAAAAAATTCAAGGATGAAAACATCCAGACTGAAGTGGTGACATGCTCAAGTAACACATCCTTCTAAATCATGGGCATTAATGTGGCAATGCGCCACTTTCTGCTCTACAGGAATACTTTTTTAATAGATGTCAAGCCAAAATAACACATTGGGAACTGATCACTATCTTTGGGTCACAGAGAGAATGGATAGTGTTTGATGGGATTGAGCTCGGGACTCTGTTCAGCCAAATGAAGTTCTTAAACACCCACCTTGACAAACCATTTCTGTATGAGCTTCAGCTTCCTGTTATGCCTGGGAGTACTGTCATAATCAGGAAAGGGCCGTCCTCGAGCTGTCGCCACACATTTACAAAGCACAGAATTGTCTAGAATGTCAAGAAAAACAGTCTCATTTCATTATTATTCTCAGCCAAACATTGGCATGATGCTTTTGGGCAGGTAGTGTTCTTCTTGGCTCCCTCCAAAACCAGATTTGTCCGTCAGACTGCCAGATGGTAAAGTATGATTCATCATTCTAAAAAGCGTGTTCGCACAGCTTCAGAAAGCCACGGGCATGAGCTTACAGAACTCCAGCAAACACTCAACACAGTGCGTGCTGATCTCATTCCTGTGTCTGCACAACCATGGACACGACTTTATCAAGCTTCAGACAAACAATTTGTGTTGACGGTGCTTCCTGAGACAGACTGGATCTCGGCACTGAGCAATGTTTTGAGCGTCTGCTTCACGACTGTTAATGGTGTTGCTCCAAGAAATTTACATTTAGCAACAACATCAATCAGCTGACCACTCTATCAGAACAGACATCTCATGTACAGACTTGTTGGAGAGGTGGCTTCTACAGAGCCAAGATGAACGCCACTTCGGCCATTTCAGTGTCGGAAATGACAGCTGCGAAACTGAAGACTGACATGAGAATTACAATCAAAAGCGGTGGTACAAAAGTACATCAAGTGTTTGGGTGTTCCAGTGGGCACTGCTGGTTTAATCATGTGGAAGTGGAAGCTACATCAAGCCAACCAGACACTGCTGAGAAAAGATCAACCCTTGAAACTCCGCACAAACAAAGGAGCACTTGTTAGTGAAACTACAGAGAGGCCAGTGATCACTTTGAAGGAGTTGCAGAGTTGAGCCGCTGAGAATGAAGTAAAGGTGAATCAGTCAACCACATCAAGAGCTCTGGAGAACACAGAGACACAGAAGAAGTCATTACTCAAACAGACCATCAGCATATCCCACACACTGCATTTGAGATAGTAATGGCAGAGCATCCCCGAAGAACCTTTGAAATACAAAACGGCGAATAAAGAACTGCATTGGAATGTTGCAAAATGGAAACACATCCGTGGAAAATCTTATACAGCACGGGAGGGAGATAAAAAAACACATCCTGGAGGAACCACCACTGTAGTGATTCCATTTTAGAATATATGAAGATACACAAACGTAGGTATGATTTGGGGTAGAGTCGTTCAAGGACAGACCACTTTGAACCGCTGATCGATACGTTTGGGACAAACATTATAACACCCAACAGAAAAACAAACCCCAGCGTTCTGGTTTATTCATTTGAAGAGCTGGATTTAAATTTTGATACATTTCTGAGAACCCGTCTTCCATTGAAAGATCTAACTGCAGACTGAAGCTTTGGCCTGTTTTTATAAAGTCTGAATCAGTACAAGGCAAATCCCTGGAATGCTAATTATGGCTGGAGAGTTATTTCTGATCATTCTTCCACAGCGCTCTCATGTTCAGAGTCTTCCTTCTATCCGTGTTTGAGCAAAGCACTCCTCCTACAAGGACGTGCTTGATGTTCGGCTCTGGGTTAGCGCAACCCAAGGATGACCCCCAGAGTGCATGCGGTTCAGAATGTGGGCGAGACGGGCTGATGCTCAGTAAACAGGCTTCCTGAGCCGCCCCCTGAGGCCTGGGAGGCAGAGCTCGATAACATCTGCTGGTATTTCATGCTAGAGGGAATGGGTTTTGCATTTCCTTCCTCTGCAAGTGTGCTTTTCCGATCAATACGAGCAAGAGCCTATCAGCCCATCTGAAAGCGCTGGGTACACTCTGGTGAAACACAGCGCTGAAGGTCACTGGAGTTGGCGCAGGTAAAATCGTGACAATAATACACTACACAAGACGCATGTTGTTTACAGCAGCAGCATTTGAAATGCTGCTGGTACTGTGTGTGAGCTTTGAATTAATTCCATACTGACAGCGTTTTTTCTTTTTTTTTTCTTTTTTTTTGGTCAACAGTCTTGTTGAATAGGACAAGTGTCTTATTGTAATTGTCCTAACAGGGCTGACAGTATCTGTGTCACAGAAATTGTGTAAGATTTTGTTTTTTAACTCCTTTTTTTTTTATAATTCACTTAACATAGGCCTAAAATCATTTTCATAAACATGGATATAATTGATCAAAAAAGGTTATCTACAACAGTTTACCATTCCAGAATTCAGTAAAAAAAAAAAAATAGTTTCGCTGTAACAGAAACCTCTGTACAGAACAAAACAACAACTGCCTTTTTTCATGTGCTCTGTAAACCCGCATTATGGGCCAATTAAACCCTCTCCAGGTTTGATCCAGCTCTATTTTTGTTTCTCAATTGCCCACATACCCCAGCTATGGCTTTTCAATTCTAAAATGAGTTGTAGACATTAAACTTGTGGCTAACATACCCGCTGAGTGATTGTAATGATGTTTTGGCTCACTGTAATACAATGAACGTTACCAGTTCCCATACTAACATCTGAAATCTGCAGTGGGTGTACGGCTGATACGCAGAGTGTGTGAAACTGTGTATCTTAGCACATTCCCCCGTTTCAAGTTCCAAAGTGAATTATTCATTGGGTCCTTCCAGCAACTGGATCCAGTGTTTTCTTTTAGCCGGCATTTGCAATGTGCATCAGGCCACTACATTAGTCAGTGCACTGCCAAGATTTATATCTCATTTAGGTTTAACATTATGATCAAATGATGGCTAGAGAGATACTGAATGTCATCTAAATGTGCAATTCGTGGAAACACTAGCTGCTGTACTGCAGGGTCAAAATGACAAAAGATTAAAAATTTTGCTTTTAAAGGAGAAGTCCACTTCCAGAACAAAAATTTACAAATAATGAACTCACCCCCTTGTCATCCAAGATGTTCATGTCTGTCTTTCTTCAGTCGTAAAGAAATTATGTTTTTTGAGGAAAACATTTCAGTGTTTTTCTCCATGTAATGGACTGATATGGTGCCCCAAGTTTGAACTTCCAAAATGCAGTTTAAATGCGGCTTCAAACGATCCCAAATGCAGTTGTAAATGATCCTAGCTGAGGAAGAAGGGTCGAAATACCCTATCTAGCGAAACGATTGGTTATTTTCATAAAAATAATCCAATTTATATACTTTTTAATGTCATTTTGTCTTGCTTTTCCCGACCTCTTTTTTTTTTTTTTTTTTTTTGAAAAACTCCCATCTCATATTCTCCCTCAACTTCAAAATTGTCCTATATCGCTGTTTGTTATTTTGGAAGTGGACTTCTCCTTTAAGAATCTTTAAACAATGTAAGGAGAAAAACAATGCTGTACAGCAGAAAAACTGAGCCCATGTGAACTATCATTGCATGCATAAACGTGTGCATATGGGGGTCCTGTCATCCATTTACTTATTATTGTATTTTTTCCCAGAGGTCCAAAAGTACAGTAAATAGTTGTGTCCAAAATCATCCACTCATTCACTAATTCCTATATAGTAAATGGCAGTTTAGTGCACAGTTTCTCCCAGCTCGTCGGTTCTCCACATTGGATATTGTAAAATAGTGCTTCAGCAAGTGTGCATCGGTTGTACACTCTAAATCAGAGTGCACTGTGGGTATAAAGTAGTAAGCGAATGTAGGGAATAAAGTCGTTCATTTAGAAGTGCACTATACAGAGGACAGGGAGGGGTTTCGGACACAGCTACATTTTACATTTTAGTTTTTCATGATCATTTTCCACCTTTTTCTGACCTTTAACATTAAGTACAGAACTAGTCTGTGCAACGTCAGACAAATAGGAAAAGTCATGTAAGTCAAGATTTATAGTTGTATGTGAAAGTTTGGGAACCCCTTGCAGAATCTGTGAAAATGTGAATAATTTTAACAAAATAAGAGAGATTATACAAAATGCATGTTATTTTTTTTAGTACTGTCCTGAGTAAGCTATTTTATGTAGAAGAGGTTTACATATAGTTCACAAGACCAAAAAATAGCTGAAATGATTAAAACAGCCCCCTTCAAAAGTTTGGGAACCCTTGGTTCTTAATACTGTGTGTGGTTACCTGTATTATCTACAACTGTTTTTTTGTTTTGTTTTGTGATTGTTATTCATGAGTCCTTTGTTAGTTTTGAACAGTTAAACTCAGCATTGTTCTTCAGAAAAATCCTCCAGGTCCTGCAGATTCTTCAGTTTTCCAGCATCTTTTCCATATTTGAACCCTTTCCAACAGTGACTGTATGGTTTTGAGATCCATCTTTTCACACTGAGGACAATTTAGGGACTCAAACACAACTATTAAAAAATATTCAAACATTCACTGATGCTCCAGAAGGAAACACAATGCATTAAGAGCCGGGGGATGGAAACGTCAAAAATCAAGGTAAATTGTACTTAATTTGTCTTCCAGGAAACATGCAAGTAACTTCTGTTGCTTCCGAGGGCAGTACTAAATGGAAAAAAAAAAAGATATATTAACAAAATAAGAAAAATCTTCATCCTGTTCAAAAGTTTTCACCCCCCGGTGTCTTAATGCTTCATGATTCCTGAAGAATCTGCAGAACCTGGAGGATTTTTCTGGACAACAGTGCTCAGTTTAACTGTTCAGAACAAACAAGGGACTCATGAACAACCATCACAAAAAAAAACAGTCGTAGATCATCCAGGTAACCACACACAGTATTAAGAACCAAGAGTTCCTAAACTTTTGATAAGGTTATTTTAATAATTTCAGCTATTTTTTGGTCTTGTGGACTATATGTAAACATCTTTCATGTAAAATATCTTACTCAGGAGAGCACTAAATAAAAAAAAATATCATGCATTTTGTATAATCTCTCTTATTTTGTTAAAATTATTCACATTTTCACAGATTCTTTAAGGGGTTCCCAAACTTTCGCATAAAACGGTATATATACACTACCATTCAAAATGCTTCTGACAAAGTATTTTTTTTTTTGGTAAATAAATTAATGATTTTATTTAGGTAGGATGCATTAAATTGATCAAAAGTGACTGTAAAGAAACCATTTAGTTGATTTTTATTTCAACTAAATGGTGTTCTTTTAAACTTTCACTCCATCAAAGAATCCAGAAAAATAAAATGCGTCACAGTTTCCACAAAAATATTGATAATATTGATAATAATCATAAATGTTTCTTGAGCAGCAAATCAGCATATTAGAATGATTTCTGAAGGACCATGTGACACTGAAAACTGGTATAATGATGTTGAAAATTCAGCTTTGATCACAGGATTCATCTGAAATTGTATATTTGAAACTGTAATAGTACTTGACATGTATTTTAATATTGTACAATACTTTTCGTTTACTGTATTTTTGATCAAATTAATTCCCTGCTTGGTGAGCCCACACTTCTGAATGGTAGTGTATACATATATACTAATTTATACAACAGACAATGCTGATAACTTACTCTCTAGTTGAGGTTGCTTGGATCCGATCTTATTTGGATCATGAATCAAGGCTGTATCCTGGCTAAATTTTACCACCTTTAGTGAAGCAGCAGGCCAAGGCAGACATGGGTATTTGTATGAAGGTGAAGGTTAGCATTCCCTGCATGGAGAATGTGAATCTGGAATATGGATAAATGCTCCCAGATGATGAAAAGCCCCTTTTGAGGCCCGAGCGTTTTCCACATGCCAGAGGAACAGCGTTAGGACAGAAGGTGGTGTTCTTCTGCAATGGAAACCAGCTGTTACTGCCTAATAACTGCAGCATGAAGTCTTTTCCTCTCTACTATCACACAGATGCCACAAACATGCAGAATAGGGGCAGGTCAGGTGAAAATGCTGAGCGGGGCAGCTCAGAAACATTAGCCTTCACTTTCCCAGCCGAAGATGAGCCAGAAAACAGCTAATGATATGTAAAACGATAACATCAGACAGTCAACAGACCGCTAGGTCAGGATCTATTCACCTTCCCCATTAAGTCATTAAAATGTGTTTAAATGAGACTCCTCAAAGTAAATAACGTGCCATTTGTAGATATTTGTAGTAGGGCTGTTGATTTAACGGTATCATTTGGTGTGATTACATTTAACACAGCCAACAAATGCACTAAGCAGCGCTGGTAACAGATGAACAGACGAAAGGATAGTACGACAAAGATATCGCTTTCCTCAGCGGACATTTAAACTAATGTTGAATGTTGAATGCATATGAGAATGAGCTGAAGAATAAATGGTGTATCAGATGCAGGTAATCAAAACTCACTTAGTCACTCTCATAATACTCTACATCATGGGTTCTTAGCTCTGACTAGAGAGATTCATGCAGATTTCCTGCAGATTTCAGCTCCAACCCTAATCAAACACACCTGGACAAGTTAATAAAGGTCTTTAGGATCACTAGAAAGTTACAGGCAGGTGAGTTTAAGGTTGGCGCTAAACTCTGGAGGAAAACGGATCTTTAGCTCGGTTTCTTTACTTCCTTTTAAATGTACTAAAGCGTATATAGTCAACTCAATTCTAGCAGTACATTGACATTGTGAGCTCTGAATCACATCCGCTCTGACTTACAGCACTGCAGCATACGTGGCCGTTGTTTTAATCAGGCTTTAGTCATGTTGTGGTGGTGTGGTACATGAAAGCTCCTCTAAGCCCTATATATATATATATATATATATATATATATATATATGTATACACACACACACAGTTGAGGTCAACTGTACATATATACCTACATACACCTTGCATTTTACAAAATAAGAGGGATCATACAAAGAGATTTCACATAAAACACATTTAAATAGAGTTAAACTTCCCACTGTTCTTCAGAAAAATCCTTCAGGTCCCACTAATTCTTTGGTTTTTCAGCATTTTGGTCACTGATGCTCCAGAAGGAAAAACGATGCATTAAGAGCCAGGGGTGTAAACTTTTGAACAGAATGAAGAGGTGTACATTTTTCTTATTTTGCCTAAATATCCTATATAATGTGCCTTCAAATATTATATTTGAACCTTCTGTAATAGTTGCAAGTCCCTTAGTTGTTCAATAAACAAACAAACAAACAAAATCAAATGTATGTAAACTTCTGAACAGGGTAATTTTTATAAATTCAATTACTTTCTCGCGTGGACTAAATGTAAACATCTTTTATGTGAAATATCTTATTCAGGTCAGTACTAAATAAAAAAAAAAGCATGAATTTTGTATGATCCCTCTTATTTTGGTAAATTACTGAACATTTTGCAGATTCTGCAGGGTGTATGTAAACTTTTGACCTCAAATGTATATAGAAGCATGCAAGAGCAGGTGCATTAACACACATTATTCCTCTCATTTAGTGTACGGTGAGCTGATGAACCGAATGGACGCTAATGCTGCATTAGGTGTGCAGTGGGACGGACATTCATCTGAAAGACAGCTTCTACCAGGAACAGAAAAACAGGCTTCATGCTTTCAGCTGTAATTTCACATTTGACTTACCTTCATTATAAATGCTCCTTCATACATGTATAATTAGACATCATCAGAGCCAATTACCCCACCTGTACAACATGATCTCAATGGCTGAGACTGATTTGATCCAAAACATATAATCACTGATGAAAAAATGCAGTGGATATGAAATGTAGAAGCTGTAGTACATGTAAGGATAGGCAATAGATCTGAACCAAGGTAAATGGTTTGAACTATATTCTAAATGAAAACACTTGGTATTTAGATGTCTGTTATATGAACAAACAGTCAGTAATTAAACCGCTTTAAATCTCAAAGCTCACATACACAGAATGTTCATGAGTGAGTTAAATGGTAATTCAATTAATTATTGATAGTTAATGACTTCTGGTTAATTCAGTGAAGCATTTTTTAAAAACGTAAAAAAAAGTAAAACAATAACAGTTAACTTGGATCATTAAAAGAACCGGCTCATATGCAGTGTATTTGTTTTTGTGGGCAGCTAGTAAAGACGACAGTCACGATAAAGTGTTTTTGAATTAATGTGTTCTCCTGCACTTTTAGCTCTTCACGTAAATACCTTTATTAGTTTTCCTGTTTCATTTCTCCTCACCCAGAGGACAACTTCAGCTTATTTCATTGACATGACCTTAATATGTTAATATTCCTGCTCGCAGAGCTGCTGTGTGTAGTGACACATAACAAATGCGGTCATTTACCATGATTTACACTTAGTCAGTTCAGTGTTTTTTTTATTTTATATATTAACTGACAGAGACAGAAAAGAGAGGACACATGATTACTGGGTAGAAATGCCTAAATATTTGCTCCATTTTGTTTGATGCCAAATTTTATATGTTAGAAGAAAATGTCATAATTTGTTTGTTGTAATTGTGCCATTGATATTAAATATTTCAGTAACACTTTAGTTTAGGGACCAATTCTTACTATTAACTAGCTGCTTATCAGCATGCATAGTACTAACATATTGGATGTTTATTAGTACTTATAAAGCACATATTAATGGGGGGATCGGAGCTCGGACATCTTTAGGTTTCAGCGCCATAGAGAAACGTTGGAAGATCTGAAGCTTTAATCCGACTGATGGTGTTTATTAGAGGTCGACGAATATTGGATTTTACTGATACCGATAACTAGGTTGGAACACACTGGCCGATACCGATTAATCGGCCGATAGTTTTTAAAATGGATACTGAATGGAAAATAAATACTCCTCTACTATTTAAAAAAAGTAGCCTACTGAACCATACTTAGTAAATTAATAAAAATATTAATATTAAATATATATTGATCATTACAGTTAGGTCATTGTTCATTTATGTTAACAAAAGCAACAAAATTTTTAAAAATATACCAGTAAATGCTGAAATTAACACACTCTAACAAGGAACAATACTTCTATTCTACAGCTTTTATCAATCTTAATGTTCCAAATGCTAGAAAATTTGTGGTTTATCTAATCAAAATATAAAAATATGCTAGTCACACAATGGGCAAAAGTACAGTTCTAGAAGAACCTGCAGTTATCCGGTATCACACACACTGGATGCATCACATTCAATTCAAGCGGGGGTCTACAAGACTTTATTTGATCACCAAATGGGCAAAAGTATACTGCTGTCATTTTTCCACTAATGCAGCATCTAGTCAACAAATTCATCGCTTAGTAATGACATAAAAACATGCACTACAGTATACTGTACACACCATTTCGTTGTCAATGTTTTAAATCCACCTTTGAAGTGTCCTGACCTGTGCAGCGCACAGTGTCACGTGTCTAAACAAACGGCACGCGCTGTCAGTGATTTCCGCCACTAGAGGCCGCTCTTGTGCTGTATAACAAAGACTATAGGGACTTTGCTCTATAATGACGACCTTCTCAGCCGCTCCAGCAACGGACCCAACCCGGAAAAAAAAAATATCGGCATGGATTTTTGCCGATAACCGATAGTTCCGCCAATCCGATAAATCGGTCAACCTCTAGTGTTTATGCTACAAAAATGGAAAAACGATGTGCCTGGGGTACTTGTAATACTGATTCCAGGTATCCTGAGAGGATAAGCAATGGAATTTATTTTAATTTTAATTAATTTCCTAAACCCAAGCAAAACCGAGCAAAATGTTTATAAGCGTTCAACCCCAATAACAATAAAGACGAAAACATTCATTTCTGGTTGTCATACTCTCATCAAGTTACAATTTTCATCTCTCTGCTCAAGCAGAACGTTAATGTGATCTTGTGCTTCAGCAAGGCATCTGTCTAAAACTAGCTAACATTAAAGTTAACAAGTCCATGCTAAAGTACAAGTGAACTGTTCTCACGTCATGTACAGTGTATGTCAAAAACGCATAAACAAAGGTCTACATTTCAGTGCCTTTTTACACTAAACGGGTTAAATGTCAATAAATTGAATCTTACACTGCGGTACATGAACAGTGTTGATCCGGGATGTTGTCATTGCGACCATAACATGAAGCTTCTCCCATCTGCATTGTGATCTCAGGGCTCGAAATTGTGACCGTTTTGGTCGCATATGCTCCCGGAATTTAATCTGTGTTAGTAATTGTTGTGGTGTGACTTGTATTCATTTCATTACAAAACTTTCGCTAAGTACTGCACAGTATATGACTGTTGTGAGCTGATACAGTAAGCCGTTCTATCCAACATTAGCTTACATAACCAATTAAACTTCATCTTTACATTCTTAGCTTTAATGCAGATTTTAGATATTAGCCGTCAATCACTCACATTGTGCTCTGTTGGAACTCGGAACCGGATGGTTTTTGCTCCAAGCATTTTCTTTCAACCAATCTCTGTTCCGGACTGGCACTGCATTGCAATTAGGGGTGTGCGATATGAACATTTTTGATTGTTGACAATTAAAATATCCCTACGATCTGCTATTATTGAAGAAACAAAGTAAGCCTATCGTGCTACAGTGCACATTCTATCAGTTGCAGTTCTGGCGCCATTCACACCAAATGTTTACTCAGCAGTAGAATTCCACTCACTAAACACTGCACTTATTTGTAATCACAAAAGTACATTATTTGCATGTGCTTTAAACCTTGCTGCTTAAACATTTTATTTGCGTGCTGTTCTGACATGCGCTTACATTAGAAGCATGCGCACTCAAAAAATAAATAAATAAAGAGCCCGTCAAACAGCGCCTGATTACTGGAGTAAGCTGTCTTTCATGTGTGGTTTGGCTGAGGTGTTTTATGTAGCATAATTTCACAAAGCTAAAGTCTGTCGGACCATTCTTTTTTTGCTTCAAATATTGAAATTATAATATAATTTTTATCAGAAACGGCTCATGCATGCAGCATCTTTGTGTGGATTAAGTTTAAAAATGCAGTGGTTGCCTCTAATTTAAATGGCTACAGAGACTTTGACCTGTAATAGAGAAAATGAACATCTTGTTCATGTTCTCATATTTTCATTCTTTCTTGTCCCTTTCTTAAGGCAATAAATAATTATTAAAATAGACCATTTGTTTGTAAAGCATCGGCAATCAGAATTGGCCATGAAGAATCAAGATCAGTGCATTACTAAAAAGAAGTGTGTGGTAAAGAATTCAGGATCAGGTTCGACTGGTGAAGCTATTAATCACCAGGATGTTGCTGGCTGTTCCTGTCAATTGGCAGTTGTGGTGCTCCTTAATATTCACTGGGTGCTCCTAAATTTTATTTGGTGCTCCGAACTTTTTAAATTTGGAAGCACTAGTGCTACCAAGTAAAAAAGTTCATTTCAAGCCCTGGATCTGTATTTTTACATATTTATTTTAATATCTTTTACATATCCCTTCATGGCATATTTAAGTCCCACTCAAATGACAGTCCTTCTGTGTCCCAAATTTATCAAAAACATCTTGGGACAAGGTTTTCACAGTGATATTTTTCTCAAATTATCTTCTTTTATGTTCCATTGTTTACATTAGGCCGTCGCAGCTTAAATGTTTATATGTAATAAATTCTATGTTCTAATATTTCTTTCTAAAGATACAATTTGTAATGTCTACTTGATACTTTCTCATTTAACATACAAATAGCTTTAAACAATCTTTTGTGGGTAAATTCAAATTTATTTTGCGATTAATTAGATTAATTAATCAAAACATCATGTTATTGATTAGGTTAAAAATGTTTAATCGACTAATAGCTATGTTTACGTGCCCTAATCTTCAATAATCTAGTCCGATTTCAGATTCTGAAAGTTCTTGTTACATAAACACTAAATGTTGTGATCTGATTCATGTATTCATTAACATTACATGCATTCTGAACTCCTCCACGTTTAGAGGTGGGATACCTGGTGGGATTATTTCAGGTCTACACCACCCCTTTCATTCTGATCAAAATTTCATTCAGATCAAACTCATTTGGATCAGCTGAGGTGTTTACATGAAGTTTTTGCAGTCCAAAAGAGCCAGCATAGACAGATGATGTGGGTGCATATAAGAACATTGTTTGGTGTAAATCTGTTACCTGTGTGAGCACATCTAACTGTCCTACAATGTGCTGAAGGGTGCTGGTCAGTGCAGCGGGAATGCTGTCCTGCTGGGCGTTAGGCGGGCCGTCCACACTGGCGGGTCTGACCGGAGCTGTGCTGCCACTCTTCTGTGAGGTACGGCCATCAGACAGACCAGCGGCTTCAGACTCCTGCAGGAGATATGGGAAACTATATGAGTGTCTCTGAGCCCTTTACACGTTTGTCAATCTCAAAATGTTTTATTAAAAAAAGACAATTTAAAAAAAAAACATCTCAGCCCATTTAAGTGTGCATGTGTGATCTAGAGTAAACAAGATGACTGGCTCTTTAAACTGTGATTATTTTAGTGCAGCGTTTGATTGATTAGTCATTATGTTTCTGATAATAGTTTGAGAAATCATGTAAGCATGTTGTAACAGTTTAATTAAAGTGCTGAGGGGAATGTTAAGGTCAACTGTGTAATTGACTCGTGTTGCTTGGTTACAGTATTATGGATACAAATGAGAATAACAGCATATAGGACTGACAAGAGGACGCGGAAAAGCCAACAACACTACAACAGCTCCATCAATAAAACGTATTACACCAATAAAGACTGATATTAAACCCCGGGCTACAATGATTCAAGATACTAATAAGCACTTTTACCACCTCGAGTGATAAGTGTACATTATGCTCAAGGTTTTTCCCAGAGTTTGTCCATGTATATAAGTCTCAGTAAGGTGGAGGTTTGTGATAGTAATCCACATGAAACATCTGCGTCGTCACAAGAAACTGAGGCCACAGCCTCAGAGTGTGTATGGTTCCAAGTGTTTAACTACATGTAGTCTAATTACTGTTGAGATCGACTGCCAGGCTGCTCATTAATGAAAATGAAAGAGCAGAAACTGTGAAACCATCTTAAATCAAGAGAACAGATGGTGTGAAATGAGTTCATGGAATGAATATGATTGACACTGATGTGAATTGAACAAGGCTGACCAAGTCTGTTTTGTTCAAAGAGCAACAATCAGCTGTCCAAAGCGTTCGGGAACAACGTTCAGACATCTGAAGCTTCAGGGAGACTCATCTGTTTAGAGATGTGTGTGTTGGGCTCCACAACCTCAGCATATGAAATTTTGATTTTAGTGGTTTTAAACTTTAAGCAGCCAATAACTCACTGCAAAAACTCAGAGTATGTCCTTGCTGCAAGTGGACCTCTTATGTAGTCTGGCTCATATTTTAAGATTGGACAGGATCTCCCAGGGAAACCGCATTATTCGGAAATCACTTAAAGGGGTCATCGGATGCCCATTTTCCAAAAGTTAATATGATTGATGAGTCTTAATGAAAGGTCTATAACATACTTTGGTTAAAAATTTTCAATGGTAGTGTAAAACAACACCCTTTTTACCGTGTCAAAATAAGCTCTGCAAAAATCAACCCATTCTGAAGTGATTGTTCCTTTAAATGCAAATGAGCTCTGCTCGCCCCGCCCCTCTCTTCTCTCTGTGGAGTGACGAGCCTGTTTACTTTAGCCACATTTAGCGTGTTTTAGCCACGAAGCTTGCTAACCAGCACGTTATTAGGAAAGGTGATTGCAGAAATTCATAAAAAAAAAACCTTATACTCACTTCTGCTGTAGGTGAAGCTGGATCACGAATGATTTGCATGAACATAGACGCATTTATATAGATTGGGAGGCGCATTCCCTTCACAAACAAATGTAATCCAGTGCATTTTCAGCTGCTCAGATGTCGGGAGTAAATGATGATCACTATGTTCACTATTACATCTAGCAACACAAGACCTCAATAGCTCGATGGGATATATTCTTGTCTAACTTACATCCCTGCTCCAGCATTGAAACAATGGAGGTCGGACTGTTACAGCTATTGACGCTCATGTCAATCAACTATCATGGGAGCGGCCTCTGTCGGTGTGACGCCACACCGACAGGCATCTGAAAATGGCTCGATTTGAAAAAGGTGATATTATTTTTACAGATTAATTAAAAACCACTGCATGGATTTTTATCACTATAGGGTAGATTTGTACATACACTGCCAACACACATTAATGTTCAAACTACATGTAAAAGTGAACTTTGCAATCGATGACCCCTTTAACAGAAATAAGGAACACTACAAAAACTGCTTTTTGTGCATTGTTTTCCTGGGAGACACTTAACTTATCCATGTTGATAGGCTTCAACTGTAGTTTTTTTTCAACCATCCACATCCTGTTTTAAAGTAGCTGTTTACTTCCAGAACAAACATTTGCATGTTGTACTCACCCCCTTGTCATCCAAGATGTTCATGTCTTTATTTTTTCAGTTGTAAAGAAATTATGTTTTTTCGAAGAAAACATTTCAGGATTTCTCTCCATATAATGGATATCTATGGTGGCCCCAAGTTTGAACTTCCAAAATGCAAAAATGCAGTTTTAAAGGGTTCTAAACGATCCCAGCCGATGAACAAGGGTCTTATCTGACAGATATTATGACTTTCTCCTCCAACTTCTAAATCGTCATACATCGCTATTTTACCTTTTTTTTGTAAAGGGTGTTTGATCTCTGGTACTTCTGCAGGAATGTAGGATGATTTTGAAGTTGGAGGAGAAAATGAGATGGGAGTTTTTCGACATACCCTAACTGTCATAAACAGGAATACACACAGTTTACGCAGAGCTAGACCAAGACTAGCGTTTGCGGTTAAAAAGTACATAAATTGTAATTTTTATTTTATTTATTTTTTTGTTTCTTTTAGAAAATAACCTGTTTCACTAAAAATGATTCTTCAACACTGTTCAGATTATTTTAAAAAATCCTTTTCATTTAATACCATTGTGTTAGGTTTTCCATTTATACAATTGCATTGTGTTAAACTGATTTGAAACAGTTGCATTTTGGTACAACTCAGTATTTTCATTTTGAAAGAACGTGTGTCAATTAAATAGGCCAAAAATACCATTTGGTGCTTGTTCAATTTACTTAAGTAAATTAAGTTAATCCAACACAATTTTTTCAACCACTTTACTTAATTAATTTGAGTTGAGAGTACATAAATTATTTTACTTGTGTAACTAGGAAGTGAATTTCCCCTTCCCATCATGCTTTGTACAAAGAGAATAAATGTTGAAATAAAATGTTATTTTATGCATTTTTTAATTAAGATGATACAATTGGGAGACTTGTTAATGTTTAATGTTCTTTAATGCTTGTATTTAAAACAGTTTCTGGAGAGTTAATGTTTTTGGGGGTTACCATTGTGGTGAAGTGTAGAGCATGAGCTTGGGTTGAGGACCTGCTGACGTGAGTTAAAGTTGTTTTAATAATAAAATAATCAACTATTTTGGGCATGCCATGGAAAGCCATCTTATGGCTAATGCCTAACAAGTTGGTTAATGCCTGAAGTTAAGTACATCAAATGTATAATTTTTTGAGTGTAGAAGGATTTCTGCCTAGTTATTTGTTTTTCAGTTAAATGTTTTATTTTGAGCATAAAATAATCACTTTATAAATGTATCAATTTCATTTAAACTATATTTGATCAAATTGAGTTGGCCGAACTCAATTACATTTCATTGCATGAATTTAATTTTTATGAGTTGGGGTTACACATATTTATTGGATGGGAATCCTGCCCTTAATTAAATTGAGTTCATTCAATAAATTATTTTTTTGAGTGTAGAAAAGACCCTTCTTCCTCTGCTGGGATCGTTTAGAGTCTTTTCAAGCGGAATTTAAACTGCATTTTTGAAGTTCAAACTCGGGGGCCCCACAGATATCCATTATATGAAGAGAAATCCTCTTTACGAAAGAAAAAAATTCTTTACGACTGAAGAAAGAAAGACGTGAACATGGATGACAAGAGGGTGAGTACATTATCTGTAAATTTTTATTTTGGAAGTGAACTACTCCTTTAAGACTGTTGACTGCACTCGCGTCTCACGTCTCTCGCACACAAGCTGCGTGTTTTTAAGATGCCTTGCGAAGTTAAAAGAATTTCAATTTTTACACGCAGCACTGCTCATCAATGTCAGTTCCAAAACAGTGAACCAATCAGAAGACCCCGGAGGTGAGGCAAACATTATGAGCTTTCGTTTACAGTAGCAAATTGGCATGGCAACTGCTATGGCTGCTGGCATGCAAGCACTCATAGTGGCTGTGTCCAATAACCCTGAATTATATACTATATTCTTCAAGGGATTACTCAAACTTGTTTTCTAAAAAAAAGCCTGGCGAGAAATATTTACATTTTATTACATGGCACTGTGGAATACTCAATTCTGATTGGTCAGTCACCACATTCCGAGGTATGTTGTTCCCCAATAACAACTAGTAAAAACAAATAATACAGGCTCATTCGGCTAACTGCAGTTTGCACTATTCGAACAAACTGGTAAGATTCTGAGCACAAAACCATTCCTGAACACTGCGTCTTGCGTTTAAAAATAATGTAAAAAATTGCGATATTATAAACTGAAACTTTTCTATGTGAATATATTGTAAAATGTAATTTATTCAAAGCTGAATTTTCAGCATCATTACTTTAGTCTGTTACATGATCCTTCAGAAATCATTCTAATATGCTGATTTGCTGCTCAAGAAACATTTCAGATTATTATCAATGTTGAAAACAGCTGTGCTGCTTCATTTTGTGGAAACCATGGTACATTTTATTTTTCCTTCGATGAATAGAAACTTCAAAAGAACAGTATTTATTTGAAAAAAAAATTCTTTACCAATTATAAGTAACATTATATAAGTGTTATTGAAGCTGAGGATGCTCCAGCTGAAGCTGTGTAAGTGTGCTGTGAGTCACTCTGGATAAAAGTGTCTGATAAATAAAACTTACTATAATATCATGCTGTACTGTACTACAGGATGCAGTATGGTAAAGCCTCACACCCTCAGACAGAACTAGATCATTGCCATTATAATCAACGGCTATGGAAACTGTTCTTGTATGTTGCTTCGATAACTTAAACGGTTTGCATATTTTCAATTTAAAGCATCTCAAATTCATCATCCGAACTGGGCTGTCACCAGACATGGTGTCCATGCAGTCTCATGTGTTCAGAGGGTACGGCATCATGTCTAAGTTCTTTAACTGAGAGAGGCAATAGGGAAAAATAAACAGGCTGTCGCCATAAAACGCCTCCTGAACACATCTGGCAAACAGGTGCCATATGAGTGCCTCTTCCTGGTCCAAGCTAGGTAAATATTTGCCTGTGTGACCCTGGTGATTTTAAGGCAAACAGGGGTGTCTGTTGAACACACGCTGATGGGATGGTCGAACAAAGGCGCCTGATGAACACCAGCAGGTCAGTATGGTAAATATAAAGTGCCGCACAGTACACTTTCTGCAGTCACAGAGAAACTACTCATCACAGATGCTACGATGATTGTGACTACAGACTGTTCAAATCAACTGTTCATATCAAAACAGAGATTGTGCTCATGAGTGTTTTACATTTTTAGTGGCTCAGTTCACAGTGAATACAACAAACTCAATATCTACATGTGCTGTGAGTTTAGCACCAGGGTATCTTCACATTTGTATAATTTCTAACATTTCTGTGGACAGATGATTATAGTATTTCACTAGATTTGTAATCAGATGCTGCGTTTTTAAACCCGTTTTCACTGTTTTCATTTCAACTGCAGTTTTCTCCAAGAAAAAAAGTATTATTATTATTATTATTAAAATTGTTTGGTATAAGAGTGTCACAACTGATAAGAGGTCTGAGTCCACTTTAAAGTAGGGCCCTATGAAATCCGTTTTATTTTTCCCAAATTCCGTTTAATTTTTTTTCCAAATTCCGTTTTTTTCCATTTAAATTTTTCTGGATTCCGTTTTTTCCATTTTAATTTTTCTCAGCTCCTTTTTAATGGTAAATTAAAATGTTATTAATAAAAGAGCATGTCTAATTAATTAAAATCATGAAACTTATACAATTTCACATCAATTTTAAAAAGGTTTAATAAAAGTTACATGTTTAGGGCCTTATGAAATGTTTTATTTTTATTGTTATTAAATTCTGTGTTTTAGCATGTCTAATTATTTGAATGCATACTTAATTTATTCAAATTTATTAAAATAGCCTTATGAAAGTTTTTTTTTTACCCTCAGAAATTCTGTGTTGTGTATTTAAAATGTTCTGGTTATCAAATGAAGGCACAAAACATTAATTTCATATATCTTTTAATTATTGAAAATTAAAAAATTAAACTTCCACAAACAAAGGGGAGTGTACTATTAAAATTAAAACATGGAAGAAATGTTGTGTGAATATACCCCCAAAAATATTGTTTGTTTTTATTTTGACGGGTTGGCGTGTCTACCTTTACATATCTGTGTGTATATGATAGGAGGATAGTTTTCCTAAAATGGAATGGTCAAATGCTGAAATCAGCGTAAGCGCCATGCGCGCTTCAGTGTGTGTAGTAACCAAAACCGCTCGTCTGCTCCATGCATTAAAACAGAGACACGCAGAACATGCAGGATTCACATTTAAATGGTATTTTTGCGGCGTAATATTTACAGATACTAGTCCATATTGCGGTTTGATTTAAGTGTAATGACCTACTTTTGATTAAGTCATTCAAACTTTGACAAATTCCGTGACATTTCCGCATTATTCAGTAAATTCTGTTTTTATGACTGGATTCTGCGATTCCGTCCGCGTTTCATAGGGCCCTAAGTTTAAAGTTCAGCTACAAATCAACGCAAAAATTTGATTCTACTTTGGTCACTGAAAAGTGGTTGGATCTCTTAATTTTGCTGTCAAAGTGCACCAGATTGGTACATCTAACTTTAAAATGTACAACATTTTTGGACCAAGATTCACCACCATAGTCTTACAAAATCCTGTGGGAAACATTGGATGTGTTGCCACTTCACTCCTTTAAGTGATCAGATGCACAAGAAGCTCTTAAATCCTGGGAATGTTAGTAGACAGGAATGTTAATCTAGCAATGCTAGCAGATGCACCTCATCAACCACCCCGAACAAGAAACTGCAGTGAGACCACCCAAAATAGCTGTAACAACTGCATGGCAATGCCCTGGCGACCAGCCAGAAGACCCTAACAACCACCTAACCAGTGGTGGACAAAGTACACAAATTCAGTACTTAAAAATACAGATATTTTACAGGTAACTTCTATGCTGTAATATTTAATCATTTTGTATAAAGTATGGGGGTGGAGGGCACTGTCATAAACTGTTAAACATTAAATATATTAAAATAGCAATTTAGGTCACTGACACTTCATGCAAACGAGTGAAAAAATATATATAGCATGCAATATACAATACATTTACAAACAATATACTCAAAATACTAAAAAAAAAAAAAAAAAAAAAAAAAAAAACAGATTTCTTCAAAAAGTGCAATTCAAAATGTGTAAGGAAAAAATGGGGTTGAACACTGGGGTTCAATCGTGTTGTGCTAAAACCTCACTGTATTTGTTAAGATTTTTAAAGATCACCATTCACCTAAAAGTGATCTGGCAGACCAAACTGTAAGGCTTAGAGACATAAAACTTTGAGGGATGGTAGTATTCACCCAATCTACATCACCAATGCTCGCCCCGATCAGCCTGATACAGTGATTAAAAGTAGGAAATCACTCATAACTCCTAAAGTGCTCATCGCAGACTCTCTTATATCTCTATTATACTCTCTTAAGGTGTCTTACATCATGGGAATATTTATATATATTCTTAAATCCTGGCAAAATTTTTGGCTATTTTAGATTTTTTTAAAACCTACTTTTGCGAATTCTAGGTTTTTTACCTACTAGGAACCAAACCAGTGCAGAATGATTCTCTGGAAAACGAAAGTCTGGAATAAGATATTTACACCAAATGGGCCTCATTTATGTAAATTGGGCGTACGGTCATTTCTACGCAAAACTTGGAATTTATGAATGTGGATGTCTTTCTTTTAGGGTGTTTATATGAGCAAATAGCAGCATAAACAACAGACCATGAGGATTCACACATCGTCGCATCACCCACCTGCTGCACATCGGTGAGCAGAGGAAAACAGAAATTATAAAAGGAATAAAATAAATAAAATAAATAGGGCCAGCCTACACAAAATATATTTCTCTTAAATAATTAACAGATTAACAAAAGAAAAAAAAACTGCAACACTTTTGTTTTTGTGACACTCTTAATGCATTTTATTTGTTATACCTTTACTTTATTAAATGTAACTGATCGCGCAGGTGCCTCACACACACACACAAATTTGTTAAATTTGAAATGTTGCTAACTTGACATTTCAGCCATTAATTAAACTAAAATGCAGCCAACCAAACATAAAAATTACAATTTCTCTAGTCTTACGTAGCCAGACCTTCAAACTGACAGCAGAAGGTTTGGGAACTTTGGCCGCTTTGAATGGCCAAGGCCTGCCCAAGAGGTCATATGACTGACAGGTACAGCAACCAATCACACTTCGTTTTGTGCCGCGTCATGTATGGGGGCGTAGAAAAATGTCGCCACAATAACAGACTCATATTTTAAAGATTCTGTGCCGCAAACTTTACTTTTTTTTACATATTTTTGAAAATCCAGCATTTAGTTGATTCTGATAAGTGCTCGTTGTCACAGTTGTAAACAGGATGACTTTTTTCTTTCGTGAGGGGGTTTGGCGCCATCATGGCATTTTTGTTCCCAGGTGGAACATTAAAGAACGCAACATACACGTCTCCGGGAAATCCTGTATAATCTAACCAATCCGATGACGACTTCAAAACTCCTGAAGTGTTTCCAGCTAAGTGTTCCTTATGCATCAGTAGTTTAGCCAATGTTCCATGGGCGTGACATCTGAGGCCAAAACTACAATTTCTTCAGTTCAAAATAACAAGGAACGACTTGTTTTTACAAAATTTAGTGAGGTAAAAAGTACAATATTATGTTTTGGAATGTAATGCAGCATAACTTTCTCAAAATAAAAATACAGATACTTGAAAAATGTACTGAAATACAGTAACAACATAAAACTGCTTCATTACTGTCCACCACTGCACTTAACAATGTGCTAAAAAAACATTTAGAAAACCAACCACAGAGCAACCACCCAGCACACCCTAAAAACCACCTAGCAACATGCAAACAAGCATTTATAAAGCACCCAGAAGGCTCACAAGGCTCACATTATCTTCACTATATATCCAATCAGTCTTCTAAACAAAAAATATGTGTGCTTATGATTTTTCCAGATTAGTGGAGAATCATCAGATATGTCCAGACATAAATAAACTACAAGGGCGTTGTAATTCAGTGTAAGTATGAGGTGGAGTATGAATGACAGCTGGAGTTTGATTCCTTCATGCTGATGCTGTTACATTCCCTCCACCTGTTGGATGGACAACGCTGGACGTGGAGACCGGCTCATCTCAGTGCTGCAGTGAGAGGGAACTCTTTAATCAGTGCCAGCTTGTCTCCAGTGACTCAGCCCTGCTGCTTCTGAAGGATATTTATTACTAAGGCAAGTGTGGGATTGTCTTAATCTTCCCTCTTGATTCGCTCACATGGAACGGAAAAAGGTCCATTTAGTCATGCATTAGCTCTGAATAAACTTTTTTTTCTTTCTACTCCAGTGATGGTGTGACATGAGGACGCCACAAGGTGCATTTCTGCAGTGCCGGGTAAGTGGCACTGCCTGGCCAATTCAAATATTTACTTGCAGTGAAGTATAGCCTTATATAAACCATGTGCGGCTGCTCCGGCACACTGCAGCTCTATATTTAATCAGGCTGGGCTGGTCTGGATTAGAAAAAAAAAAAACAGTTCAAATACTAGATCCTCATTACTGGAACAATGGAAAACGTTTGGTCAAGCAGCAGGAGCTTGAATTATCCATCCTGAAATCAGGTGGCTGTTTGTGACATGCAAAATTCAAAATTATACATCAAATAAATTACGTGTACAACAGTTCATTCATAATAGTGTATCTACGGCGAGAGCGTACAACTTTCAAAGGATTACAATTGAATTAATTACATGAATGCTGATTAGTCAACATTACTGCAGCAGTGAAACAGACAAAAAGAACAGATTTCATATAAATGAATACTGAATTTAAAGAGCACTGTTTGCATTTAGTTGGTACTTGCTCTGATGGCATGAAAACTCTTGATTACAGATTGTATCTCGAGGCCATGAATAATTAATTATTTTTTTTTTTTAAATAATTAAGTGTATTAAACATATGAATTTAAGTTTTAATTTGAACTATATTATCTCTAAACGCTTGAGAGCCAGATCTCAGCTGGTGGAGCTGGAGCTGAATGTTAAGGAAGAGCCTGACGAAACAACACAAAAAACATGAAAGCTGAAGAGAGCTTATGCTGAGCCAACAGGCTTCCAAAAAGCAGGATTAACTCTTGTTGAGAGGTGGACTTATTCACAGCTCAGCAGTAAAACAGCTGCTCAAACACACACATACACATACAGTGAGACACACTCACGCACCCTTTAACACCCTCACCATGAATCACCTGGACTGGAAAAACCAACAGTGGAAAATTTCCTGAGGCCCCAGTGAAACTCTGAACTGCACTGGTCTGACGGATCCATCAATAGCCGCTTCCTCCAAACACAGTCATTCATCAGGAGCCACCCCACACAGCAGCACACACACACACACACGCTTCATCATGCTGCTGTAAAAGAGGGAATGCACATATAATTAAAAGGTGCCAAAGGCCTAATATAAAGCGTGTAATGATCATCATGTCTGGTGCTGGATGTGAAAGAGCGCTCAGTCTGGTAAAGCGCCTTATTTGCATTTCACACATTCAGTATCTTTTTAAAGACAACTAAATAACAGGCCTTTGTGTAAGTATTATGTTGGGTAATTTATGCATATGGTGTCTTTAAAAAATGCTAATAATTTAATGTAACTGTTCAATGCCATATTTAGAAGATCTTAAAAATGAAATTTAAAATGAAGCAGACCTGTCTTGTATACAATCAGTTATGATGTTATGATGCATAAATTCACTTGTAGCCTTTAAAACGGCTGATTTTAGTTTTTAGAGTGTTTATTCTTTGAAAAAAATAGCATACAATTTTAATCTCTGCCAATTATTGGTTAGCAACCATAATGTCAAAATAATTATTGACTTTTTTGTATCTGGCAGAATCTTATCAATGCCCGGCTTAAAAGGAAGAAATTTGTTAAATCTGAGTTTGATCTGTGAATTAATCACCTGTTAAAAGAATTATTTCCATCATTTTCTGAAGAACACAGGCTCCACTAGAGATTCATTTACACACACACAAAAGAATGAATTAAATATACAGTGGGTACGGAAAGTATTCAGACCCCCTTAAATTTTTCACTCTTTGTTATATTGCAGCCATTTGCTAAAATCATTTAAGTTCATTTTTTTTCCTCATTACTGTACACACAGCACCCCATATTGACAGAAAAACACAGAATTGTTGACATTTTTGTAGATTTATTAAAAAAGAAAAACTGAAATATCACATGGTCCTAAGTATTCAGACCCTTTGCTGTGACACTCATATATTGAACTCAGATGCTGTCCATTTCTTCTGATCATCCTTGAGATGGTTCTACACCTTCATTTGAGTCCAGCTGTGTTTGATTATACTGACTGGACTTGATTAGGAAAGCCACACACCTGTCTATATACGACCTTACAGCTCACAGTGCATGTCAGAGCAAATGAGAATCATGAGGTCAAAGGAACTGCCTGAAGAGCTCAGAGACAGAATTGTGACAAGGCACAGATCTGGCCAAGGTTACAAAAACATTTCTGCTGCACTTAAGGTTCCTAAGAGCACAGTGGCCTCCATAATCCTTAAATGGAAGATGTTTGGGACGACCAGAACCCTTCCTAGAGCTATCGGGGGAGAAGAGCCTTGGTGAGAGAGGTAAAGAAGAACCCAAAGATCACTGTGGCTGAGCTCCAGAGATGCAGTCGGGAGATGGGAGAAAGTTGTAGAAAGTCAACCATCACTGCAGCCCTCCACCAGTCGGGGCTTTATGGCAGAGTGGCCCGACGGAAGCCTCTCCTCAGTGCAAGACACATGAAAGCCCGCATGGAGTTTGCTAAAAAACACCTGAAGGACTCCAAGATAGTGAGAAATAAGATTCTCTGGTCTGATGAGACCAAGATAGAACTTTTTGGCCTTAATTCTAAGCGGTATGTGTGGAGAAAACCAGGCACTGCTCATCACCTGTCCAATACAGTCCCAACAGTGAAGCATGGTGGTGGCAGCATCATGCTGTGGGGGTGTTTTTCAGCTGCAGGGACAGGAGACTGGTTGCAATCGAGGGAAAGATGAACGCGGCCAAGTACAGGGATATCCTGGACGAAAACCTTCTCCAGACTGCTCAGGACCTCAGACTGGGCCAAAGGTTTACCTTCCAACAAGACAATGACCCTAAGCACACAGCTAAAATAACGAAGGAGTGGCTTTACAACAACTCCGTGACTGTTCTTGAATGGCCCAGCCAGAGCCCTGACTTAAACCCAATTGAGCATCTCTGGAGAGACCTAAAAATGGCTGTCCACCAACGTTTACCATCCAACCTGACAGAACTGGAGAGGATCTGCAAGGAGGAATGGCAGAGGATCCCCAAATCTAGGTGTGAAAAACTTGTTGCATCTTTCCCAAAAAGACTCATGGCTGTATTAGATCAAAAGGGTGCTTCTACTAAATACTGAGCAAAGGGTCTGAATACTTAGGACCATGTGATATTTCAGTTTTTCTTTTTTAATAAATCTGCAAAAATGTCAACAATTCTGTGTTTTTCTGTCAATATGGGGTGCTGTGTGTACATTAATGAGGAAAAACAATGAACTTAATTGATTTTAGCAAATGGCTGCAATATAACAAAGAGTGAAAAATTGAAGGGGGTCTGAATACTTTCCGTACCCACTGTATGTGACCCTGGACCACAAAACCAGTTATAAGTAGCACATGCATATTTGTAGCAATAGCCAACAATTTTATGCCAAAAATTATTAGGATATTAAGTAACAATCACGTTCCATGAAGATATTTTCTAAATTTCCTACCGGAAGTATATCAAGACTTCATTTTTGATTAATAATATGCACTGCTAAGAACTTCATCTGGACAACTTTTAAAGCAATTTTCTCAATATTTTTATATATGGGCCAATATCACTGTAGGGTACCTTTTGGTGTCTTAAATAAACATACATAAATAACAAACAACTTACATAACTCATTTGCCATGATAATGTAACATAAAACTATGACTATGAAAGAGTGTGTTTTATTAGGCTAAGTGTTTATATTTACAGCATTTTCAACAGCTGAGGTGAGTAAGTTGGTGACTTTTAAACTGACAAATTTTCTTTGTATGAGTTTGCTTACTTGCTTTTCCTCCCTGTCGGCATAAAATATGCGGAAGTGATTAGAATACAGTATTTTCAAAATATGTACATTTAAATTTACCAAATTCTCTTCAACAACCAGACTAACTATTTAGTTATTCACAGTTTGTTGTAAGCTAATATGCTAATTGAAGCTCAAAATGTCCACCCTGTCGTTGTTCCAAAATGGGGGAGGGGGGGCTATTTCGATGTGACTGAGAATTAAATGATCTTATTTATTATTATTATTATTATTATATTCTTTTTTCGAAGTTGAATATTGTCATATTTTGTCCTGCTTTGTGTGTTCTGCTTTATGTGTCCACCCCGTCATGTGCTGGACATATCTTACGGTTTATGCTTAAAATAATGGCCCATAATTATCTAAAAAAATGTGTGGGAGCTCAGCTAATATGTTTCTGTAGTACTTGTCTAGTGTTTACTATTTAGGACATGACAAAAAGTGAATTCTAAATTAAGACCAAAATTTTTGAGTATTGAGTATTTTTGAGTATTGTAAGGGTTGAAAGGCACTCTATGGTGATATTGACCCATATATATAGTAGTCAACATTTAAAGTGGATCAAAACCTTTCATCAAAGTTGTCCTAAAACTAAAACAATACACGTTCTTGTCTTAAGACAACTTTTTTGAACCACTTCAAATGTTGACTACTGTATTTCTCCAGATTTTCAAATAGTTGTATCTTGGCCAAATATTGTTGTATCCTAACAAACCATACATCACTGGAAAGCTTATTTATTCGACTTTCAGGTTATGTATTTTCAAAAAACTGACCCTTATGACTGGTTTGTGGTCCAGGGTCACAAATGTGACAGCGATAATGTGTTTTTAATAAGTGTTTTGGTGTTTTTAAATAATAAATGCCGCTTAACACAATTCATTTATTAATTTGGACAACCTTATATGGTTCATCTATTAGGCTTTTAAAATAAAGGAATACTTAATATTAATGTCAGTTATAATTTCAGTAAAGTTATTTTTTGTTCAGGACCCAAAATGAATTATTGGCCATTTTATTAATAGTAAATAGTAAAACTACTCAAATATTTCATAGCACCTATTACTACTATTATTATTATTATTATTATTATTATTATTATTATTATTATTATTATTATTATTATGTTATTATAAATATATACTCCTGTCAAACTTTGGGGATGGCAAGATTTTATCTTATTCTATTTTATTTTTAATAATTTTCTTCTGCTCATCAAGGCTGCAGTTTTTGATTAAAAATGCAAAAAAAAAAAAAAAAAAAACAGTAATATTGTGAAATATTATTATAATGTAAAATTGCTATTTGTCTATGCAAATATATATATATAAAAAAGGTAATATATTCCTATGATCAAAGCTGAATCTTCAGCATCATTACTCCAGTCTTTAAAATGATCCTTCAGAAATCATCTGATTTGCTGCTCAAGAAACATTTCTGATTATTATCTATGTTGAAAACAGTTGTGCTGTTGAGTATTTTTGTGGAAACCGTGATACATTTTATTTTTCAGATATCACATATGAATAGAAAGTTCAAAAGAACAGAAATTATTTGATATAGAAATATTTTCCATTTACAAAGACATAAATGTCTTCACTGTCACTTTTGATTAACTTAACACATCCCTGATGAATAAAAGTATTCTCTTAAAAAAAAAAATTACTGGCCTCAAACTTTCGAACAGTAGCAAATGTTATTATGAAAAATTATTAATGAATAATTTAGCCGTTTATTTTGCTTGTATATTAGTATATGCATTGTTTTTTTTTTGTTTTTGTTTTTTTTTCTTTCTAATATAATGTATTCCTACTTTGGGCATCCTACAGGAAATGATTAAGAATATAAAGATAATTAAGATGAATAGTTTTGAGTTTTTCTACAATTGAGTGAACATCAACAGCCACTCCAGCAGCAAATTAACTACATTAAGATTTGCTTGCTTTACCTAAAACTCTGTATATTATGTTTCTATTGTCTGTTAATTTTGTGTTGTACCTCTTGAGTAATGAAATCAGCTGTGAGTCCAGGGGAGGTTGCTGTTCATGTAAAGCATCACTTATTAGGCTCCGTTTGTTGCGGTTGCACGCTTAGAGTTTGAGCTCCGTTGAGTTAATTTCTTATTGTCTGTTTTTCAATTCAAAATCAATTTTATACACAATCATTCTTGTTTCTTATAACGTGTGAATATACCCCCTATTGTATTCTACAACTAAAACATCCGGATTGCTTTGTTATCACTAGTTTTGTTTTGATTTCCGGAGTCGCTAGCTTATAGCCCGTTAGCAGCACCAGCGTGGTTGCCGCTAATCCTGCTTGCATTGTTTACACACTGCTTACACACATTTCCATTGTTTACTCACTGTTACTTGCTTTAATGGCGAATTTGTGTCCACCTTTGAGTGCAGGTGAGGACACGTTCGAGCTGCACTCGTTGCAGCTCGAGCTGGAGGCCGTGGAGAAGCAGATCCAGGAGCTGTTGGTGCGGCAGACGGAGCTGAGAGACCGGAGGGCCGCTCTGGAGTCCTCCCGGGTGAGTATACAGCGTGATACTAACACTCTGACCACCTCTACTCCGTGTGCTTCTCTGCACAGCTCCCGTGCACCCTGGACGCGATCTTCCCAGATGTCCTTCACTCCGGCGCCGGGACACCACGGACCCTGGGTGCAGCAGCAGCGGAAGACGCGAGCCAGGCCCCGGCCGAGGACCTCGCCCCCTCCGCCGCCTCCGGTCTTCGAGATCTCCACCCGGAACCGCTTCGCTCCCCTCCGCGAGACGGAACGCGACGCTGTGATCGTCGGAGACTCCATTGTCCGGTACGTACGTGCTACTTTAGCTAAAGGTAAAGTCCACACCCACTGTTTTCCTGGTGCTCGCGTTCTCGATGTTTCTGCGCAGATACCCGCGATCCTGAAGGACGGCGAGAGCGTCGGCGCGATCGTCCTGCACGCGGGGTGAACGACACCAGGCTGCGGCAGACGGAGGTTCTGAAGAGGGACTTCAGCAGCCTGATCGAGACGGTTCGCAGCACGTCGCCCACGACGAGGATCATCGTGTCAGGACCCCTTCCCACGTATCGACGTGGGCACGAAAGGTTCAGTAGACTTCTTGCTCTAAATGAATGGTTATTGACATGGTGTAAAGAACAGAAACTGCTCTTTGTTAATAATTGGAATCTTTTCTGGGAGCGTCCTAGGCTTTTCCGTGCTGATGGCCTGCACCCCAGCAGAGTCGGAGCGGAGCTGCTGTCGGACAACATCTCCAGGACGCTACGCTCCATTTGACTAGTGAGTACATTCTTATATGATTGCTACGATGGCTTTTGTTCTGAACGCTTAAATGATAGTAGTTGCACTGTCCAATCTATAAAGACTGTGTCTGTTCCTCGAATAGTGAGGTCAAAACGTAAATTTAATGTAGGATCTAGAAAAATCTGATCGTAATTAAACCAGAAAAAAGCAAAATACACGAACAGAAACCATTTTTAAAGCTTGGGCTCCTAAACATTAGATCACTTGCACCCAAAGCAGTTATTGTGAATGAAATGATCACAGATAATAGTTTTGATGTACTCTGCTTAACTGAAACCTGGCTAAAACCTAATGATTATATTAGTCTAAATGAGTCTACTCCACTAAACTACTACTATAAGCATGAGCCCCGTCAGAGTGGTCGTGGTGGTGGTGTTGCAACAATATATAGTGATATTTTCAATGTTACTCAGAAAACAGGATACAGGTTTAATTCATTTGAAATACTTTTGCTTAATGTTACTCTGCCAGATATGCAAAAGAAATCTCTCCTATCTCTTGTTTTAGCTACTGTGTATAGACCGCCAGGGCCATATACAGATTTCCTAAAAGAATTTGCAGAATTCCTTTCGGAACTATTGGTTAATTTTGATAAAGTGCTAATTGTCGGAGATTTTAACATTCACGTTGATAATACAAATGATGCGTTAGGACTTGCGTTTACTGACCTAATAAACTCTTTTGGAGTTAAGCAAAATGTCACTGGGCCCACTCATCGTTTTAATCATACGCTAGATTTAATTATATCGCATGGAATTGATCTTACTGATATAGATATCGTACCTCAAAGTGATGATGTTTCTGACCATTTCCTTGTATCGTGCATGCTGCGTATCACTGATATTAACTGTAGGGCTCCGCGTTATCGTCTTGGCAGAACTATTGTTCCAGCCACCAAAGATAGATTCACAAATAACCTGCCTGATTTATCTCAACTGCTCTGTGTACCCCTTAATACACAGGATCTAGACAAAATGACTAGCAATATGGGCACCATCTTCTCCGATACGTTAGAAGCTGTTGCCCCCATCAAATTGAAAAAAGTTAGAGAAAAACGTATTGCACCATGGTACAATAGTAATACCCAATCCCTCAAAAAAGAAACTCGCAATCTTGAGCGCAAATGGAGAAAAACTAACTTGGAAGTTTTTAGAATTGCATGGAAAAACTGTATGTCCAGATACAGACAGGCTTTAAAAGCTGCTAGGGCTGAGCATTTCCGCAAACTCATAGAAAATAACCAAAACAATCCAAGGTTTTTATTTAGCACAGTGGCTAGATTAACAAATAACCAGACACCACCTGAGCTAAATATTCCTTTACAGTTTAATAGCAATGACTTTATGAATTTCTTCACTGATAAAATAGATAACATCAGAAATACAATAACCAATGTAGATTATACTGCATCTAATATGTCAACTTCTTTCGTCGCACCCAAAGAAAAACTGCAGTACTTTACCGCTATAGGACAGGAAGAGTTAAATAAACTCATCACTGTGTCTAAACCAACAACATGCCTATTAGATCCCGTACCCACTAAATTACTAAAAGAATTGTTACCTGTGGCAGAAGAACCGCTTCTCAATATTATCAACTCATCGTTATCTTTAGGTCACGTCCCTAAACCATTCAAGCTGGCGGTTATTAAGCCTCTTATTAAGAAACCACAGCTAGACCCTAGTGAACTGGCAAATTATAGACCCATTTCTAATCTTCCATTTATGTCTAAAATTTTAGAGAAAGTTATATGTGCTCAACTGTGCTCATTCTTGCAAAAAAATAATATCTATGAAGAATTTCAGTCAGGCTTCAGGCCCCATCACAGCACAGAAACTGCACTTGTTAAAATCACTAATGACTTGCTTCTTGCGTCAGACCAAGGCTGCATCTCACTGCTAGTTTTACTTGATCTTAGTGCTGCGTTTGACACTATAGATCATGACATACTAATAGATCGACTACAAAATTATGCAGGTATCCAAGGGCAGGCTTTAAAATGGTTTAGATCCTACCTGTCTGATCGCTACCACTTTGTTTATTTAAATGGGGAGTCATCTCAGTTATCACCAGTAAAGTATGGAGTGCCACAAGGATCTGTTCTAGGTCCTCTACTATTTTCAATATACATGCTGCCCCTTGGTAATATTATTAGAAAACACGGGATTAGTTTCCATTGTTATGCTGATGATACTCAACTATATATCTCAACAAGACCAGATGAAACTTCTGAATTATCAAAGTTAACAGAGTGCGTTAAAAATGTAAAAGATTGGATGACCAACAATTTTCTGCTATTAAATTCAGATAAGACAGAGATATTACTTATTGGACCTAAAAACAATACACAGAATCTTTTGACTTACAATTTACAACTAGACGGATGTACTGTTACTTCCACTACAGTCAAAAGCCTGGGTGTTATATTAGACAGCAACTTGTCTTTTGAAAATCATATTTCTCATGTTACAAAAACAGCATTCTTCCATCTTAGAAACATTGCCAAGCTGCGAAACATGTTACCTGTTTCTGATGCAGAAAAGCTAGTTCACGCATTCATGACCTCTAGACTGGACTATTGTAATGCACTATTAGGTGGTTGTCCTGCATCTTCAATAAACAAGCTACAGATAGTCCAAAATGCAGCTGCTAGAGTCCTTACCAGGTCAAGAAAATATGATCATATTACCCCAATTTTAAAGTCTCTGCACTGGCTGCCTATTAGGTTCCGCATCAGCTACAAAATAGCACTTCTTACCTATAAGGCACTTAACGGTTTAGCTCCTGCGTACCTAACTAGTCTTCTACCACGCTACAATCCATCACGCTCCCTAAGGTCACAAAACTCTGGACTGTTGGTAGTACCTAGGATAGCAAAGTCCACTAAAGGAGGTAGAGCTTTTTCACATTTGGCACCCAAACTCTGGAACAGCCTTCCTGATAACGTTCGGGGTTCAGACACACTCTCTCTATTTAAATCTAGATTAAAGACACATCTTTTTAGCCAAGCATTCAAATAATGCATCTCATAAACTTTTTCTGCAGCTATATCTGATCAAATGTTCATTTTAATCTTTTAGCTCTGGTTTAACAAACCTTCCTTTTCTTAGTTTGAACAGCAGCTACGCTAATTATGTTCCTATTTGTTCTCTGTTTTTGCCATGGGATTGACATCCCATGGTAACTAGGAATTCACAAGCTCCAGTGTGGATCCAGAACACTTAAGAAAAGATGATGCCAACCCTTCAGAGGACTTCAGATGATGCCAACCCTGATGCCAACCCTGAAAACATACAGCACTACCAAATTCTGCTACAAATTTATAGTGTTCTTTGTCTGTTTGATTACGTCATTAATTGATCTTTACCACACATCTCTACCATATGTACATCAAGCTACTACTACATATATTGTAAAAATGTCAATTTGGTATAAAGCTGCTTTGCAACGATATGTATCGTGAAAAGCGCTATACAAATAAATTTGAATTGAAGAATTGAATTGAATTTCCACTTAATTTAGGATCCTGTGCTAGAAGATCTATCTAGGTTTTCAAGCCAAGCTGTGGTATCATCAGAATCTTGCAAATTAGTCTGGTTTAATGAGATTAATGTGTGCCTCGTGGAGTGCTAAAAGTAAACAGCTCCTTTGCATTTCACACTGGCAAATGGTCTAATTTCCAAGCCCTTTCTGCTGCTCATAATCAAGGATATTTGAGCCAGAGAGAACTTTGTAAATTCATAAAGGAAAAATGGCTGAAGATTCTTTCCCTTTGAGAGTATCTCCATTTATCATCATGTACGATGAGCTTCAAGCTCAGGTTCATATGAGGTGGGAGAAGAGAGACAGAAAGGAAAACAAAGAAAAGACAAAAGCAGCGAGAGGGAGAGAGAGGAGCACAGGTCTTACACACTGCTGCTCTTTATCACTCTGCCTTTATTTCTCAGAAGTGCTCTTCATGAAAGCTGAAAGATCAGCCATTAGCCGGCGAGAAAGAGAGCATCCTTACACAAAAGCTTCCAACCTGTCAAAGGCAATTCTGTGAAGTACAGCCAAGCAAATGCTACAAGGAATTATGGGATTTCAGTTTTTCCCAGTAACCTGACAGAGGCAAATATTGATTGCTCAGAGCTGAACTCTGCATTTCCCTTCTCTGCAAACATCACATCACGAGAGCTCAATAAAAGGACAAAGTTTTACATTTGCTGTACAGACTTTGTGACAAAAACTGCATAAAGGTAAAACAAGGTAAAACAACACGTTTATTAATGAAAAACAAAATTAAATCAGCCAAAATAGCTAATAAATAATCACACGAGGGGTGAGGAGTATGTGTTACTGTTGCTTTCGTTCTGTGGATAATTTTTTAAATTTTTATTTTTATTTTTTTATTTTAAGAAGAAACTATATATAAAAATGTGGCATGCAGTTGCTTCAAACAATAGTATAAAGCTATTCAAAACACTATTCAATGTAAATTGTGATAATCATAATTAATAATCGCAGTTACAATTCTAAGGAAATAATTGACAATTATGATTTTTGTCATAATTGTGCAACCCTAATTAGTAGTAGTACTTTTATCTTCATTGGTTTCTAATCTTCATTATTTGGACTAACAAGCATCTCTGAACCACAACCTGTAAGTACAACTGATACATTATGTATACATTTTCAACTGAGTTCTCAAAATAGCAATTTGTTTATGCTAATGTGTGATGTACACCTAGTGCAGCTTTAGGTTTCCAGGTAAAGCACAATATTACTGTCTTACAGAAATAGTTCTGATAATTTGCTGTGAATCCACTATTTCCGAATAATGTGTCAAATAATGTAGACTGTCATTCTAATTACTTTACTTTTCGAGAATCGAAGCAATAATCTTGCTGATCGGTCCCGATGTTCGGCACAGATTATCTGGGTAATGTGAGGCATTCACAGATCGAATCTTGCACCTCCTGATCTCCTTGCACACAAATCAGGGCCACCCTGATTAATATCAAACATGTCTGATATTTAGGATTTTAAATTGGGATGAAGACGGCTATATGATTACATCAGTACTTTAACAAAAGCTAATGTGCAACCGCAAAACAGCTGCTGTACGGGTCCACTGAACAGTGGCGATGGAGGAAACTGCTTCTTGAGTTTTGTAGTAACAATGTCTGTATAATGTGTCAAAAACGTACCACAACCGTAAGGAAAAAGAGAAGCTTTGGGGTGAAATCGTCTCAGTATTGAACATACCGGGTGAGTGCAGAAAGTTGCTAGCACGCTAGCTAACATATGTAAACATTAGTTGCTGAAATGACAGACCTTGTGCTCTGAACTGATTGAACGAATCGTTCGAAATCATTGAGAAATGACTATGTATAAAAGTATATACTGAGAAAATTACAATGTTTTCTGACCTTAGATGCATTTAAAGGGTTAGTTCACCCAAAAATGAAAATTAGCCCCTTATTTACTTACCCTCCAGGCATCCTAGGTGTATATGACTTCCTTCTTTTAGACGAATGCAGTTGGAGTTATATTAAAAATTATCCAGGCATTTCCAAGCTCTATCATGAAAAGGGGTGGTTGTTTCTCGTTATCAATACAAAATAAGTCCAATAAAGTGCATAATTGTAAAAGTATTTGTAATTTGTAAGAAAAATATCCATATTTAAAACGCAATAATAACAAAATTCATCTTTTTTGCTCATACATGGAAGCAGCTCCGGGTGGATGACAAAGGACGTCTGCGTCTCGCGAAAACCAATGTTTGTTTACAGGAGCAAAGGAAAAACAGTCTCCTCTTGGTTTTTAATCGCAATCCTCTAACTTTTTTTTTTTTTTTTTTTTAAACAAATCCTCATTTTAAACTTCTAATTCATGCTCCTTCATGCTTTGTTTACCTTTCTCCACGACGTGTTTGCGTTCCTCACATTTGAGCAGCGAATGCGCAACGGCAGTATATTACATCTTCTGCCTGGAGCTGCTTCCGTGTACAAACAGCTGGTGCAAGCTAGATTAAAGTGATTCTTACATTTTAAATATGGATATTTTTCTTACAAAAATGCACTGAGCCATGTGCCATGATAGAGCTTGGAAATGCCTGGATAATTTTTAATATAACTTCAATTGCATTTGTCTGAAAGAAGGAAATCATATACACCTAGGATACCTGGAGGTTGAGTAATTAATGAGCAAATTTTAATTTTTGGGTGAACTATCCCTTGTTGTAAGGGGACTCCAACACAATATTAGAAAACTTCAAAAAAATACCATATGACCTGCTATATATATATATATATATATATATATATATATATATATATATATATATATATATATATATATATATATATATACATATTTAGACTGAACAAAAACAAAAGTGCAGATTCATTCTCTGGCAATACATTAGTATATAGTAGCACCTGTACACAACAATAAAAACTCTTCAGATTTGCATGAATCACATGAATGGCCTTTTTCAGTGTCAGGCAATGAGCTTGCAGGTGTGAATTCATGTGTGGTGCAGTAATGCAGACTTTTATCATGTTTCAGATATTATCCAAGTGACGCTGTGCCAGATAACAATGGTCTGCTGCTTCCTCCACAATACAGTGCTCAACACAACTCATAACATCTCAAATGTGCTGTGAAAACTGCGCTTAGCACACATTTTGTGGGCGTATTTGAGCGAGTATGTTACAGTCAACACTGTAACTATTTGAGAGTGAATCTCACAGAACAACATGATCAGGCACATTTCACGTAAAGAAAGAAATGAGAAAAAACACAAAGCCATCTACAGGATAATTATATTATGCAATGGAAAAAAAACCCAGTAAATTTCATCATTGCAAAACATGTGGTGCTGTCTTTCAATTTTGCAGACTGAAATAACAATAAAGAGTGTATGTCAGAAAAGCCTGACTGAGCACTGGAGCTCTTGTGTGAATGAGCATGGGCCGTGTGCAGTGGAGCTGCAGTCGTATGTCTAGGCACGTGAGCGCGTGGAGGGGGAGATGCACAGATGTGGAGCAAAGAGATTACACACTCACTGTGATCCCAGCATGCTTCAGCAGTGTCCCTGTAACCCCTCTGCCCCGTCTTTACAAGACAATCTCTTTCTCTCACTCACACACACAGAGCAGCAGCACCATCAAACCAGACATCACTGAACGGTCTGTCAGACACTCAAACATTTTATATCTGATAAATCTAATACAATCCAGAAGATTTACGGGGGCGTCTGACTGTCATTGAGTGTTTTTTTCTGAAATCTGGTCCTGTCTGTCCATCGCATATCAGCGATTATGTGTGGATTAGGGACTCTGACTCTTTACTCGCAAATTCCTGTCACGTGAAGCTTGTGAAATAAGAACAGGAGCACCACCAACATGAACTACTCCAATGGACCAGGGCCTGAAATTAGAACCTGGAAATGAGTGGAACTGCCCTGTTTACGTAAAAACGTAATTTTTCACGAAGTAGCAATTTTGTATGAATTTATACAATGTGATTCATGAAAAAGTAACCATGAAGGTACAGCCCTAAACTTAACCCACAGTGGAACGTGAACAGATTGTACAAAAACAAATAGGGCAGGGTATCGAGTTTGATACTTTTTAGGCACCGACTGAATTGCCTCGATACCGTCGAGCATCAAAAAACATCTTGTCGTTCGGTACCAAACTTTGATACCTAAGGGGTAAATCTCATCAATGTCAGTGAGCGAATAAGCATGCAGCACTAGATGTTTTCGAGAGAGATTTTTGCAGATTGATCGGTGTTTGACGATTTGAAAGCATACGGAGCAGTCTGCTCTCTATAGTTCTTGCTGTACTTACACTGATTGGTCTGCGCAGTACTACGTCAGGGTCGAACACACCTACTAGTTTACACCGGTTGAGGCTCACACGAGGCTGTAGTGTGAAAGCGTTCCAACCCGCACAGATGTAAGGCTATGTTTACACTGGTGCGTTTTTGTTTCAAAACGTTTTAAAATGAAAACTATCCTCATCCATATTGGTTTTACAGTGCGTTTCAGAAAAGATCGTCCAAACTACACAACCGAAAACGCATGTTACGTGACCATTCATGCATACCAGTCTTTCCCCTACCATTATATTATGCCCCAACTGCACCCCCTGTCCCCTTGAAGGTCAAGTTAATTTTATTTTGTATATAGCGCCAGATCACAACAAAAGACATTTAAGGTTCCTATAAAACTATACCTTGTTTGTTTATTAAACAAACTAAATGGTCTTACGTTATGTATCTTATTTACACAGCATGTCATTTCTGTTCTGACGCGCACCTACACTTTCTCCTCCACGAAAACGCGGACGGGATCGCGGAGTCCATTCATAAAAACGAAATTTACTTGTTAATTCGTCAATTTTTGGATGAATAAATCAAAATTGGGTCTGTCACTTAATTTGAATCGCAATTTGGACTAATGTCTGTGAATATTAAAACGCAAAAAAACGGTTTAGATATGAATCCTGCATGTTCCGTTTAGCTCTGTATGTACGAATGGTGGAAACACAGTTTTGTTTACTTCACAAATACTGAAGCACACGTGAGGCTCGCAGTGATTTTCGGCCTCGCGTCTCATTATATGACGACATGAACCATGAACTTAATCTCCAGAGCTGCCGTGAGAGTAATTTCTTGTGAATTTTACCATTTCATTTGAGAAAACTGCCATCATATCACTGTATACACACAGAAACTTCACAGCATCCTGTCAAAATGAAAGTCTGGTTTAACGTGTAACAGAAATATATTACTTTTGTATAATGTATGTCTTTATATATTTCTATTTCTGGCCAATTTAAATAAAACAATTAAATGATAAAAATAAATATTATAACCAGATTAATCACTTAATTGTAGAAAAATCTAAAATTATTATTAAAACATTTTTAACAGAATATTCACACATTTTCTTTCATGTATTAATTTTAACAGTAAACCTCTGTTTGTTTGCCAAAATAAAAGGGTTTAATCCCTTCAATTGATTATTAGAAAAATTAAAACGCAAAAATTTCTTAAAGAAAGAAAGAAAGAAAGAAAGAAAGAAAGAAAGAACAAGATTGTTCAAAATATTGAAATTGAGAGTTTTGGTTTTGCGGCCTAATGTGTGTTTTGGCCATGTAATGTTTCTGAAATATGTTATTTGTAGCCTTTTATATCAAGCTAGTCACCACATCATCTCAGAACTTCTCGTGTGAACATCCTTATTAAAAGGGTCATCGGGTGCAAAACTCACTTTTACATGATTCAAGTCGATCAAGCCTAATGATTCAATGGGCCATTTGAGCAAATTGAATGAATAAATGACTCGATGACTTAATCATTAAGACATTTACCACCACCTACTGACAGTTTTAGATTATTATTTAGAGCATCATTTCATTAAATAAATGATTTCATATTTCCATAGTAACAGGGCTCCAGACAAAAAAAAATTGAGTAAGGAGCCATTGGCTCCTATAAAAAACAAACTTAGGCACCAAATATATTTTTTAAGTGCCACAGAATAAATGTGTTTTTTTATTTATCCTATAAATGTTGTCACCTGTCTTTCACATATCCAGTCGTTTTTTCTTCATTAGTAAAATACAATAGGTGCTGAAGTTTATCTTTATCTTCTTGCATTCGTTCTTATACAACAGGTTAAGTAAAAATATGAATATGCAATAGTGCATAAATACAGCAAAATGCTTCTCTCTATAATTATTTTTCTGACTGATGACTGATGAGCTTAAAGACACTGAATGGTTATTCTGAGGTAAATGTGTTGTTACATGGCATTGTTTACAAGCCTTACACGTTTTCTGCAGTTTGAAACACTGAATGAGTGATTACATGAGACATTTCAGTACATTGCACTTTAGGCTCTCTTATAATATAGGCAACTTTCTTCAGTCGTAAAGAAATTATGTTTTCTTTACGTTTTATGAAAACATTTCTGCATTTTTCTCCATATAGTGGACTTCTATGGTGCCCTGAGTTTAAACTTCCAAAATGTAGTTTAAATGCGGCTTCAAACGATCCCAAATGCAGTTGTAGAGCATTTGAGATTAAACAATATTTAAATTGTATTTTTTTAATGAAAATAACTGATCGTTTAGCTAGATAAGACCCTTCTTTCTCGGCTAGGATCATTTACAACCGCATTTTGGATCGTTTGAAGCTGCATTTAAACTGCATTTTGGAAGTTCAAA